>NC_057835.1:15806400-16112000 GCF_910594005.1 Cervus elaphus
CCATCCCATCCATCAGACCCACTGGCTTTTGAAAGGGAGAGGCCTGAGGATAGTCAAAATGATGAATCCCGTGGCTGGCAGGATGCAGGTTATAGATCCTAGAGGATGCCAGTGCGTTATGTGATAACACTTGGCATACAGCAATGCAAAGATCCTTTGAGATACTGATGCTGTGTGCACACAGATAGGTTACAGATTGTCCTCTGCTTCCACAGGCATATCAGTACATCTAAATGCAGGTGAAAAGAAAGGGAGGAAGACAGCCAACATGAGAAGCCGGGCACTTGAAGAAGCAAGTTTCTGCTTTGATGGCAGGGAAATCCAGCATCAGGAGAATCTTTGTGCTTGCCTTCTGTCCAGATAGGGATCTGCCTATGACCCAGGTCAACCTATTGATTCAACTGAATAGATTTATTGAGCACCTACTATGTGGCAGGCACTGGGCCTGCTGCTGAAGATATGCCCTGAACAAGACAGACATGATCTCTCTTATCAGTGAGTGGAGTCTCCAGGGTTGGGATATATGAATGGACACATACAATGCAGTGTAATATTATGGGACATCTGAACTAGGCAGTCAAAGAAATACAACTGATTAAATATAACCTGCTCACCTCTAGATATATTTTCGTGTATGGTCCCCAATTATACTGCAGCCTGTGTTAGTTTCTTAGGGATGATGTAACAATGGACCCCAAGATGGGTGTCTTAAAAGAATTTATTATCACATTTTTGGAAGCTAGATGTCCAAAATCAAGGTTTTGGCATCATTGGTTTTCTCTGAAGTTTCTAAGGAAGAATCTTTTTCTTCTTTGCATGTGAGCTCAGTTGCTCAGTAGTGTCCAACTCTTTGAGGCCCCACGGACTGTAGCCCGCCAGGCTCCTCTGGCCATGGAATTTCCCAGGCAAGAATACTGGAGTGGGTTGCCATTTCCTTCTTCAGGGGATCTTCCTGACTCAAGAGACTGAAACTGCAACTGCTGCATTGGCAGGTGGATTCCACTGAGCCACCTCCAGGCTTTTCTTGGCCTGCGGCTGCATCATTGCAATCTCTGCCAGTGTTTTCCCAAGGCCTTCTTGTTTGTGTTTGTGACTTTGTGTGATTTTTCCACTTCTAACATTTAGTGTGTGTGTGAGTGCTCAGTTGTGTCTGAATTCTGTGCAGCCTTAGTGGATTTTGGGTCTACCCTAATCCAGTATGGCCTCATCTTAATGTAATTACATCTCCAAGGACCCTTTTTTCAATTACATTTCCATTCTGAGGTTCCAGGGATTAAGACATGAACTTATCTTTTGGCGGAGGATGGGGGGCGGGGTACAGCAAACAGTCTAATCCATTATACAGTTTAAGACTGTTTCATTTGTGCAGAGCTTTTTTGTTTTTTAACCTTTTTCATTGTCTTTTTCCAGGTCTAGCTAGAGCTTCAGGCAATTTCCCTGTACTGATATGCAACCCTCTTGAAATATTTCGAACTTGGCTCTCAGTTACATTTGTTTGTGTGCATGTGTGTGTATGTGTGATTTTGAGTGGAAAACTTCCTTCATTCTCAGATGTAATTAGTGGCTCATGGGTCACTAATGTCTTGGTGAGGTCTACCTCAGACCCTGGGTGAAGACCAGACACTAACAAAGATTGATGAACAAAGCAAATAAGGGAAACTGTCAAGCTCATGTGGGCTTACCAAATGACAGACAATGGAAAGCAGTCCCTGAAGAAGCGGGTATGTAAAGGATCCATTCTCCAGTCCCCTGGAAGATGCCCCTACTTTATGTAAATACCCATACTGCATACTGCCTTGTGAACTGATATTTTAAAAATCTGCATCGTTATTTGGGGAGATGACTATCAACTTTTGGTGGAGATGTGATCCACTAACTACCACAACAAAATCCCTAAATGTTACTATGGTAATGCAGGGAAGAAAGCAACATGTTTTCCCAACGTACTAGGCTTTAGTCAGTCAGAACTTTCTCTTTTTAGGATGAATTTCCTCAGTCTGCTAAATTCCACAGCTTGGACTACCCAAAGTTTTCACCAAGATTTTAGCAAAATGCTCAAGAACTAACAACTCTATTTTCAGCCTCTGTTCTGAATTGGTTCCATATAAACCTAAAAGCAGAACTAAGTTCCAAGTCCCTTAATCACTGTCTGAAAGAAACTCAGTCACACCCAGCACTGGACTGGGATTCACTGTTTCATTGTAAGGAGACGTGTCGCTCTGCACAAAGAATCATAGAATTCCTTTCTTCTCTTTTTTCCTCATATAAAGCAGAAGTATTCCCTACATCTGAAGCCACACCATCAGTCCTACCTACATTACTTAGGACTCACCTACATCAAGGGGGCATTTCTTTATATACACGTATTCCCTGGTTTTCAAAATTTTCTGTACACCACTGTGTGTTTACCAAAGACCTATACTTTTTGCTAACCAAAAGAAATTCAGAGAAGAATTTTGCTTTTGTGAAAAAAGGAGAAAAATGAAAACAACATTTAGCGTTTGTCTTGTAGGAAGTGTCACAGAGGCAGCACATACTCTGAGCAGCAAGAGTAGCTCCATCAAGTTCCTTCTGCAGTGACTACATTCAGCATCTAGCATCAGTCTGTCATAGCTCCGACTGTGTCTGTGAGCGTCTGTGCTTTAGCTCGATTTATTTTGTGCATCTGTTAGTAAGAGGTGTCCTAAGGCAACCACTTCTTCACTTTAGACATTTCAGCTTCAAAAAAGTTTCATAGGAATGCTCTGCTTTCAGATAGAAGGGGATACCCATATTTTCGGGGCTTCCCTGGGTCTCAGATGGTAAAGAGTTTATTTGCAATTCAGGCTTCCTGGGTTCGAACCCTCAGTTGGTAAAGAATCCACCTGAAATGCAGGAAACATAGGTTCATTCTCCGGGTTGGGATAATCCCCTGGAGAAGGAAATGGCAACCCACTTCAGTATTCTTGTCTGGGAAATCCCATGGACAGAGGAGCCTGGCAGGCTACAGTCCATGGGGTCACAAGAGTCAGACACGACTTAGTGACTAAACCAGCAAACCACTACCACTCATATTTTCACTATACTGGCTGGTCTTTCCCTAAGAGGAATCTCCCACCAGATGCTAAAAGAAAGAACATTTTCTCATCATCCTGAGATTGAAAGTCATTATAATTTTAAGGGTTTAATTTTCAGGCTTCAATTATTTTACTTTACAACCTTTTACCATCTTCCCTCCAACAAATTGTCACTTCCTCTTAAAAAAGGAATGGGACTTAAAGACCTCTATAGCATTTACTAGTATTTTGGTAACTGGGAAGTGAAATGTTTAGAGAGGATGTTTTCACCAGACCTTACTTTAAACAGCTCTGGAATATGAATGAAAAGCAAAGAAGCCTTTTCCTTAAGTATGTTTTTTTGCTGAACTTGGAAAACTGACATCCCTGAGAATGACACAGACAGAAACAAACAGTCCCCCTAGTCCTGTTGCATTGTAGGCTTTATCTTAAGAGAAGAGCATGTAACAACAACCCTGATTTGGGTATCCAGGCCTCTGGTAGTAAGAGGGTTCTGTTACCAGAGTAGAGTTAGTACATTTCTCCATAATGAAGTAGAATGGTGCACAAGAGTTCTTCACTCTGATTACACTTTAGAATCACTGGCATGGGGAACGCTTTTAAGACACACTGATGTCCTAGCCCCAACCACAGAGATTCTGACTTAATTGGCTTTGGGTGGGATCCAGGAATGGGGATTGTTTAAAAACTCTCCAAGTGATTCTTCTGGGCACCTAAAGTTGAGAAACATGAGTAGAGCACCATGCTTCTCCAACTTTAAAATCTGCCTGAATCACCTGAGAAGCTGGTACAAGTAGAGATTGGACTCAGTAGGCCTAGAGAAGGCCTTGACACTCTGTATTTCTAACTGGCTCCCAGAACGTGTCCATGGTAGGGGCCTGAGGACCATACCTCGGAGTGTGATGAAACTGGCAATAACTTGAAAACTGGACAAACTGGAGTCTGAGAATCAAGCAGCTATTTGGTTTTGTTCATATTATTAACATGAACTGAACTTTAATCTTGTATTCTATAAGTGTTAGTTGCTCAGTCATGTCCGACTGTTTGTGACCCCATAGACTGTGTAGCCCACCAAGCTCCTCAATTCTAGCTCCTCACCTAGAATTCTCTAGGCGATTTTCTGGAGTGCATAGCTATTCCCTTCTCCAGTGGATCTTACCGACCCAGGGATCAAACATGGGTCTCCTGCATTGCAGGCAGATTCTTTATCATCTGAGCCACCAGGGAAACCCTGTAGTCTATAAAGAGGAAATAAAACTTATTTCAGGAATGAATAGAGTGAATATGGCATGAAAGGCAGATGGCCAAGGGCCTGGCACTCCGTGGCTACACACATGCTGCTTCCATTTCATTTTCCTCCTCTCTACCTTCCCAAGCACCTCCAATCTTCAGAAGGCAAAAGGAACAAGCTGATGTCCTGTCTGGTTGCTATGGGAACATCATGCTTTACAGAAAAGGAATGGAGGGTATCACGACCCACAGTGGCTTATTGGCCATTGACCCATGTGTCTAAAAAATGCCTTGACATTGAAGTTTTAAGGAAAAATATTTGCATATCTTAAATATAGAATCTGCTCAAAGTCAGCCTCCTTGTCTTTCATTATACTGGTCTTCTCATGTAGAATGCCCTCTCTCTTACAAATGAGAACAGTCAAATCTGTAGCTGCAGATCAAAGTCAGCTTTTAAAGGTAGTTAGAGCAGTGGTCCCCGATCTTTGTGGCACCAGGGACTGGTTTCATGGAAGATAATTTTTCCATGGACCAGGGCAGGGGTGGGTGTGGGAGTGGTTTCAGGATGATTCAAGCACATTACATTTGTTGTGCACTTTTTATTTCTGATCTAATGCTACCACTGATCTGACAGGAAGTATCAGTCTGCACCCTGGAAGGTTGGAGATTGGGGACCCCTGGTAAGAGGTTGCTAGGCAGGTATTTTAAAGGGTGTTGAGTGTATAGGTTATAATAGTTGGCCCAGTGAGAAGGATATGCCAAACCCACCTGGAAAGGATGCTTATCATCCCCTTTCCTGAACTTCATTGAACAGGTAGTTTGAACAATAAGTAAACTTTAGATAAGTCATTCTAATTGCATAGATACCTTACTTCAGCAGAGCCTAGCTTATACTTGCTAAAAAGAGTGCCCAACACCAAGAATTTTTCATGTACTTTTATTTAAAATAATGTACATTAAGAAACTATTGTATCTGTACAAATGCGAGAAAATAAATAACTTTAAAAATGGAAATTTAAACCCAATGGAAAGATGCTAATGCTAAGGCCTGAGAGATCAACTGTTTTCCTTGCTGTTGCTGCTTGTATAATTACGCTCAGATCAAACACCTCAAACATTGGGAAGAAGGGAAACATCTCCTCTTTAGAAAAAAAAAAAAAAACCTACTTTGTATTTTGTGATGTTTTTGGTCTTTGCTAAGATGCTGGTCTTTAAAGTGCAATGCAGCCTTGCCCCCACCCTGACCTTCTACCCTACACATATGCTAACATTTAGCCACAGACTGGGCTTGTCCACTTCCTTCTCTAGGAATGGACCTGAATGACTTGCTGTCTGAGCACCAGGTCACCACATGGAATGCTCTCACCATCCATCTTTAACCTTCTCTCTAGGGAAAGCTTTCTGCTTCTCTTATCTCTGGCTTCTTAACTTGCCAAGAAATCACCTCAGGACTGAGGGGGTGGTACGTGATGGGGGCTTGTTGCTATGGTGCTAGCAGGTGAGACAGCGCGCCTGCTTTCTTGAGAAAGAAAAGGCCATAGATCTTTAACACGAGCATTCATCTCTGTTCCCTCTGCCTCCATCATCAACACCTGCCTTCCTCCCCTCTCCTTTCCCATTCATATGTTTGTGCTGTTTGTGGTGGATATAGACATTCTTGTCAGGTTGAAAATGTTTACTTTAACAAAAATCTGCTGCAAACTGAATTTCTATCAAACTCCCTTTCACTGTGTCTCCTGAGCATTATGAAACCAGCCTCAGCATTAACTGCAGCTCCAAAGACTGTGCTTTGAAGAGCTTCTGACAGTTGTTTTCATGTATATCTTTCTATATAAATACTAAGCATTTTCTAAGTATCTTCTCCAGCAAAAAGATATGTGTATCAATATATATGTCAAAAAATCCACTGTCTTTTACCTTGAATATAAATGATTTTACTTTTTATATTAGCATGCTGGTATTTTTAATAGAAATTATATCTTGCAGCCAGGTTGTGAGAAAATAGACCTGGGCAATAAAGAACTAGCCAGATACTGATTTTGGCACAGCTGCTAAGTAAGATGTAGTCATTCATTTGTCCATTCATTCAACAACTACTGTTTACATACTTACTATGTGTTCAGTGCAGATCTAAGCACTAGGGACACAGTGGTAAACAAAAAAGTCTCTGCCTCAAGGAGCTGTCATTCTCAAGTAGAGGCAAGCTATAAACCAGTGGTTCTCAAACTTTATAAAGAATCTAAGTCTCCTGCAGGTGATTGTTAAAACACAGATTTCTAAACACCTCACCTAGAGATTCTGATCTTCTAGCGCTGGAAGGGGGCCCAAGAATTTGCATTTCTAGTAAGTTTCCTGGCTCCATGGACCACAGTTTGAGAGCAATATAAATATATTGATGTAAACAAATCAACAAGTAAATGCATAATATAATGCCAGCTAGTGATAACTGCCCTGAAGAAAAATAATTCAAGGAAAGGGACAGAATGATGCAGGGAGGTGGGTGCTGATACTTTAGGTCAGAGCATCAGAAAAGGCATTTTACTTGGCAGAGACCTGACCTGAAGTTTTTAGGTTCCTCACAAGAGCATCACATGACCAGTGGCAGCACATGCAGAAATCCTGGCAGGAAGTACTTTGGCCTGGCTGCAGTCATCCCATCCATTGTGTTCTCAGGGTGATATATTCACCTGTCACTGCATGTAACTTGGTGTACGGCTGGATCCATTTTGTGTTTTAGAACTTTGTGGCAGAGGAACAGTGCCATTTTCATACTTGAATCCCCCAAATCCTACTAATGAGAAGTTGCTCATTAAATGAGCCAGCACCATTGGAATGGCTTCACAGCAATTGACTCATTTCATCCTCATATAAACTACCCAAAGCATGACTTGTTATTATCTTCATTTTACAGATGAAGGAATTGAGCCACAGAGAGGTTAAATAATTTGCTTAGGAACACGGAGATAGGAAGTAGCAGTACGAGGATTTGAGCACATCTCTCATAGAAACTGGATGGATAAATGAATGAATGGATGTGAAATGAATGTTAAAATTGAGCCAAGAAGAGCTATCAACTGGCTTCTATATTTTAAGATAGGATCTGTAACCAACTGGAGTTGAAATGCTGATGTTTGCCCAGTAGATGAGGAGGAGCCCAGTAGATCAGAGGAGCAGCCCAGGTGGGGGAAGGTGTAAGGTGGCCAGGTCTAGAAGGAATATGCTCAGGTGTGTGTTAAAGAGGTTTGCTTGGACAGGTACAGGCTCCCTCCATTGTGAAAGCAGGATGTGCCACTGGTAGCTGGAGGGCAGGAGAAAATGCACTCAGCAAACCCCTTCCTCTCAAGGGATCCTGACAAGTTGTGTTTTAATCTAATTAATACATTCAGGAAGTTGGGCCATGAGGAATGTGATTATTTAATTGTTTTGTTCAAAGAGTATGAAGCAGGCTATTAGTCTGGGGTCATGACTCTAAGGTTCATTTCAGGTTATTACCTAGGAGGGTTTTGGAACAAGAGTGGCTGATTGATTCTTTCCCCGCTGTTATCCTCATTAATTTACAAAGATTCATTGTGTTGGTGCTAATTTGCAGAGCCTGGAATGAAATGTAAAACAGATTTAGACTGATAAGAACTGATTCGTATCTGCTATTCTATCTTGTTTCTTCCCCTACATATTCCCTTCTAAAGATTTTCAGGTACATGAATTTCTAGTTTGATTATAATCAACTCTTTTCCCACATGACAAATATTGTCTCTAATGAGTAAGCACTGAGCAGGAAGTAGACATAGGGCATTTTAATTTCAACCCAGCAAAACCTTGGCTTTCCCATTATTCTCCCTATAACCCCGGAGAAATTACCTAACCTTTGTTGCTTGGATTCCTCTTCTGGAAATCTAGATAATAAAATGCAAGTCTGAACACTTTCAACACACACCCCCATTAACATTTCTAAATGACTCCCATGACCTGGAAGTCATGGTTAAAGCTCGATGCTTCCCAAGCCTTCATGATTTGGCTTCAACTTATTTTCCAGTCTCATTCTGCCACTGACTGGCAAGTGTTTTTTGTTCTGTTGTATTAAATGGCATTCTGTGTTTGAGCTACTTTTTCTCTGGCAAATCTTGCCCTACGTGTGTGTGTGTGTGTGTGTGTGTGTGTGTGTGTGTGTGTGTGTGTGTGTGTGTGTGTGTGTGTGTGTGTGTGTGTGTGTGTGTGTGTGTGTGTGTGTGTGTGTGTGTGTGTGTGTGTGTGTGTGTGTGTGTGTGTGTGTGTGTGTGCGCGCGCGCTCAGTCATGTCTGATTCTTTGTGACCCCCATGGACTGTGTGTGTGTGTGTGTGTGTGTGTGTGTGTGTGTGTGTGCGCGCGCGCTCAGTCATGTCTGATTCTTTGTGACCCCCATGGACTACAGCCTACCAGGCTCCTCTCTCCTTGGGGTCATCCCAGCAAGAACACTGGAGTGAGTTGCCACTTCCTTCTCCAGAGGATCTTCCTGACCCAGGGATTGAACCCATGTCTCCTGTATTGCACGATAATTCTTTTACGGCTGAGCCACTGGGGAAGTCCTAGTTGCCAAAATATTTTTCGTCATTTAACCTATCATCAGTTTTGTGAAGCTTTTTTGGCTCCAATAGACAAATTGCCCCACATCTTATGTGTATTCTTGGTTCCTCCATTAACACTTGCCGTATTTTATTGTAATTATTTTTCTAAATGCATATTTCATTGTCATTTTTATCAGTGTGTGTGTATGTATACACCCTCCACTCCACTGTGAACTTGAGACACAGGAGTAGATCACAGCTTCAGTTCAGTTCAGTTCAGTCGCTCAGTTGTGTCCGACTCTTTGCGACCCCTTGAATTGCAGCACACCAGGCCTCCCTGTCCATCACCAACTCCTGGAGTTTACTCAGACTCATGTCCATCGAGTCGGTGATGCCATCCAGACATCTCATCACAGCTTAGGCAGTCCTATATCCCAAACAACTAACAACTGACTGCAGTAACAGTAATTTAACATAGGTTGATTCAGGAATAAATGAAATAATATATCAGGCCTGTTTGACATCTTAGATTATGATGACCAAATTATATATTAAATACTAAAGCTCTTTTTAAACCCCAAACTATACAACAGTGTGCCTATGTAAGGAATCATTTATTGAAGTGTCCCCAAATCATTTTCTAACTCCATTTTGATCGTGTAGTCTTAAATATTTTCTCTTTTATGTCAGAAACAGTCACACATTCACTCAACCAATAAATATATCCGCCAAGCTACATAGCAGACACTGGAGAGTGGAAATAACAGAAAAGTGGCCCCAAGCCTTGTGGATATCAGAGTCACAGTGGATGAGGCTTGAGAAATTCCCTCAGGTTTGGGCTGAGTGGTTTCTCACTTCAGTGCCTGTCCTGTCGTGCCTTCTCCCTTGGACTCTCTTCTGGGTCTGATGCTTTGATACATGGTTAGTTAGGTCTTGTACCTGAACCTTTCCTTTGATCCATGGTTGGCGAGATCGTGCACCTGAACCTTTTGTTTCTTTGCATGGCAGTGATGGCTGCAGGCTTTTCTTTCACAATGCCCCCACCCCTACCCCAGCTGGGGAGGATAGCAGACTGTTTTCTGGACCGATTGGCCTAAATAAATAAATAAATTCTAGCTGCTGGGGCTACAGAGAAAAATGCAGAATGAACCGGTTCTTCAGAGGTTTCAGCCTGGGACCCTGTTGGTCTAGGTTCATTGATTGCATTTTATCCTTTCCCTTTCAATTCCCACATAGTACCAAAATCCAGTCAAGGTATTTGATGTAGAATGTTTTGCATTTCCCTTAATGAACAGTAAGAAATACAGTGAGAAAAGCAACCTGAACATTTCCAACCCCCACCCCCCCGCCCCCGGTTCAGGTCTCTAGTTTCTTTTCTGCAAGAGATGCTTTGTTTCCATGATCACTGGTAACTGCTATGAATTTCTTCACTCAAAATTGTCCAATTCAGCAACTCACTAGCCTTAACTACTCTGGCTATGGCAGCCTCTGGCTATAGTGGGGTTTTTTTTTTTTTTTTTTTTTGTCAGTGGCAGCCTCTGATAAAGTGGTTTCTGATGATGATTTTTGTGAAAAGTGGTCTGTCTTTCATTGCCTCAGCCTTGCCTCTGCTCTCCCCCATCACCTCTATTGGAAAGTTATGGAGAGAAGGAGGTAGGGAGAGATGAGGGGTCAAATCTGTTACTTTTTATAGAGCTGGAGTGAGAATAATTTCCTGTGAAAACCAAGGACATTCTTTCATTAGTTTTGCTTCCTGTTCTGGGTCTTATATGCTTGGTGATTTTCTTTCTTTTTTTTCCTTTTGGAACTTCTATGAGCCAGTTTCCTGTGCCCGAGGCTGGTGAGCGATAGAGTTTTATGAGTTTGGCCCACCTACTCGGCAGTGAGCCTGGGGATAGGGATGAATGAATAGAAGTGAGCCGCCTAAGCCATCCCTAAATATTTTGGATAGGAGTTCAAAAGACAAGTCTCAAATAAATATTCTGGGAAGCAGCCAGTCACAGAATTTTAGGGTTCAGGAAGACTCAGTGCGGGGGAATATATTTCAACTTCCTGCCCCTTGGATTTCAACGTCAATCTTCCAAAAATTGCTCATTTGTACATTAATCAGTGTTAAAGAGTCGGCTGTGTGCTGCACTTTGTTCTGGGTGCTGGATGGATCAGGCAATGACCAGAAACACAACTCAGATGGATTTAAGCAGAAATGTATTGCCCCATGTAAGGGTCAGGGTTGTCTAGCTTCAGGCGAGGCTGGATACACATGTTCAGTATCTTTAGGAATCCACCTCTTTCTCTGTATCTCAGAATTGAATTTCTTTATTAGCTTTATTCTTATAAAGCTTTTGCTTTAAGACTTTTGCTACTTGATAACCACATGGCCACAGGCAATTTCAGGCTTACATTCTCTCAGCTTTAATCTCACTGAGAAAAGGCTTTATTTTGCCCAATACTTCCAGAAAACACCCTATACCTGCTTCTCATGAACACAGAATAGATCTTGCTGATAGAATAGATCTTGCAGAATAGATCATCCTGAGCTCCTCACTATGACTTTGCATGGCCAGATTTATGCCAATCCCTATAAGAGCAGGGAAATTATATTAGTGCTACCTTAATCACTTGACCTGAGATGGGAGGGAAAAAGAAAACCAACTTGTCTAACCGGAGGAAAAACAGAGTACAGCATAAAAACATGTCCACTTTAATAATGAAGAAATTGGCTAAATGATAGTAATTAACTTGCACAAGCTCATAGAGCTAGCATGATACATTTTTTTTAAATGACTCTCAAATCCAGATTTTGTAAATATGAGATAAGTCCCCTTTTTCTGGTTCAAATGTTTGCGTTTTTTTCCTCACTCAAACATTCAACATGCATTTCAGTTGTGTGAAAATGAAAGTCACTCAGTCGTGTCCGACTCTTTGTGACCCCATGGACCCATACAGTCCATGGAATTCTCCCGGCCAGAATCCTGGAGGGGTAACCATTCCCTTTCTCCAGGGGATCTTCCCAACACAGGGATTGAACCCAGGTCTCCTACATTGCAGGAGCCAGCATGGAAGCCTAAGAATACTGGAGTGGGTAGACTATCCCTCTTCCAACAGATCATCCCAACCCAGGAATTGAACCAGGGTCTCCTGCATTGCAGGTCAATTCTTTACCAGCTGAGCTACGAGGGAAGGTGTGTGAAAGGTAGACTTCAACAATGGCCTCCAGTGATGTCCAGCTCCTGGTGTTCACACTTTAACGTAATTTCCTTGACTTCAGTATGAGTTGAACCCAGAGACATATTTCTAACCAACAGAATATGGCAAAGGTATGAGGCTTTCAATTTTGTGCTTTGGATAAAAAAGATTGTTATTTCCATTTGGCTAGCAGATTATCTTTCTGTTCTTGTCTTTGCTGAAACCAGCTGTTATGTCGAAGAAGCCTGCATGACAAGGAACTGAGGGTAACCACTAGTTAACAACTAGTAAAAAATAGAGGCCCTCGGTCTAACACAATGAACATTTAAATGAACAGAGTCAGTAAAGCCGGTTGCCCTTCCTAATGAGGGTGAGCCTTATCCAATCAGTTGAAGGTCTGGCTAGAAGAAAAAGGTTGACCCATACTCCAGACTGGAACATCCACTCGTTTCTCTGCTTTCAGATTCAAACTGAAATGTTAGCACTTCCTGGGTCTTGAGTCTGCCAGTCTTATGGTGGTAATTACACCATCAGCTCTCTTAGTTCTCAGGACTTTTCAGACTGGAAATAAACTAATGGCTTTTCTGAGTCTCCAGGCTGCTGACTCACTCTGCAGATTTTAAAATTTGCCCACTTTAATAATTATAGGAGCCAATCTCTTATTGTTAACCTCTTTCTATAAGTACACACACACATACAAACACATTATACATATGTATGCATATATTTACAAAATTCTGAATGATTTTATTTGATGAAAATCATTATTTTAAACACCACGTGTGCTCACTCTCTCAGTCGTGTCCAACTCGTTGCCACCCCATGGACTGTAACCTGCCAGACTCCTCTGTCCATGGGATTTTCCAGACAAGAGTACTGGAATGGGATGCCATTTTCTACTCCAGTTTAAATACCATCCTTGCTTATTTTTCTTACTGATGAAAGAGGAGGGTTAATTCATATTTTAGTATACAATTGCCATGATCTCTCCCAACAGAAAAGCTTCAGAGTAGAATAGAAGAGCAGGTAAAACAAGGAGGATAGCTGTGAACTGCTCCTTGAATTCTTAGGTGTGATGTCTTTTCATTTACTGAGGTCAACTTCTTCCTACTTAATATACTTCTAAAAGTATCAAACTAGTGATAAATGCCATTCCATTTTTCTTGTCACAAATACTTGGCCAGGAAAGAAAAAAAAAAAATTTACACAGAGCAGCTAAAGTCAAATTCATAAATAATAATGTTTTAAAAGGTTAGTTATTTCTGTTCCACACAATAGCAAATACCTACATTATTCATTTTTGAGTTGATCTTATCTGAATTCTAACACTTTCCTCTGGGTTGGGGAGAATAAAAAAGCATTCCTTGTCTTAAAAACATATCTTGCTTAAAAAGGCAGTTGATTCCTCTGGGAACATGTGTCATGTGATGTTGCTATGTTTCAAAAGACAGACTCAAATAATAAGTCTATTGATTCCCCTTATTTATCCTACTAATGGTCATTAGGAATGCTATATAAACAGATTTGTTCTTCTCACATGAAATTACTGGGAAAAGAGGATCAGGAATTCAGATTTCTACTTTGAGATGATAAGTCTAAGAAAAGAAAAAAAAAACATTGAAAATTCTTTAACTCTATAACTATAATTACTGGCCTTAATTCTACTTTTAAAATTTAAAGACTCAGCAGCTTTTGTTGATTTTGGAGGGGGATGGGAGCATAAATATTTAAACCACTAAAACAATTTGCATTTGCTTCATTCCAGACTACCTCAAATTTAGTGAGAAAGACATAATAAGGAAACCAAAAATGTGTGGAAACCTGGAGAAAGGCAGTGAGGTGAGAGACTATTGCAATGAGTGGACTGCTCAGTGCTGGTTGGAATTATACAAAGAAAATCTGGAAATGTGAAACTCAGTGTCTTAGAGAAAAAGTCTGAAACTAAGTGACAAAAGATGTAAGTCTTTAGCTGAATTTTAGTTATTTACTAGCTCTGGTATGGACTTGATATCCTCAAACATTTAAACCATGTGGAAGATCCCCTGCAGGAGGGCATGGAAATTCACTCCAGTATGCTTGCCTGGAGAATCCCATGAACAGAGGAGCCTGGTGGGCTACAGTCCATAGGGTCTCAAGGAGTCGGACACGACTGAGGTGAGTTAGCACACACACATTTGAACTATGGTGCTGGAGAAGGCTCTAGAGAGCCCCTTGGACAGCAAGGAGATCAAACCAGTCAATCCTAAAGGAAATCAACCCTGAATATTCATTAGAAGGACTGATGCTGAAGCTCCAATACTTTGACCAACTGATGCAAAGAGCTGCCTCATTGGAAACAACCCTGATGCTGGGAAAGATTGGGGGCAGGAGGAGAAGGGGACGACAGAGGATGAGATGGTTGGATGGCATCACCAACTCAACGGACATGAGTTTGAACAAACTCTGAGAGATGGTGAAGGACAGGGGAGCCTGGTGTGCTGCAGCCCATGGGGTCACAAAGAATTAGATACAACCTAGTGACTGAACAACAATTACACACACACACACACACACATACATGGGTTTATATACACACACACATAGAACACTTTCTATATTTGTTATCCACACCTCAACAGATGAGTGCCAAATAAAATCACAAATGTGAATGTGTCTGGTAAATTCAACTCAGGGGCTATAACTGATGTAGAGAATTTAAAGAAGACAATCCTGGGGACTTCCTTGGTGGTCCAGTGGTTAGGAATCCACTTTCCAATGAAGGGGATGAGGTTTCAAACCCCAGTCAGGGAACAAAGATACCACATACTGCTGGGCAACTGAGCCCATGTGCCACAACCAGAGAGAAGCCTGTGTGATGCAAGAGGAGCCCATGAGCTGCAGTTAAGATCTGATGCAGCCAAAATAAATCAACAAATGCTTTAAAAAATGAAGACCATCCTGGCAGGACCTGTGCCAAGCATGTAAGTCCTGGGAGATGGGAGAAGACAGACATGAGAGGGGTTCAGTTTGATTCAGTTCAGTTGCTCAGTCGTGTCTGACTCTTTGCAACCCCATGGACTATAGCACGCCAGGCCTCCCTGTCCATCACAAACTCCTGGAGCCTACTCAAACTCATGTCCATCATGTCCTTGATGCCATCCAACCATCTCACCCTCTCTTGTCCCCTTCTCCTCACACCTTTAATCTGTCCCAGCATCAGGGTATTTTCAAATGAGTCAGTTCTTTGCATCACGTGGCCAAAGTATTGGAGTTTCAGCTTCAGCATCAGTCCTTCCAATGAACACCCAGGACTGATCTCCTTTAGGATGGACTGGTTGGATCTCCTTGCAGTCCAAGTGTCTCTCAAGAGTCTTCTCCAACACCACAGTTCAAAAGAATCAATTCTTCGGCACTCAGCTTTCTTTAGAGTCCAACTCTCACATCCATACATAACTACTGGAAAAACCATAGCTTTGACTAGACAGACCTTTGTTGGCAAAGTAATGTCTCTGCTTTTTAATATACTGTCCAGGTTGGTCATAACTTTTCTTCCAAGGAGTAAGCATCTTTTAATTTCATGACTGCAGTCACCATCTGCAGTGACTTTGGAGTCCCCCAAAAGTAAAGTCTCTCACTATTTACATCATTTGCTCATCTATTTGCCATGAAGTGATGGGACCAGATGCCATGACCTTAGTTTTTTGAATGTTGAGTTTTCAGCCAACTTTTTAACTCTCCTCTTTCACTTTCATCAAGAGACTCTTTCTTTAGTTCTTCTTCACTCTTTGCCATAAGAGTGGTGTCATCTGCATATCTGAGGTTATTGATATTTCTCCGGGCAATCTTGATTCCAGCTTGTGCTTTATCTAGTCCAGCATTTTGCATGATGCACTCTGCATATAAGTTAAATAAGCAGGGTGAAAATATACAGCCTTGACGTACTGTTTTCCTGATTTGGAACCACTCTGTTGTTCCATGTCCAGTTCTAACTGTTACTTCTTGACCTGAATACAGATTTCTCAGGAGGCAGCTCAGGTGGTCTGGTATTCCCATCTCTTGAAGAATTTTCCACAGTTTGTTGTGATCCACACAATCAAAGGCTTTGGCATAGTCAATAAAGCAGAAGTAGATGTTTTTCTGGAACTCTCTTGCTTTTTTTGATGATCCAGCAGATGTTGGCAATTTGATCTCTGGTTCCTCTGCCTTTTCGAAAACCAGCTTGAACATCTGGAACTTCATAGTTCACATATTGCTGAAGCCTGGCTTGGAGAATTTTGAGCACTACTTTGCTAGCGTGTGAGATGAGTGCAATTGTGCAGCAGTTTGAGCATTCTTTGGCATTGCCTTTCTTTGGGATTGGAATGAAAACTGACCTTTTCCAGTCCTATGGCCACTGCTGAGTTTTCCAAATTTGCTGACGTATTGAATGCAGCACTTTCACAGCATCATTTTTTAAGATTTGAGATAGGTCAACTGGAATTCCATCACCTCCACTAGCTTTGTTCATAGTGATGCTTCTAAGGCCCACTTGACTTCACATTCCAGGATGTCTGACTATAGGTGAATGATCACAGCATCATGCTTATCTGGGTCGTGAAGATTTTTTTTGTATAGTTCTTCTGTGTATTCTTGCCACCTCTTCTTAATATCTTCTGCTTCTGTTAGGTCCATGCCATTTCTGTCCTTTATTGTGCTCATCTTTGCATGAAATATTCCCTTGGTATCTCTAATTTTCTTGAAGAGATCTCTAGCCTTTCCAATTCTATTGTTTTCCTCTATTTTTTTTTTTTTTTTTGCATTGTTTGCTGAGGAAGGCTTTCTCATCTCTCTTTGCTATTCTTTGGAATTCTGCATTCACATGGGTATAGCTTTCCTTTTCTCCTTTGCCTTTAGCTTCTCTTCTTTTCTCAGCTATTTGTAAGGTCTCATTAGACAACCCTTTTGCCTTTTTGCATTTCTTTTTCTTGGGGATGGTCTTGATCACTGCCTCCTGTACAATGTCATGAACCTCCATCCACAGTTCTTCAGGCACTCTGTCTATCAGATCTAATCCCTTGAATCTGACACTTCCACTGTATAATCATAAGGGATTTGATTTAGGTCATATCTGAATCGTCTAGTTGTTTTCTCTACTTTCTTCAATTTAAGTCTGAATTTGGCAATAAGGAGTTCATGATTTGAGCCACAGTCAGCTGCCAGTCTTGTTTTTGCTGACTGTATAGAGCTTCTCCATCTTTGGCTGCAAAGAATATCATCAATCTGATGTCTGTATTGACCATCTAGTGATGTTCATGTGTAGAGTCTTCTCTTGTGTTGTTGGAAGAGGGTGTTTGCTGTGACCAGCATGTTCTCTTAGCAAAACTCTATTAGCCTTTGATCTACTTTGTTTTGTACTCTAAGGCCCAAATTGCCTGTTACTACAGGTAGCTCTTGACTTCCTACTTTTGTAGTCCAGTCTATAATGAGATAATAGAAGATAATAGAGCAAAGATGCTCAAAATGCTACAGGGACCAGGGGCATAAAGAAACGCTGTGAAGCAGGCCAGCTGAGGACTCTGGGGAGTATCTCAGGTGGGGACTGAGATAACACTCGATCTTTTCAAAGGAAGAAAGAGCCTCTCAGCCCCAGTCTATCACTCCCATACAAGAATCCCAGCCAGAAGTGCTGACTCTTCCAATTATTTGTGGGAAGCTCTAAATAGAGATTTCCACATGATACAAACTGAATTTTATTTTTTTAATCCAAGAGAAGATAGGAATTAAAATGTTCCAGTGAATGAAAGAAATAAACTGGGCATGAATTACCTATTTTATAAAAACAGAGAAGACTGATCTTTGAAAGAAAAATGAGTCACTTTGTTTAATTACTTGAATCTACCCAGCAGTACCTGAGTACCTGTGTGTCCCAAATGTATTACATCAAAACCAATAACAATAACAACAATAGAAGCCACTTGGCTTTACTTTAAAATCTATTACATACCGGATGATCTCTACTTCACACCTGCCACATGCTCACTCATGCTTCTGACACATTAAGTTGCTGAACACTCCTTGGACACAACAGACTTTTCACAGCACTGTGCTTTCTCAAATGCTGTTTCTTCTGCATGAAATTCTTTTCTGAATACTCCAGAGCAGAGCTAAGGTTTTTCTTTAAACTCCAACTCAGGTGTAACTGTTTCTATCATCCAGTTTAAGCTTGCTATGTAGAAGTATTCACTTTGTGTTTTGTATTCCTATAGTTCTTTGCTTATATTCCTGTAAGAGCATTTGCTAAGTTGAATTAAAATATGAGACATTTTTTATTTCAAAAGACTGAGCATCTAAAAGTTAAGAAGTAAATTTTCAACCTGTTACTCCAGCACACAGAGAGGTTACTGAAATATCATGGGTCCTCCAGAATCATTTGTTGAAAGAGTAGAGTTCCATTTCTACTTAATATGTAGAATACTGGAAAAGAGTATTGAGTGGAAGATTATAGCTTTTTTTCCACCCAGTAAGGCCTGAAGCTAGAGGGAACCACACAGGCTGAAATCTGGGGAAAGACCACTGCTGTTGAAGAGAGATAAACACAGGCATGCACACTCGGTCTCTGTCTCTATACGCAAGCACATTTTATTTACCCACTCATCATCAGTATACATGTAGGTTGTTCCCGTATTTTGGCTATTGTGTATAATGCTACAATTAACGTGGGAGTTCAGGTATCTCTTTCAGATACTGATCTTCTTTCCTTTGGATATATACTCAGAAGTGGGATCACACCAGTTCTGTGGCATAATGCATAGTGTGTGGGATAAGGTCTACCACGTTTTTCTTAATGCAGTTTCTGCACTTATGATAAAAACATGTATCTCTTGAATGAGTCCATATACAACATTGATTAGTGGAAAGCTATTTGTGTCTATAATATTTTTAATTTATACACATCTCAACATATGACATTATGCCCTTAATATATTTTTTACTTATAACTCTCAGCAGGTTGGTTGGGCAGTGACCTTTGGTGAGCCTCGCTGTAATAGGTCTCAGCCAATGACACATAACTTCTACCATGTTAACATGAGTTGCGAATGCTCTGCAACAGGCCACCATGCTGCTCACTTCACCGTGACCCACCTTTCCCCCATTTATATTGTACCCTGTGGTTTTTTAAAAGTTATGATAGCTGACTGAAGATGTGTAAGATATGGGTTAGATGTGTTACAAAGTAGCTAAAAAAGTATCAGGTTGAGTGCTGGTCCTCTTTCAAGTACATGGTTGAGCAAAGAGGGGGTAAAGGTCAGAAGGCAATTAGAAACTGCGGAAAGTCTTTTGACAGTATTTCAGGTGTCATAATACCACTATAGCCTAGAACAATTATACAACATTATTTAACAGTAGTTGGCAGAAACACTGGCTGGAGGGAGGCTTTAGGCAAATTTAGGGAATTGAAGAAAATAATTTCTAAAACCAGTTAGCTTTCCCATTCTCTAGGATATACCCAACCTCTCTCACACTCTTCAAATTGGTCATATGGTCATTTGCTGAAAGAATGCCCTAATAATTAATTTATCTCTGTGTTATGAATGAGTCATAAATTAATGACAACTGTACATGGTCACTAAAGACTGGGGCTATACATGTAGTCTCCGTAGGCTGTTGCTTGTGTGTATAACTTTCAAGTCCTGGTGTGAGGTTATCCAATTTCTGTAATAGAGAGTCAACATTAGATTGTACCTGAGTAATCAGTTATTTATGTTGAGTCCAATCATGGCTTCTTTGGTTAGCTGTTTTTAAGATCACACCTGCAAAATTTCTTCCCATGTGCTACTTAAACTTCTGGTTCTAAGGAGGTAATTCCCCAAATGATGGTTTCTCAGCCTTTGCCACTCATCTCATATTAGGGTAGAATCTTTTATTTGAAAGCACAGAAAGAAAATATAAACCAACAAGAGAGAAAAAGAGAGATTATTTTGCAATGTACCTGGAAAATTGTGAAATTTTGGAGGATCTCAGATAATATCATGGTGTGTGATTATATCATCTTTGGGGTGATTCTTTCTGATTGGGTAACTGTCCTTCTCAGGACAACCAGTGAAGACAGGTAGATGTCAACTTGAATCTTGTGTGTCCATCCCTGTAGATTTGGAATAGGATACTTTTCAAGGTGGAGACAGAGACATTGGCAAAGGGGAGATGAGTACCATGGAGCTAGCTTATATATTCCTCTGATGCTGTGACTCCTGGAACCCAAAGGATAACTAGGGTGGGATTAAAAGTTCATTTGCTTATGTTCTTTGCTATAACTGGATTCCTCTCTACCAAAATCTAACTTGCAAAATATCCTCATGATCCTTTGTTGTTGTTTTGTTGTTTAGTTGCTAAGTCATGTCCAACTCTTGTGATCTCATGGATTGTAGCCCATCAGGCTCCTCTGTCCATAGGATTTCCCCAGGTAAGATACTCGAGTGAGTTGCCATTTCCTTCTCCAGGGGATCTTCGCAACCCAGGGACCGAACCTATGGTCTCTCCTGCATTGGCAGACAGATTCTTTACTACTGAGCAACCAGGGAAGCCCCATGATCCTTTATTCGTCCATAAAGTCTCCAGGATAGAATGAATTACTCTTTCTTCTGAAATCCTATAGCACTTATTATCTAAGTCACATTTTCAGTTAAAACCAATCCACTATACATTTCTTGAACTTACATCACATATGGGACATTCTGCTAAGGAAATACAGAGATAAAAGAGTCTCTGCTGGCCATTAGGCCATTTTAAATATAACGAGTGAGATCAACATGTCCACGACCAACCAGAGATGAGGCTTGGCCAATGTGCACTCAGGCACCCTGTGCTCCCCTGCCTCTGTCTTGTTAGTGCTTCTTCCTTCTGTCTGCAATGCCCAGTCCCTAGTATTTATTTCAGATAGAGCCCAAATGTTATTTTCTCTGCAGACCAAGACATTTTTTCTATTAATACACTTCCTCCATAAAAAGAACTAGGCTTATAAAAGTAATAGTAAGTTATTTGTTCTTATGTGTATTTTTTGTATCCCACTGTAAATGTCTGAAGGGCAATGGGGGTGTATAATTTAATGCCCATTTTCTGGCATATAGTGTATCAGCACAGAGTAAACCATCAATAAATAGAAAAAAAAAAACATATCTTTTGCCTCTTGTGTGAGTGAGCATGTCAAGTTCTTTTGGAGCTAGGGGTGCGGAAGACAATGTGTTACAGGAGAAATCACAAACGTTTCATAATTTCCAATGCCTTTGTTCTCTTAACAAGAACCTTGTATACTACTAAAAGTATTTCCATTTTATAGGTGCAAAAACCAAGGCACAGAAGTGAATTGATTTGCTCAAAGTCCTGGGGCTTTAAATGATAGAGCTATGATTTGAACCAGGCGGTCTAGTTCCAGTGTAGGGCTCTTTAGCAATTTTACTGCCTCCCTAAGAGAATACTATATTTTAAAAATGCATACTATATTCCTAGGATTCAACAACTATTATTTCATTTTTGTCTCCTTTTTATTCTGATGTACTTCCATCCCTGTCTTAACTGAGCAGAAATTCAAAAGCCAGTGCTTATGGAGGTGCTGAACATCTTACAAATAAAACACTTTTCCTAAAAAGACACCTAAAGGCAATGATTGGAGAACTTCTCTCTATATTTTCTCAAACATTGGAATCTAATTCTCTTGGTTCACTTTGTATCATTCTGGAGACAGCATTTCCATTAGACCACATGTGAATTTCACTGAAATACCAAAGATTCAAATGAGAGCGTAGCCCAGAGACATTCACTTATACCGAAAATAGGCAGAAATCAGCAAATGCCAAGTGATGTAGTCAGAGGTCTCTGGCACAGACCCCTGTGGAGCTTTCATCTGCTGGAAGCATGTCACTCATCTTGGCATTTTGTGGGGAACCACAACTAAAGGACCAAGGCACATTCCCATAAAATGGTTATCAGATGCAAGTCTGCAGTTTCTCAAAGAGCACCCTGCGGTTTCGAATTAGCAGTTCACCGCAGAGCTAAAGACAATTCCAGAGGCCTCCTTCTTCAATTCTCCTCAGAAAAAGGAAATTAGTCAAACATAACTGAAAAGATAAGTAGTTTATTCCCTGTGATTGTCAGATACATTGACTTACCAGAAACACTATGCTGGAAAAAAAAAAAATTAATGCAACTTCTTACATGAGTGATGAGACAGTTACAGAACAATCTTAAACTCCCAGTGACATCTGAGATCTTTAAAGAAATAATTGCATAGAATAAAGAGAGGATTTGCTGTTGTTGTTTAGTCGCTAAGTCACGTTTGATTCTTTTCGACTCCATGGACTATAGCACGCCAGGTTCCTCTTTCATGGGATTTCCCAGGCAAGAATACTGGAATGGGTTTCCATTTCCTTCTCCAGGGGATCTTCCCAACCCAGGGATCAAACTCAGGTCTCCTGCTTGGTGGCAGATTCTTTACTACTGAGCCACCAGGGCTCAGCTTAGTTAAAACTAATCACTGCAAGAATGCTAATCCAACATAAATACATTCAGAGTTTTAAAAGAGTTTTCAGGATATCTTACTGGTCCTTTTGACTAATTGAATAAAACAAAAAATTGCAGCCCACATGGTGACATTTACATCAAATAAATACCCATGAAAGAGATGTGATGTAAGTTCATTACGAAAAATTTCAGCTTTCAATGAAATGAGGACTTAGCCTATATACTTTGTCCATCAAATATTCCAAGCAAAACTTGACGTGCTGAAATGAGCTTAGGAGACAAATGGCTACGATTTGCCCTCAGATACAAATGAGAAAATGTAGACTCAGCAGGGTGACTTGGATTTCCTAAGATTCCATAGGTCCTGCAAATAAGCAGGGCCTTCAAACACTGCCTTCCTAACTCTTAACCCAATGTTTCTTCTACCATGAATACAGTTGTGGTTGAAAAAGATGTCTGAATTATTTTCTACTGTCTTAAGTTTGTTGAGACTTGTGGCCCAGTATGTAATCTAACTTGGAGAATGTTCCATATGCACTTGAAATGAATACTTGTTTTTGCTGTTTAGGGATGGACTGTTCGATAGATATCAAGTCCAACACATGTATTTTCTCATTTAAAGCCACTGTTTCCTTATTTTCTGTTTGTATGAAAGTAAACATCAGTTACAGGAAGAAAAATGGGAAAATACAAACACATGATGACTGAACAACATGTTACCATGACAACAAAAAATTCAATGGATCAATGGAGAAATCAAAAGGGAAACCACAGAAAACCTTGAGACAAATGCAAATAAAAACATGACTTTCTAAAATCTATGGGATGCAGCAAAAACAATTCTAAGAGGAAAGTTTATGTCTCAAGAAACAAAAATAATCTCAAATAAACAATATAGCCTGCCATTTAAAAATAAGAAAAAGAAAAACAAAGAAAGTCCCAAGTCAACAGAAGGAAGGAAATAATAAAGATCAGAGAGAAAAATAAATGAATGGGGAAAAAAATAGGAAATGAAAGTAAGAACTATTTTTCAAAAAGATAAAACAAAATTGTTAAGCCTGTAGGTTCATTAAAAAGAGGGATAGGGGCTTCCCTGGTGGTCCAGTGGTTAAAAATCTGCCTTGCAATGCAAGGGGTATCAGTTTAATCCCTGGTCCAGGAAAATCCCACATGCTGCAGAGCAACTCAGCCTTTGCCCCACAGCTCCTGAGCCAGCGCTCTAGAGCCCATGAGCCACAACTACTGAAGCCTGCACGTAGAGCCTGGATTCCACAAGAAAGGTTACTGCAATGAGAAGCCTGCCCACCACAACTAAGAGCAGCCCCTGCTCGCAGCAACTAGAGAAAGCTGATGTGCAGCAACGAACACCCACCACCGGCAAAAAATAAAATAAAATAAATAAATCTTTTAAAAAAATGGGTAGGAAGAGAGGACCCAAAACACAAAATATGAAAGAGGACATATTATCATCAATACCACAGAAATACAAAAAAATTATCAGAATACTCTGAACAGCTATATGTCAACAAATTGGAAAATCTAGAAGAAACTGATTGATTCCTAAAAGCATACAACCTTTTCAGACTGAATCAGGAAGAAACAGATAATCTAAGCAGAAAAATTACTAGTACTGAAATTAAATTAGTAATCAAAATACTCCCAACAAAGTTCAAGACCAGGTAGTTTCACAGGGGCATTCTACCAAACATATAAAGAAGAGTTAATACCAAAAAAAAAGAAGAAGAAGATAAGAGAATGCTCTCAAATTCACTGTAAGAGGCCATGGTTAGTTACACACATACCAAAGACATTACAAACACAAAAAGGAAAATTACAGGTAGTACCCCTGATGAAGAGAGATGTAAAATTCCTCAAAATATTAGCAAACTAGATTCCACAATACATAAAAAGTATCATGCTCATGAGCAAGTGGGATTTGTCCCAGGGATTCAAGGATGGCTCAATATCCAAAAAAAACAAAAAACAATATGATACACCATTTTAACAAAAGAAGGATAAAATATTGCATGGATTCTGCAAAGCAATTATCCTTCAATTAAAAAATAAATAAATTTTAAAAAACACTTAGATTAGGTCAATGGATGCAGAAAAAGCATTTAGCAAAATTCAAAACCCTATTGTGATTAAAACCTCTCAACAAATACAGAAAGAACATTTCTTAAAGTAATAAAGGCTATTTATGAAAAATCCATGGCTAACATCATCCTCAATGGTGAAAAGTTGAAAGTTTTCCCTTTAAAATAAAAAATAAGACAAGGATGCTCATTCTCATCACTTCTATTTAACACAGTATTTGAAGTTCTAGCCACAGCAACCAGAAGAGATAAAGAAACAAAAAGCATCCAACTTAAATGGGAAGAAGTAAAACTGTCACTATTTCCAGATGGCATAATACTATATACACAAAACCTTAAAGTCTCAATGATAAAACAATTAGAACAAATACATGAATTCAGTAAAGTTACAGGTACAAGATTAATAAACAGACACCTGTTGCTTTTCTATATGCTAATAAAGAACTATCTGAAAGAGAAAGCAAGAAACCAACCCTCCATTTAGAATCACATCATAAAGAAAAAAAAATCTATGTATAAACTTAAACAAGGAGGTGAAAGATCTATGATCTGAAAACTATAAAACACTGAACAAGGAAATTGAAGATGATACAAAGAAATAGAAAGATATCCCATTTTCATGGGTTTGAACAACACTGTTAAAATTTCCTTACTACCCAAAGTCATCTACAGATTCAATGCAATCCCTATCAAAATATCGATGACAGTTTCCACAGAACTAGCACAAATAATCCACAAAAAACCCTGAATTACCTACCGATGACCTTGAGGAAACAGAACAAAGCAAGAGGTATCATGCTCCCTGACTTCAGACTATGACACAAAGCTGAAGTAATCAAAATATGGTAGTGGTACAAAAACAGACACAGATCAAGTGGGCAAAATAGATAGCCCAGAGGTAAATCCACACACTTCTGGTCAATTAATCTACAACAAAGGAGATGTACACAAGGTGAAAAAGACAGTCTTCAGTGAGTGGTGTTAGGAAAACTGGACAGCTATGCACAAGAGATTGAAATCAGAACATTTTCTCATGCCATTTGCAAAAATGAACTCAAAGTGGATTAACGATAAACATAAGACTGGAAACCATACAACTCCTAGGGAAGAAAAAAAAAAACAGGCAGTTCAGTCTTTGACATAAGTCTTAGCAATACTTTTTTGGATTTATCTCTTCAGGCAAGAGAAACAACCAAAAATAATCAAATGAGACCTATTCAAACTTAAAAGGTTTTGTACAGTAAAGGAAATCATCAAAAAAAAATTAATAAATAGCTTACTGAATGGGATAAGATATTTGCAAATGATGTTTCGAATCAGGGGTTAATACCAAATATATATATATAACCTCAGTATAAAATAAACAATCCCAACTAAAAAATGAGGAGAGCTGAATAGACAGTTTTTCAAAGAAGACATCTAGATGGCCAACAGACACATGAAAAGGTGCTCAACATCACTAAGCATCCATGAAGTTCAAATCAAAACCACGATGCGATATCACTTCACACCTTTCATAATGGCTATCATCAAAACCACAACAAATAATAAATGCTGGTGAGGATGTGGAGTAAAGGGAACTCTAATATACTGTTGGTGGGAATGTAAATTTTTGCAGCCAAAATTTTATGGAGATTCCACAATCTATGGAGATTCCACAAAATGTTAAAAATAGAACTACCATAATAATATCTAGCAATTCTAATTGCTACATTGCCTGAGAATACATATGAAGAAAATGAAAACTAGAAAAGATATGTGCACCCCAATGTTCATAGAAGCATTATTTATAATAGCCAAAGTATGGAAGCAACTTAAGCATCCACGAACAGAAGATTGGATAAAGAGGATATGACTACGCACGCTAGAACATAGTCAAAAAAGAATGAAATTCTGCCATTTGCAACAACATGACTGGACCTGGAGAATATCCTTAATAAGTCAGACAAGAAAGATGAAGGCTGTGTGCTGTCACTTCTATGTGGAATCTAAAAAAGTAAAATGAATGAATATAAGAAACATGAACAGACTCATAGATACAAAGAACAAACTAATGGTTACCAGTGGAGAGAGGTAGGGGAGGGACAAAATAGACAAGATTAAGAGGTACAGACTACAAATACAAATAACAGATAAATATAAAATACAAAACAAATAACAGATAAATATAAGATAAATAACATACATGTATGTAATGTGAAGTATAGGGTGTATATGTGTGTATGTATATATATATACATATATATAATTCTAAATGGGGTATAATCTATAAAAAGCATGGAACCACTACGTCATATATAGTGAAACCAACAATGTAAATCAACTCATTAAAAAAAAAAAAAATAAGCACTTAAAGTTCCTAAACCCTTCAATGTACATTCTACCGACACAGAATTCACAAAACTGAGAATCAAGTAAGTATAGAAACTACTTAAGGATTTGAACAAGAATTTCTTCAGAGAGTTTGAATGAGCTAATGTGAGTAAAGCACTTAGCAGAATTAGTGAATATTTGTTGAATAAATATCAACTTAGAAGCAATGCCTGTGATGATGTTTTGTAAGCTGAGACATTTAATTATTCTTGTGTTGAGTCTTAGTTGTGACTTCCTGCCCAGCCTCTTGATAAAAGAATAAAATTTCCTAGGCTCACTCTTGACTAGGATCTCAGGCCTTGCTTCAGTGCAAATGCTTAACTTGTAAACAATAATTTGGAAGAGTTTGTAAATGAGATGATGTCACAGTGGGCACATTCTCCATGTGCCTTGAAAGGAAGTATGAAAAATTGCTATTGGCCTGTGATGGAGATAGGCATTTTCCACTCAGAGAATTAAGCTCATTCTACATCTCTTAGATTAATGTCAGTGCATTCTCCTAACCAAAGGAATTTTGCATTAGAGTAGGCAGCTGCTTTCACCTCTCCAGCTGCACCTCCTCAACAAACTCAGTTGATATTCATGTAGAACACAAGGCTCCAATGTGGGAATAAATGCTAGATTAGCTAATAACAGAGGTCCCTTCTTCCTGCTTCTATTACCCCTTGAATAGCTATTCTGACTGTTAAATCCATTTTTATTTCAAACAGAAGAACAAATTCCAGCAATTAGTGAACATTTTACAGTTCTTGACCTGTTTATAAGAGCATGTTTCTGTTGTACATATTATATGAGAAGTCAATAAGTAGAGCATGCTTCATTAATTGCAGCTGCTTTTATGCATACCAATTTTTTATACGACATTCACTAACTTAAAATGCAGTAGCTCAAAGAACAAAATACAAAAAAAAAACACGTTTATTATTTAAAGCCAAAGTTGTTTAACTAAGGAAAATGACTAAAATTCAGCATAATACCCTTAAAGAAGAAATTTAACCTCAGCAATTGCTTAAAGAGACAGTAGTCAGCCAGAGTATTGAAAATATTTCTACATTGTATAAAATAATTATTTAATAGTGCTTTGGAAAATGTTCACTTTTATAAGCACAACATCAAGGTATCTTCCGTTCCATTATGTATACATTTTGATACTGGTACTGAAATATGATTTATATTTAACAAAATTCACTTATTATAACTGAGCAGCTCAATGATTTTTAGTAAATTGTTGTTGTGCTAATAGCTTAGTCGTATCTGACTCTTGTGACCCCATGGGCTATAGCCCACCACACTCCTCTGTCCATGGAATTCTCCAGGCTAGAATACTGAAGCGAGTTGCCATTCCCTTCTCCAGGGGATCTTTCTGACCCAGGAATCGAACCCAGGTATTCTGCATTGCAGGCAGATTCTTGACTGTCTTAGCCACCAGGGAAGCCCCTTTAGTAAATTAATACAGTTGTATAGTCGTTACCCAAATCCAGTATTAGAACATTTCCATCGACTTTTTGTTCCTTTGTAGTACTTCTTGCTCTAACTTTCAGTCCCAAGTAACCACTGATACATAGTATTTGTTTCTATTAATCTGCCTTTCCAAGAAATTGCATATGAATATACCTATACAATATACAGTCCTGTGTATCCGGATTCTTTCAGTTAGCAGAATGTCTTTGATGTTCAACCATATTGTAGCATGTACCTGCACATTTTTCTTTTTATTGTCAAAGACTATCCCATTATATGAATTGTGTTGTTCAGTCACTAAGTTGTGTCTGACTCTTTGCAACCCCTTGGACTGCAGCATGCCAGGCTTCCCTGTCCTTCACCATCTCCTGGAGTTTGCTCAAACTCATGTCCATTGAGTCAAGTAATGCCATCCAACCATCTCATCCTCTGTCATCCACTTCATTATAAGGATATGCCTTTTTAAATCCATTCACCAGTTAATGGGCATTTGGATCATTTCTACTTTTTGTCACTATAAATTGTACTGTTATGAACAGTGTGACTTGCTTTGGCCAAAAGTATTTCCTTGTAAATATTGATGATTGAAATAGACTTCCTATCTTGACTTTGGGTTCAACCATGTGCCTTGCCTTGGTCAATGGGATATTCACAGATAAAACAGAACCAAGCTTGTGTGGTTAGGTTTCTCTCTTGCATCTCTGCTGTCACCATGAATAGTTTCCTAGGACTCTCCTGGTGGTTCAGTGGTTAAGAGTTGACAATGGTAATTGTTAAACCTGACAATGCAGGGAACATGGTTTTGATCCCTGGTCAGGGAAGATTCCACATGTCGCAGGGCAACTAAGCCCATGCACCACAACTACTCAGCCTGAGTTTTAGAGCCTGTGTGCCACAACTACAGAAGCCCACATGCCCTAGAGCTCGTGCTTTGCAACCAGAGAAGCCATGGCAACGAGAAGCCTACACACCGCAACTGGAGAAAGCCTGCGTGCAGCTAGGAAGATCCAGCACAACCAAAAATGAATTAATTAAATTAAAAAAGAGTTTTCTCTGTAGTTACTGCCTCTCAGCCTGGGCCCAAGCATAAAACACAAGTGGAAAAGACCTGCATTCAAACAGCTATAAAGAGCAAAGCCCAGATTCACCAGCACCCTGAAACAGAACTGCCCAGCTGAGCTCAGCTTGTAAGCTCAGCTGTAGCAGCTGCTCCTAAATTTGACAGCAGAAACATTATGGGTAATAGTCACTTAAAGCCACTGAATTTTGGAGTGTTTTAGTGTATAGGGCTTCCCTTGCGGCTCAGATGGTAAAGAATCTGCCTGCAATGGAGGAGAGACCTGGGTTCGATCCCTGGGTTGGGAAGATCCTCTAGAGAAGGGAATACTACCCACTCTAGTATTCTTGCCTGGAAAGTTCTATGGACAGAGGCGCTTGGGGTCCTACAGCCCAGGGCGTGGCAAAGAATCAGACATGACTGAGCGACTGAGACTTCTCACTACACTTTAGTACCCAGCAGTATTATGGCAATAGCTAGTGAATACAGAAGCCATGCATAATCTGTCTGCCTCTTGCCTCCCAAACTTATTTCACACTGTTCTCACTCTTCTTGTTCTAGTCACTCTGACACGCTTCCATGCGGCCCAAACTCACCACAAGAGTAGTTCTTCATCAATGCTCTTTCCTCTACTTGGAAAATTGCTTCTCCTCTGCCTTGCCTAACTCATCTCCCCAGAGCCTTCACATTTCAATTGAAATATTTTTGCCTCAGAAAAGCTATTACACTTTTGCTGAGTAACAAACTGCCTCGAAGCTTAGTGACTTAAAATGCCATTTTATTCTCACGAAACTATGGGTAAACAGTGTGGGTTGGGCAGTTTTGCTTGGCTTCTAAGATCACTGCTGCATTGTCAGTCATCCAAGTTATCAAGTGACAACAGATAGTTTAAGATTCACGACCTGGCATATGTAGTTTTCAGCCGGGCCATGTCTCCAGCAGGCTGTCCTGAGCTTCTTCACACGGATGCAGAGTCTCCGGCAGCAAGAAAGAACAAATTCAGTGCACACGATGACTGCCTGCGTCACATCTCCCGATGTCCGTCAGTGAACAGTCACGGGGCCAAGCCCAGAGTCATGTGCAAGAGGGCTACCCAAGGGGCTGCACAGAGGGAGTCATGATAAAAAAAAGGGCTTCTCACAGTTTTCCCTCTGGCCCTAATGATTCATGTCCCTCTAACTTGCAGCACATGTTAACTCCCTAAGAAGAGTCCCTAAATATCATTATCATGGTATTAGTCTAAAAGTCTACAATCTTATAATCTGCATTAAGGCTAGATGCAGATGAAGCTCCTTGAGAGCAGTTCCTTGGCTATGGTCCTTATTGATGCAGAGACACGAGGCGTAAAAAGACAAGTTATTTACCACCAAATGACTAATTACAGTGGTGAAATAGAAACAAAACTTATACTTTCATTCAAAAAGGGAAGGATGGAAGGAAGAAAGAATAGTCACTGACTTATCAAAATTATAAAGTACAACCAGGTACAAGTTGCCAGGACCCCCTACTCTGGCTGTGCTCCCCAACAGAGTTTCCTTAGGCTACTGTTATCCTGTAACAGAATAAATACTGAATAAAGACTTCTTATTCAAAGGAAAATGGGGGTTAGGAGGAAGATTCCATTTTCTATAATCTTAGATTGTGGAACTTTCTTAAAACTTTTTTTGGGTTTGCTATGTATCCCATTGCATCCACTCTAATAGTCAAAATCCACATTCACAATTCCTTTCTGAGATAGCCGTCTATCTAGACTGTTTTGGGATTATGCTTCAATAGGAAGATGCTGCTAAAATTCTTAGAAACAGTTTTGCCTAGCTGAGAAGGCCTATTAAACATAACTTTAAATGTTTTAGAGATATTAAAGAATTATAGAGCTATATTCTTGATTTAATCTAACTTGAGGCCATTTCTTACTTGAAAAAAGGTTTATGAGTTTTATTTTCCAACTTAGAAAGTCTTGGTTACATTATTGTCCCTCTAAAGTGTTTACAAAGTGAGTAGTTCTCTCTCTAGCTCATCTCTCTCTTCCTGTACCTAACCATATGTAGCAAAAAAAAAGCCAGTCAAGGGACTTCCCTGATGGTCCTGTGGCTGACTCTGTACTCCCAATGCAGGGGACCCAGGTTCAATCCCTTGTTGGGGAACTAGATTCTGTGTGCTGCAAGAAAGATCAAAGATCCTGCATGTTGCAACTAAGATCCAGTGCAGCCAAATAAATAAACATATCAAACAAGAAGCCAATTGATATTTTTTCAACATTTCAAAATTGATATATTTTCAACATTCTTTTTGGTAATTTCCTGAGCAAAACTAACCATGACCAAGCCCAAAGTCAATGTAGAAGGGGTCCTCACAAGGGTGTGTTTTCAGCAAAACATATTCATTGGTGGCCAGCACTTTATCTGCCAAGAAGCATTTCTTGACAGCCTAAATTATGATGCTTCATTTTATACCTTCTTAGCGCCCTGGAGTTTTCCTTTAAAACAACTATATAATTTGATATTTAACTTCTGACTCCCTAAATATATGCTGCTGGGGACAAAGTTTATATTAATATCCTATTCACTGCCCTATCTTCAGCACATGAAAAGGATGTTTATGCATGGCAGGCACTTTGAAGAATAAGTGATAGAATAAAAATAGTCCTAAGGGAAACTGTAGTATTCACAGTTTATTTTCTCATTTATTTGTTTATGTGTATCCTCTTCTAGAGTTGTAAGTCCCATAATGGCAGGAACCCCATCAATTATGTTCATAAAAATGCCTAAGCAAATCATACCTTTAATAAATCTTTAGAAAGAAGGAAGAATGAAAATATTAAACAATAATAAATATAAATATATTAACATGAGAAAATAAATCTGTATATCAATAGGCTAATGATATAAGCATATTAAAATAATATACTCATTCTCCATTCTGATGGGTTGTAGGATCAAAACTCAAAGGCTCCCAAAACAAACAACTCAAGACTCCAAGACAGGATATGGTCTCTCTTGGAATCTGAGCCAGACTTACTTTACTCTCTGGGAAAATTTTTCGTTATGAGGTGGGAAGAAAAGAGATGGGAAAGCTGTCCTGCAGTGGAGTCACGTGTGGGAAAGGCATCTCAATTCCTTGTCTTTGGGAGAACACTGGATACAGGTCACAATAGGCACAAAGATACGGGCAAGATGGGCATCCTTAGGTGACAACAACACTGACAAAAAGCCAGGCTTTCCTTCTCTTCCTTAAACACCTCTCCAGTCACGACTGGAGGAGGAGATGGATGTTTTGCGAATATCCATGATAGCTCAAAGCCCCCACATGATGACAAAGCAGCTAGGAGTAACTCTACATCAACCTGGAAGTCAAGTGACCAATGTGACGGCTGGAAAGCATATTATGAATTCAAAGGAAAGTTAGAGAGAATTATATCACATCTTTACATTCACTCATTCCTTTATGAAAACTTGAATTGCATACTTATTATGATATTACTATAGGTGCCTAATCTGTGTTGTAGAACTAGCACAGCACTCTCCCCTGTGGTGGGAAGAGAGTGGAAACATTTTATTGGTAGATGAAGGACAGAGAAGGACTTGCCCATTGATCACTGCATTGACAATCCATAGATCATGTCTGCAGGATGTAAAAGTGCCCTGGAGTGAGTGCATGGGAAGCCTCTGCCCAGCTCTAATGAAGCGAGCTGGTTTGTATGACAGAGCGCCTGGGATGCTGGTGGCAGTGCATGCAAACCTTCCCAAAGGAGGACAATTTTGTTCATGTGATCAGTTTCCTCATCATCTCTGGCAAACCTTAGCCTGAGTTCCTGTGTAAGCCTTTGGTGGAACAGTTTTCACCTGGTTCCAGTATATTTCCCAAGTTTCAAAGCCCTTTTGTTAATAAGATGTACACAAATAGTCACTGGGCCCCCACAATGCACCAGTCTCTGAGCTCGGTATATATCAAATTTGCTTATTTGCCTGTACATAGCCCTCGAGGTAGCACTATTATTCCCGTAATACAGACAGAGAAACAGAGGCCTCCTCAGAGGGAGGGGGAAAAGAATATCCCTGTGACAGAAAAATGAGGGACCCTTTCACTCATTCAGCACATTCTGAGTGTCAATTCCACTCAGGGCCCATTTTTGAAGATAGTTTGCTTTCACAGTCTGAGTTCTTTCTGCCAGGTCAGTTTAGTTACCAGAAAGGAGAGGGAGGTAGGGATGCAGAAATGGAAAGTGGGGCTGGAGGATGTGAGAGACAAGCAGCCTAGGTTTGCCTGGGACCAGCTCCCACCCCAGGCCCCTCCCCAGTCCGCCTTCATCCTGACCATATCCTCACCTCCGCGACCCAGGCAAGTGTTCTTTCTCGAGCCTCTCCCTTGAAAGGATAACAAAAGTGTTTTCACTGGCTCTGTTGCCATGTGATCAAAGCATAGCTCAGGAAATGGGGTCCCTCCAAAGCTGTTTATCTAAAATCTCTGATTTCACCCGTTGGAGAGAGCATTCTGCATCTTCTCTCCCAAGGGCAAATATTTCAGTTACCTGTGTCCTAGGAGCCAGGCTGAGGCCACACATACTTTGCTCAGGAAAAGAAAACGTGGCTCTCCTGTCAGAACATTTCCCTTTGTGCTCATGTTCGCTGCCCCCCGCCCCCGGCCCCCCAGCACGACTCCAAGGCCAGGAGGAAATCCTAATCTAGTCTCTCACAGGAAGTCTGACTGGTTCAAGGCAGGGAAGATTTAAAGACCAAGAAACTCTAAATCCAAGCTTAGGTGGGAGTGTTTTTTATTACTGATAAAACACAGAATCCCTTTTCTGGGTTATTCTGATGAGCCCAGAGTAAATATTTATCCTTTTAACTAATGGGTCTGTACTGAACAGCCCTGGGACTCCCAGACAATCAAGCTGATGGATCACTTTTTGCTTCCCTGGTCTGAGGGTAGAACTGGGCAAGATTATTTGGCACGGGGAGCCCTTTTCCTGTGGCATGGCTCTCGGCATGTATGAGGCATAACATATCCCTCTTTGTGCCAGAACAGAACCGGGCGGGTGTGAGGGAAGGCCGTGCTGGGACCTCCCAGCTCCACGGCTCTGAGATGATTTAATAGTTACACCGTCAGTGTTCCCAGGGTAAACAGCCGCCTACCTCTGAGGAGAAGAAGAAAGATGGATGGCTGGATCTGTAACCCCCACCCTCCCCTTAGGCTTGAATGCAGTACTTTGTTCTTTGGTGGTTTCAGGGAATGCAGTGTTCACAACACTCACACTCTGAAGGCACACAGACACATATGAAAATTTACATGTATGAATGAATGAGAAGGACGCATATGGACACACTGCACTGGGAGGGTTTTGAGGGTGGAGGCTATTCCTTTTTCATAGTTGTGTTCTATTGTCTAGCAATGCCTGGCACAGAGCAGATGATTAATATATAATTTTTGAATCAATACATGAATGTTGTTGTTGTTTAGTCGCTAAGTCATGTACAACTCTTTGCGACCCCATGGACAGCAGCACGCCAGGCCTCCCTGTCCCTCACCATATCCCGGAGTTTGTCCAAGTTTGTGTCCATTAAGCCGGTGATCTTATTCAACCATCTCATGCTCTGCCATCTTCTTCTCATTTGCTTTCTTTCAATCTTTTCCAGCATCAGGGTCTTTTCCGGTGAGTTGGCTCTTTGCATCAAATACATGAATAATTATAACCATTTACTTAGCATGTAATAGGTTCCAGGGATTGAAGGAAATTCTTCATAAACATCCTCTTATTTAATTCTCACAACAGATGACTATATTTGGTGCTCTTAATTTCCCCGTTTCACAGATATGAAAAGTGAGGCTTGACTAGATAAGGTGTTTTAACTAAGGTTACACAGCAGTTCAGTGATAGTAAGGGATATCTAATGCCACAGCTGATACCCCTAAGGCTTTCCTCTACAAACTCATCTTCCCAAGGTGTACATTAAAGATGTTTCTACAAACATCATCTACGAAGAGCAGTCATTGAGTTGCCAAGATGCTGAAACCCTACCTGGAGGCTCTGAATACGCAGCGTGTCTGTCGCCACATTTCTTTCCTGTCCTTCCTCCCCAGCCCCAATTACCGGACACAAAAGGAAGACATCAGCTCCAGAGTAAAGATTTCGTGTTTTCAAGAAGAAAGAACCAGGGGTTTAGTTCCCTTCTGACAGTAAAGACATTTTTTGAAGAGGAAACTGGCAGTATCAGTTTTCTATCGCCACCAAAAGGTCACAGACTTGGCATTTTCATATAACATTCATTACCTTGTGTAGGTCAGGGGTCCTGGCAGGCTAAGCTGGGCTCCTCTCAGAGTATCACAAGGCTGAAATGAAGTTGTAAGCCAGCTGGACTCTTATCTGGAGGTGTTGGAAGAGAACCCACTTTCAAGCTCATTCAGGTGTCGGCAGAATTCAGTTCCTTGCAGGTGTAGGATGGAGGTCCTTGTTTCTTGGCTGGCTGTCAGCCAGGGACTGTTGTTTGCTCTTAGAAGCTGCCCACATTCCTTCTCATGTGGCCCCTTCCAGCTTCAAACAAACAAAAGCGTGTCCCTGTGCTCTCTCATGTTCGAAAGCCTTCTGACTTCCTCTCTGGCAGCCAGCTGAAGAAAGTTCTCTTATTCTAAATGTTCACATGATTAGATTAGAACCACCTGGATAACCTCGCTTTAAGGTCAAATGTGCTGTATAAAATAATTATAGGAGGAATTCACAAACTCTGGGTATTAGGGCATGGGATTTTAGGAGCCATTCCTAAAAGTAATTCCTGCCATACAGTCCTTGATTAAAACTGAGGACAAGGGTAGGAGAAAGATTTATAGGGAAGCAAAGGGGACCAAGTCAGGCAGCAAGAATCGGCCAAAGCAGAATGCAGGAATGAGATCTGTACTTCAGAAATCAGGTAAAACTTACCAGGACGGAGTCAAGAAGAAAATAAGACGGCACTTAGTAGATGCTTGATAGATGTGCATCTGACTACCTGCTGTTTAATGTGAGCCATGCGTTACACAGAGGAAGAAAAAACTCACCACGCATTCTTTGGTTACATAAGGTGCGTTCATATACATGGAGTCCTTTCAGGGCTTCCCTGGTGGCTCAGATGGTAAAGAATGTGCCTGCAATGCAGGAGACCTGGGTTCAATCCCTAGGTCAGGAAGATTCCTCTAGAGAAGGTCATGGCAACCCACTCCAGTATTCTTGCCTGTAGCCTGGCAGGCTACAGTTCATGGGATTGCAAAGAGTAGGACACGACTGAGTAACACACACATATGTATATTCATTCATATTTTCTTTGGATGAGTGTGTGATATTAGGATATTATTATCTCCATTTTACCAAGGAGGAACAACTAGATCAAGGAGATTACTAAGCCTTGCATAGCTAGTGACTGTTACAGACAGGGTATAAAAACAGAAGCCTTGCTCTTGAGACGGTACCTTTAGCTATTACAACAGATGCATCTGGAATTACAGTCTTTTTAGAGTCTGGTCATAAAAGAAATGACTGGGGCAAAAGTTGGAACATAAAATAAGTATCTGTGGGCCTGTGACATAGGCTCAGGCCAATAGAGGTCCAAGGGTTGTGGTGGAGGAAGTCTGGGATTTCATGTAAGACAATCTAGTGTCCAGGTGCAGCCATGAAAGTTATCAAGGTTGTGACTGTGGACAAATCATTTCAGTCCTCTGAGCCTCTGTTTCCCATTTGTAAAATGGGAATACTAACTAATCTGGTTCTCAACCTTCAAAGGGTTGATATGTGGTTTGATGCTGCAGCAAGCATCATTTTATTTTATTTTTTATTTTTTTTCCATTTATTTTTATTAGTTGGAGGCTAATTACTTTACAATATTGTAGTGGTTATTGCCATACATTGACATGAATCAGCCATGGATTTACATGTGTCCCCCATCCTGATCACCCCTCCCACCTCCCTCCCCATCCCATCCCTCTGGGTCATCCCAGTGCACCAGCCCCGAGCACTTGTCTCATGCATCCAACCTGGGCTGGCGATCTGTTTCACACTTGATAATATACATGTTTTGATGCTGTTCTCTCAGATCATCCCACCCTCGCCTTCTGCCATAGAGTCCAAAAGTCTGTTCTATACATCTGTGTCTCTTTTTCTGTCTTGCATATAGGGTTATCCTTACCATCTTTCTAAATTCCATATATATGCATCAGTATACTGTATTGGTGTTTATCTTTCTGGCTTACTTCACTCTGTATAATGGGCTCGTTTTATCCATCTCACTGGAACTGATTCAAATGTATTCTTTTTAATGGCTGAGTAATATTCCATTGTGTATATGTACCACAGCTTTCTTATCCGTTTGTCTGCTGATGGGCATCTAGGTTGCTTCCATGTCCTGGCTATTATAAACAGTGCTGCGATGAACATTGGGGTGCACGTGCCTCTTTCAGATCTGGTTTCCTGGGTGTGTATGCCCAGGAGTGGGATTGCTGGGTCATATGGCAGTTCTATTTCCAGTTTTTTAGGGAATCTCCACACTGTTCTCCATAGTGGCTGTACTAGTTTTCATTCCCACCAACAGCAAGCATCATTTTAATAGGCTGTATAAACCTAAGATGAAAGTTTGTGAAAGTGTTAGTCACTCAGTCATGTCTGACTCTTTGAGATCCAATGCTGTAGCCCACCAGGTTCCTTTGTCCATGGAATTCTCCAGGCAAGTATATTGGAGTGGGTAGCTGCTCCTTCTCCAGGGGATCTTCCCAACACAAGGATCGAACCCGGGTCTCCAACACAGGTCTCCCACATTGCAGGCAGATTCTTTATCATTTGAGCCACAAGGGAAGCTCCTAAGATACAATAGTGCAACTTTCATCTGATATTTGTGTTTTGTTTCTTCTAGATCCCAGGGGTCAGGTGCTACCGAGAAGTTTAGCTTTGATAGGTAAGAATAGTTTTTATGCTTAGGGTTAGTTCTTGCTCACCTATAGGTTTCATGTTAATCCTTAAAAAAACAACCATTCTTTCTGTCTTTTTCATAGTCTGCCTTTATGTTTCCCTTCATACTTATGAAGCCAACAAGAAATAATTTCATTTGAGGAATTCTATTGGCAGTTAGTAGAGGGTATCTTCATATAACCTGAGGGGGAAGAAAGAGACTGAAGGTAGGAGAGATTTGGAGAATGGTCAGAAAGTAGATGCATTAATCAGGCTTTTCCAGAGAAACAGAGCAATAGTATCTATCTACCTATCTAGATATATAGGTATAATTTATTTATAATAGCAGTTGACTCATGCAGTTACGGAAGTCAAGAAGTCCCACAGCCTGCCATCTATAAGCTGGAGACCCAGGAAAGCTGGTGTAGTACTGTAATTCAGCCTCTGTCCAAAGGCCTGAGAACCAATGTCTGAGAGCAAGAGAGGATGGATGCCCCAGCTTAAACAGAGAGCAAATGCTCCCTTTCTCTCCCCTTTTGTTCTGTTCAACCCTCAACAGTGGGCTGGATGATGCCCACCCACACTGGTGTGACTTAACTCAGTTTGGGAGTCAAATGCTAAACTCTTCCAGAAACACCCTCACAGACACATCAGAAGTAATGTTTTACCATCTATTTAGGCATCATTTAACCCAGTCAAATTCCCACAAAAAATTAGCCATCACAAAGCTGAAGGGACAGCAAAGGCTGAGTGAAGCCATAGGGGCTCTGATTTTTCTCTGTAGATGGATAGAAGGGAGAGTAGACTGGAGAATGAGAAAACTCAAGAAAAGACGTTATAAAGAGCTGTTTTGGAAAAAAAAAAAAAAGAAAGGATATTGACTAGACACACATTAAAGAGTTATTAAGAAACACTTAGAGCCTAGCTGAGACTGGAAATCATAAATTTGTTATGAAGTCAATTAGTGTGATTATGCAATTTTCCTCCAGGTTGCAGCTTAGGAACAGAAGCAAAACTCCCCAATGTTTGCTTGAAGCTCAGAAAGAAACAAACATTTGTTAAGCATCAGCAATCCATCCATTTACTATTTACAAAAACATTTAAAAAATAACCTACTATATCACAGAAACCGTTCTAGGCATTGAGGATGATACAATAGACCAATTTCCCTTCCTACTGCAGCTTGCAGTTTTGAAGTAGAAAAGTGTTAAATAGGTAAATAAATAGCTAATTAAGAAAACTACAGATTGTGATTTATGTCTCAACTATATGTGTATATGTCAACATTTACATACATGTATATATAGATATAGATATTGAGATATACTGGCATATGCCTATATATCTATATAGATATGTATGTGTGTATCTCTATTTTTCTATCTACTTAAAATCACACTGAATTATCACACTAGTTTGTTAAGCACTGTTCACTCCTTTTACAGATGAGCTTCAGGTTGAAGATCTTTGTCAAGGTCAGACAGATAATAAAGATCAGAGCCAAGATTTGAACACAGACTCTATGACCCCAGAGCAGTGGTCACTCTATGGTTTCACCAAGCTGTGCTACTAAGCTCCCTGGCAGGGTGGAGAAGAGGGAAATAGGAGGAAAGGGATTCATGACTAATCTGTTCGCAGAGTAGCAATGGAAACGCAGACATGGGGAACAGACGTATGGACAAGTGTTGGAGAGAAGAGGGAGAGGGAGAGGGTAGCATGGTTGCATATACACTAACATATGCAAGTGGATGGCCAGTGGGAATTTTCTGTGTGACTCAGGGAACTCAAACTGGGGCTCTGTAGTAAACTAGAGGGGTGGGAATGGGCAATTCAAGAGGGAGGAGACATGTGTACACCTATGGTTAATTCATGCTGGTGTATGACAGAAATCCAACCAGTTTTGTAAACCAATCACCAATCAATCAAAAGTAAATAAATATTAAGAAAAAGAGGAAAGGGATTGGATGGTAATGATGAGGGTGAATTGGAAATGATGACAAGAAGGAGCAAAAAGTTATGAAGTTAAAAAGGGGAAGGAAAAAAAGGGTGCGGCAGGAGGTCCTGACTTAGAAAACAGGAGGAGAGTTTGCAGTTTTTCCAGAGCACTTCCAGGATTTCAAGTCAGGCTTCCCTGTGGCAGACAGTAGGCTCCTGTCAAGTTCTTATCAGTATTTTGCTGGGAAAGGATAGTTTAACATTTCCTTGTAAGCATCTACTTTAAGATGGTGTTGGTCTTTTCTTAATGATAGATATTCTGTTATTCTTAATCAAGTTTCTGGGTTCCTTACAGTGGGGCATAATAGTAAGTTTTCCATTAATTGTTGAATTAATTCAGGTGTACAATGCACCTAACAAATGGTAAGTGCCCTAGCATTTTGTAAGAGCTCCATAAACACTGTTTACTGTTGCTATTGTCATTGCTTTCTTCCTCCAAGTGTACTTATGATTTAAAAATCAAGAATTGCTACCTTTGCAGGGAGGAAAGGGTTTACTTGCTTCTAGAACAGGCAATTTCTTAGGCTCCAAGCTATACACAATTAGAGAAAAAAGAATCCCTTTGTCGATAATACAACTTTTGACAAGGCATTTGATGAATACACTTGGGATCATTTAATGAGCTGAAACCACAGCCTCCTTGATTTTGCTTCCTCTGACTTAAGGGGAAGAGCAGTGTTGTTTCTTTTCCCCTCAAAGACCTTCACATTAATAGTCGGACTCACTCAGCATCACCTGAGTCAGCATGTCGTTGCAAATGACAGTCTAGTTCAGTGAACAGGCAAAAATGGTTTATTTATAAGCCTCTTTCCCGACTGGGATCCTGGGAAAACTGCTGTTCTCAGAAGTAAATAAAGGTCAGGATGCCTTAATATATACTCAGTGGAAAGTCTAGTGATGATTCTTTCGTGATGGGTGAGACTGGGAACTCAGAACTATTCTTGGATATGTTGCCATAAAATTCTAGGGGAGAATGTGCCATATTGAACTCTTTCCCTCAGCAATTTTCTTATTCACTGCCCCCCCCCCAGTTGACACTCTTATTATGTGGTCTGTTACAATAGCTTCTTAGCTGGCCTCTCTGCTCACCCTTAACTCTATTCTACTCACCCAGGATGGATCTGTATCTCTTAATCACAATTCCTCCCACTTCAGCTCCTCTTCCATAAAGCTCAAAGCATCAAATTAAAAGCCATCATTAGTGGATTTCTTTTTTTTTTTTGCCATGAGGTAGACAAGTTACATAATCATTTTTTGTCTGTTTACATTTATAATTTAGTGCCTAGAATTTTTGAATTTTATATACCTGGTACAAAGATGGCATAAAGAATAGTAGTTGAAAAACTAAATGATCAATTTTTTTCTTTGATACTACCTCATGTGGTATGTATCACTTACCTATTTCAGGGATGTGAAGTTGATAATGGTTAAGTTAATTTACCCAGGACTGTAGGAGAGAAAATCCAGGCTTAAAATCTAGGCCTAGTTGATTTCAGAACTCATTAGTTAAATCAATTCTGGCTCAAATGGCATTTTAATAACTGCACTAAGTAATTCGAAACAATAAGCTCAGCCCTAGATGGCTTAAGTTATGCAGAAGAACCCGTAACCTGCTATTGTCAACATGTCTTATATGTTGGACTTCATTTCATTCAAATCCTATTCATCCTTAAAGTCTCATCACACTCACCACCTTCTCCAAAAAGCTAATCCAGATGGTACTTATGATAGATTTTCCTTTGAATTCTGCCACAAACTCACCCAAGACTCATAATTTGATGCTCACTATTAGCATAAGTTGAATTTTAGGGGAATGAGAGTCCTGTTGAAATTTTCTATTCCCCACAGGGCCTAATAAAGTTCTGGACATCTGAAAGGGTCTCACTAGTTGTTTTTAGCTTAATCATATAAAATTGGATGTCAACCCCTGTCAACTTCCAGTTTCTCCCATCAGCAGTAGTGAAGGCACATTTACCAAAAAATACTTTCTCTAGTTCAAGAAAACGTCATAAGCCAGAGAGCATTTTGGACTAATCCCAAGGAGCAAAGTCCCTCATTGCCTGGACAGAGGCTGAGAAAAGGAGTTTTTAACTTGTGCTTCTGGGCATTACTCCCAGACTCCCCTAATTTCTGAAATTGAGCTTCTGGGAACAGTCAACGCCCACGTGCCTCCCCAGTCCCCAGCACACACACACTCATACACCCCTTCCGTGGAACTTTACTATGCCCAGCCTTGTGAGCAAGAATCTGAAAGTGGGGTGACACAGAGAAATGCACAGTGGAACCTCAACAGTGTAGCATCTACTATGGGTTTTCTGCTACTGAGAAACAAGGCAGGAGAGCCGTTCTTAGAAAAGAAACACAGACCAGATTTCTGGTGCATTGATTTGGAAATCATCAAATAGAATCCTAAACGCCAAGGCCTGAAAACCTATCTCTGCTGTTCTTTCCTTCCCTTTTAAGGCTGGCAGGACTACAAGCTGGGATAATACCAAGGTATTTTTAGCAGTGTATATTGATTTTTTTTTGTCCTTGGAAGCTACTATATTCTATCATAACCCAAAAACAACAAATGAAAAAAGCCAGCTGCAGCAAAACCTCATTGAAGGCAGCAGCATGATAATGATATTAAAATAATATGTTAGGCAGTATCTGAAGTTACAATACTTGAATCTTCTGGCATGAAGCATCTCCCTTGAATGCTTTGCTCTCTGAATAATGCCTTTTGACTGAGAACTCTATAGCAAAACTATTATGTAAATAAAAATTTTAAGATGTGTTGCACTCACATGTTGGCAAAGCATAAATAGCACAAGAGAGGGATAGTCAATATCAGTAAGTGGCACTGGTAAAATAATCAGAAAAAGTTGAAAATGTGTACATTTATTGCAAACTGTTTTCATTATCCCAACTTTCTGTCTCCATCAATAACATCATCATCCATGAATTGAAGTGACTTATCTTAAACTTTTGCTTCTCTGTACATGGGCAGTCCTCAGGTACTAGACTAAATAGATTTTATGATTTCACTTGCTCTAGTAAAATATTGAAGCAGACAACCTCTTTTCTTTTTCCCCACAGACTCCATCCACCAGCAAAGCTCTCTTTGTGTACAGCCTAGAACACCATAGCATCCTATACCTGGATTCCTATTTATTGCCTTTTTGTGTAGGCGGTACTGTTTTCTTTTAGAGTGTTTGTCTGGGTCCATAAAATTGACTCTGCATCATTCTCTTGGAAGAAGCATTGGCCCTTTCCTCCATTCCTGCTTTCACTTCTTTCCATAGGAATAAGTTTATTTAGTGGGTTTGTGAAATTAGTAAGGTATTAATATGCATCATCTAGCCTTCTTTTCTCTTTAATTTTGCAAAGGAGCTTTTTTTTGAGACTCACAGATTCTTGTTTCCTCCATGCTCTAGGCTAGACTGAGGAGGCCAGTAGTTCTACAGAGATGTCTGTTCCTCAGGAGTTACATGAAAACCTTGATTCTGATAATATCTCAAGCCATAGTCTCCAACCCATTTTTATTCACAATAAACAGGCAAATATATATCCACATACTTGACTTCTGAATAAGTCTTCAATGTAAAATCACAGTGAACTACCACACTAGTGTGTGAACCATTGTTCATTCTCATTTTACAAAAGCGGCTCAAAGAATTTAAAGACTTTCTCAAGGTCACACACACATAGAAGTCAGGGCTAAGACTTGAAGCCAGGTACTATGACCTCAGGCAGTCCATGCTGTGGCATTACCAAACTGTATGATGGAGCTCTCCAGCACTGGGAAAAGGTAAGGTAAGAGGGAAAGAGATCACTTGGCACTGATGAGAGTGAAGCAAAAGGGGAAAAAGATGAAGACAGAACAGGGAGGGAGGTCAAGGGTTTTCAATTTTCCCGGAGGATATCAAGGATATTAAGAGAGGGAAGGAGATGGGGAAAGTGAATAGGTTCTGAACTCAACAGAAGACAATCATCTAATTTCCAGCATCCAATGCTGAAGATGCCACAGCTTTTATTTATCACTGCTCTAATTGTTAGGGCAGCTTTCTTCATCCTGAATTGAAAGCTATCTTGGTTCATCTCTCATTAGTCTTGGTTAACAAGTTTGGACTGACATAGATGATTTTTGTTTGTTTGTTTTTTGCTTCCAAGGCTAAATAATGTGGGCGAGTTGATATGATTTGCAGTTGATATAAATTTAAGTCCAGTTTTGGCTGATTCCAAAGTTTGCACTTTAGACTTCTATACTTACCCTTGTTTTTTCTTAATCATGGAACATGGGCTTTACTATAGAAAGTTCATGAGAATGGGAATCATTTGCTAATGAAATTTTTCTCTTAATGGTATCTAGTGTAAAACCAACACAGAGAATTAGGAAATATTTGTTGCATTGTTTTGCAAAGTTTTGAACCATATTCCAAACATCCAGAAACATTCTGGATATTTCCAAACATTGATTCTGTCATTTGCCTTTTCTTCTGGTTTTATGCCACCTGTACATTTATTAAAGATCTGTCTACATCTTATGGAATGGAAAGGCATTGTAACATAGTGACCTAATGAATGGATTTTAAGACCTTGTTGCCTGGGTTTGAAACCTGGCTCCTCAAATTCTTCCTGTATTACCTTGGACTATAACTTTTCTGTTAATAGGAAGAAACTAGGATCTTCTGGGCTTCCCAGGTGGCTCAATGGTAAAGAATCCACCTGCTGATGCAGGAAATGTGGATTTGATCCCTGGGTTGGGAAGATTCCCTTGGAGAAGAAAATGGCAACCCACTATGTTATTCTTGCCTGGAAAATCCCATGGACTGAGGAGCCTGGTTGGCTATAGTCTATGGGGTCACAAAAGAGTTGGACACGACTTAGTTACTAAACAATAATGTCAAATGATCTTCTGGGAGTAGTATAAGAAGTATGATTCACTTTATATAGCATTCACTTTTATAACAAGTTGATAAAGACTATCAGGGGAGACCTTGTCATATATATCACTAACATCAAAGCCATGTAAAAGTTATGTCTTTCTTCTCTTCAAATATTCTAATGACTTCATCAAACTAGGAAATAAAACCTTAAATTATTCCAAGTGTACTCATATAGGCTTTCTAGAACACCCATTGGTTTGATGTGTTATAACTACATATATGTGTATATATATATGTGTGTGTGTGTGTGTATATATATGTATATATATATATAATCTATCCCAGAATTTTTCTTGGGGTTGATAAAAGATCTTAACTCTTTGTTGGTTCTGTAATCTGTCAGAATTCAGGGTAGCACTTGCTCATTTCCATTTTTTCTAATACTTTTTCCTTCCACATGATTCTACAAGATGACTTGCAATTCCTCTCTACTCATATTAGCAAGATGTTTTGGTACCTTGGAATAATCTGTCTGCATCTGGAAACTGGAATGAATATAAAGAAGGTAGGGCTTGCTCCCTAATTATCTTATCATCTACTGTAGCCTTCAATTGCCGACTAACTGCATCTGCTCTATGCCTTGTAGTTTGAAAATTATCCGCTTTGAGTTAAACAACAGGTGCTTAAAAGCTAAGCAGCTCTGGTTTTCTCTGCCATCTGTTAACATGCCACCTGCCACAGGCTTTGGCCTCCCCTTGCCTTCTTTGTGCTTTATTCCTTATCATTTACAACTACCGATCAGAAAGTTACCTTGTGACGTCTCCCACTGCATTCCTACCTATCAGTGTTTCATTCCAAGAAATCCACCTTTTAATAATATTGATGATAAGCAGTTTGATTCTCTTTATTAGTTCTGAGTTCTGTTTCTTTCTTTAGAAAAACTGTCCCTTCCATGCTACTAAATAATTTTCAAACCCTTATGAAGTCCTTGCCTATGTCTTCAGAGCCTCTTTGTATCTCCAATGAGAATATGAAGGTCAATGGTAATGGTGTGGCACACCAGGTGAACCATATAATTTATTGTGCAAACTTTTGAAATATGTACTTTTGAAAGTAGAAAGGTCACTATTACCATTACCATTACACCAGTACAACAGACTGGGACTCTTTTGGGCAACTGGGATGTGGTAAACCCTGGGCATACATAGCAGTATTGTGAAGGTAGTGAGCGGTTTTTATAACAGAGAGAAATCTGGGTGCAATAAACTAGAGACCCAGAGCCAACTGAGTAAGATCAGTAGCTTAGAATCAAAATTGATGATTATAGAATATTAATCTTCAGATGTTACTGGTGACCGCCTCTGCTCTAGGTGCTCAGGTCACAGAAACCCTATCCTCAAGACATCTCTCGGAGGACCCCGCATATGCTGTCTCTCTGTTTTCATGAAAGGAGTGGTGGTGTGGGGTGTGGCAGTCAGAGAATCTGGATCCCAACCTGAACGGTGTTCTTCTGATTCCCAGGTTCTGCTATCACAGGAGCATCCAGCCAGGCACTCCCTACCTGCACGTAAAAGATGCAGAGAGATAACTTTGCCTGGAGTATGGTTTTCTGCAATGAGGGCACTTTGGTTGTTCCTCAGCATTTTGGATTTGGTGATTAACACAAATTGGATATTCCATGTGTGTGTTCAAGGTGATACAAGGAGTCAGTCTTAATTTTGTCTCTCATGACAAGGCTAGGATGCAGTTTTGTTTCTCCATGTGAGTAGGGCAGACCTGGGTTTGAAGGTTAGCTCTGTGCTCCATCTCCTTAGTCTTCAACTTCTTCATCTGCCAAATGGGGGCAATAATCACTCCCTCATAACTTGATCATGAAATTTGGTGAGGTAATGCCCATAAAGGCTATAACACCCTGTCCAACACAAAAATCTGATTTTGTTAGAAAGCACCAGCCACTATTGTCATTATCAGACGTTTTTTGGTTACCTTTTCTTTCCTTTTCAGCCTGATCAAGCACCCAAGAACTCACAAATATGGAGGCTCACGATTCTCAGAACTTGCTGGAACCATGAAATCCAAGCTGCTTCTTCCATAGATGCAGAAACAGAATAGTAGGGAGTTTAGATGCCTTGGTCCAGATCATACGGCTAGTAAATTTACTATCTGGGGGATAGAAAATAGGTATCCTGACTCCCAATTCAGTGATTACTCTTACCTCATCTTATTTCCAAGGCTCCCCAAAGGAGCTTTTATTGCCTTCAAGTTTAGACCCCTAGATGAAGCAGTTCTTTATTGATCAACACCAAACAAAGATGTAGGGCTTTTTGTTGATTCAACAACCATCAGCAACTAAATTCTGTGAACACTTTAATTTCGTCAATCCAGACAGAATCATGTCTAGAACTAACATACCACATGGAAAACCTCTTTCACCTACCTCTCATAACCATCCACAAGTAAAAATGAAAATGCACATATTCCCACAGTGGAGACAGGAAATTACACTCCACTTTGGCTATGAGATTACATCTTTTGCATTAATACAATTGCCTACAGTGCTGTGAATTTTTTTTTCTTTTTTGCTAGAGTCTTAAAGCTTTCACCTTATACGTCTTTCCCTACCTGCCGCACTCTGGAGAAAGCTTGCAATAAAATTTCCTAATTATTTTCCATATTGTTTTATTCTTTTAGCAATTCCTATAATAAAAAGATAGTACTGTGGGAGAAGTGGTTGCCATGGAAACTGACCAAGGATAAACAGTCTCTTAGAGCATGGTATGAGGCAAGAAGACAAGAGCAGAGCATGGCCCTCAGGGGTGGGAAGAGAGCTGCAGGTCATAGTGCTCTCCCAGCTCTATCTGCTGGGCTCTTTGGACCTTAGAGAAATGTGGTACACTTGTCTATTTTAAGGGACCTTGGAGATATGAGATGGGTGTATGACATGTCCTCATATGTCTGACACAAACAAAAGCAGCCCACTGGATTTGTAGACACTAGAGAGGTTCAAAGAAATACATTTCTGTTGACATTCTGAATGGTTTCCCTGGGCTGGAGCAAAGAAACTGGGTTGTTGATTCAAACATACTACAACCTTCCTGTTGTAGTTATTTAGTCATTAAGCTGTGTCTGACTCTTTGCAACCTCATGGATTGTAGCCCACCAGACTCCTCTCTCCATGGGATTTCCCAGTCAAGAATACTGAAAGGGGTTTCCATTTCCTTCTCCAGAGGATCTTCCCAAACCAGGGATTAAACTCACTTCTCTTGCATTGGCAGGTGGATTCTTTATCGCTGAGCCATCAGGGAAAGCCCCAAACTGCCTGCCTACCTTAGGACAATCCAAAGTTAGCAGAAGAAATTTACTAGCTCTGTTTCTTTTTGGTTAATAGTGGTTAATACATAAACTTTTGGTCAGCTTTCATTGGTTAAAATTTTAATTCTTGAGACTTCCCTAGTGGTCCAGTGGCTAAGACTGCATTCCCAAAGCAGAGGGCCTGGGTTACTAGATCCCATATGCTACAACTAAGAGTTTGCAAGGCATAACTAAAAGATCTTGCATGCTGCAACAAGTATTGAAGATCTCACATGCCACAATTAAGATCCAACACAGCCAAAACAAATATAAAAAACACAACAGATTCTAATTCTTCTCTTATTATATATCTTATATATCCCTGACCTTCAGTGTCCTTATGTACAAAACAATGACACTGTGACAATACAACTTGAGCATCCTCTGCAGACAGTGTCCTTGTGATGGATTAAACATCTTCCATGGTGCTAACTCTGTGTCAGACATGCATATGACATCCTTTTTGAATTACATTGATAATGTGTGTAGGTCTGCATGGCCTTCAATGTTACTTATCTTCCAGAGGGCTGGAGCAATCTCTGCGCTACCTGTGTAGCTCCAGAGTGAAGCAGTGACAGGAACAAGGGTGTGTGCAATGTTTTCTACTGAATTGAACAGACTCTATCCAATAAAAGATTCTTTCAGGGTTTACATCTTCTCATAAAGATTCCCTGAATCTAGAGGAAAATATGGCTTCCCAAGTAGTACAGTAGTAAAGGATCTGCCTGCCAATGCAAGAGATGCAAGAGACACAGGTTTGGTCCCTGGGTCAGGAAGATCCCTGGGAGAAGGAAATGGCAACCAACTCTAATATTTTTTCATGAGAAATCACAAGGATAGGGGAACCTGGCAGGCTACTGTCCACGGGGTAGCAAAGAGTTAGTTACGGCTGAGTATGTGCGAACGTACACATACACACATAACCACACACACACAGGAAAATATATCAGAATTCAGGCTCACATTAAATAGTTATGAACCAAATGACCTGGATCTCTTTTAGCTCTTTCACAGCTATAGTTTGGAGCCAGCCATTTTTGCAACTCAAATATTAATTAATTCTTTTCTATCTTTTTCTCCTTCACTATCCTTCTACCCCTCTCTCTTTCTTTCAGCGTTATCCTGTACACTAGGATCTATACCAGGTGCCGCAGATACACAAATGAACAGACAGAATTCCTACCCTCAACATTAAGTGGACCTAGATTTGACTTAGTCCAGGGTTTAATAGGGAGTAGGAGTAGAAGCCACTTACATCAAGGTGGGGAGTGGAAGAATAATGAAGTGAGTCAATGTTCACATAAAACGTGAATAGCAATAATGTCTGTAAGAGCTATATGGATTTTAGTACCTTTATCGCTACTACAAGATGAGGCTATAATGTGTTTGTATGAGGAACAGATAGCACCAATGGTAAAACAGCTGCTTCTAGGTGTAATAAAATAAGTCATAATCAACTACAGTTGTGAGAATCCATTAGCAACCATCCATTTGCTAGACTACTTTCTGAGCTGCTGAGTATGTGTGACCTGGACAGTTGGGAGTCTGCAGAACACAAATAAATTAGATGAAGCAGCCAAGGAAAAGGATAAGTTAGCTACTCAACAGCTGCTAAGGGAGGGTCATTTAATGGCAAAGAAGGGGCTCCACAAGGTAAAATCTAGGTGAATTGTGTTGTGAGAATGAATGGAGTTTAAGTGAGAATGCAGACACCTGCCTCTCCAATCCAATGGCGAGGTCTGAGCTTCTGCACATCATTTGTGTCATGGTGTATGTTTGTGAGGGTAAGATGTTGTAGGGAATAGCACACAGACAGAGCGAACCATGCAAGAGACAGAAACATGCTGTTGGGAGATCCCTGGATAACGCATCTCACAACTTTGCCTGGAGTCATATTCATAAATATCTGATGCTGATTATGAACCAGCACTGGATCAGAAGTTCAGTTCATCCTCCCTCAAATACCTCTCTTCATGTTCACTGAAGACACAGGACAAAGCAAATGTTATTTCTCACCTGCAAATGAAAATAACTGTGAGTCAGTGGAGATTAAGTTATATACCCAAGGTAAGACACCATTAAGAAGCAAAATTAAGACTGGTCTTTTGTTTGTTTCCAAGTCCAGTACTTTATCTCCCATCCATAGATACAGATAAATGTGTCAATTAGCACCATTTGGATTGCTTTATGGGTGTTCACAGTTTAAATTTGTGACCTCTCATTAATATCAATAAAGGCAGGCTATCTTTTGTGCAGTTGCATAAACATTTAAAATTCTGGGGCACGTTCCTGTACATAAATTGCTCTGGAGAGAGTGATAAAGTAATCACTAAAATATGAGAAGGGTTTCTGGGGGTCCAGAGCAAAATGTCTTCTTTGTTAAATTTACTTATGTAAATTTAAATAGTCATATGTGGCTGTTAATATCCTTATTTGAAATAATTTTAATCAGTGATGTCATCTTGACAACATGTTTTATAGAAGGCAGGAAAGGAGACAGAAGCAGGGAGATGGGTAGGGAGGGAGGAGGGGTGAGACAGAATAGAATAATATACTTTTGGAATGTAGAAAACTAGAAGAAATCTTGGAGCTCATCTAGTTTAACCCCTTCCATACAATAATGAGGGAGTTGAGGACTAGAGAAATAAACTCTCTTATCAATAGCTGTGACTCCACAGGATAACAAAATGCCAAGAGGAAGATCTCATGTTTTAACTACATCCAGATTTCCATCTCACCAGTTTGCAACATATCCTTAAAACTAAAAAAATTCACACCTGTACATCCTCTTGATAAGTCAGCACATGCCAAGCTCTCTCCTGACCACCAAAGCCACTGGTTTTTAGCATGCATTTGAACATCATCTTACTCTCAGAATAACCAAAGCATCTTTGTGTTTAGAAGGACCAAAGAGATCATCCGAAGCAACTTCCTCTGCAGTGTAGGAATTGCCTTGACCTGCTCTGCGTGGTGCCCTTCTGTCTCAGCACTTCCAGGGAATCTGGCAAATTATTTCACTTTTGTAAGCTTCCATTTTGTACCTGCATAACAGAACATTCATGATACTAAACTTAAAGGTCTATTTGAGAAATGAATACAGTAATCTATTATTTAGTATTGCCTCAGGTACACAACAATCTCTTAATAAGTATTAACCACTGTCAATGTCTCTTTTCTCATTATTTTTAGACTTTGGAGAAACTCACACTAAGATTAAGGAGAGTCAGAAAGAGGAGTAATACAATTTATGGGAAAACATTTGTCTTGGAATCATGAAACTCATGTTCTAGCCTATTTCTATAAAAATTATATTATAATATAGCAGGAAGCAACATGGCCCAGTGCAAAAAACAGACACTTTAGAGTCACAGTGTTTGAAATTCAAATACTGTGGATTTGAATCTTGCCTCTACAGCTTATAAACTACACACAACAGCTTATAAACTAGCAGCAGCATGTGACTGTGAGTAAGTAATCTAATGTCTCTGAGCCTTAATTTTATCTCTAAAGTACAAATAAATCTAACTGTCCTACACAGTTGTCTGATTAGAAGTGTTAGGTAGCACGTATAAAGGACCTGACACTTAGAAAGTGAAAGTGAAAGTGAAGTCGTGTCCGACTCTCTGCGACCCCATGGACTGTAGCCTACCAGGCTCCTCTGTCCATGGAATTTTCGAGGCAGGAGTACTAGAGTGGGTTGCCATTTCCTTCTCCAGGGGATCTTACCGACCCAGGGATTGAACCCGGGTCTCCAGCTTTGCAGGCAGATGCTTTACCATCTGAGCCACCAGGGAAAGCCATCAATAAATACTTTTCCAACTTATTCCCTTAGTTCACTCATTTTAGTATAGGCTATAGTTACCCTAGAAAATTAGAGAAATTGATTTCCAATGCAACTTTAAACTTTTTAATTTATCCTATTTAAATAAGTTAAAACTTTTAATAACAAGTATAGGCCTCCCTATCTGTATTTTTATCTAAAAGAACCAAAGTTTCTACAGAAATTAAACCTAATCAAAACAGCAAAAGTATAGATTTTTCAGATAAAAAGATTTCCTGGCCCAATTAATCACTGCCTGGGTAGCTTTGCTTCCTGTTACTATGGCTACAAGAGCACAAGGAGCACATCTTTAACTATTTAAAAAAATAAGACATAGGGACAGATTGTACTCCACTAAGAAACAAAAAGCCACAAATTCATCTGGGAAGGCTGGATATGATAGACCCTTTAATTTCAAAAGTAACATGGTTAAGAAGTTCAATGAAGAGATGACTTAATTTTATATTTGGTTTGAAGATGAAAATCTCTACTTTCCTTCGTCAGCTAAGGAGCACAATGCAGCAATGTGGGTTTATAAGAGATGTTGGCAAAATCCACCCAGTCGTTTTCTACTGTGGAGCCTTTGCAGCCTTAAACAGTTCTAGGAACACAGAAAGAATAAAGCACTTCAGTTCAGTCGCTCAGTCGTTTCCAACTTTTTGCGACCCCATGGACTGCAGCACGCCTGGCCTCCCTGTCCATCACCAGTTCCTGGAGTTTACTCAAACTCATGTCCATTGAGTTGGTGATACCATCCCACCATCTCATCCGCTGCCGTCCCCTTCTCCTCCCGCCTTCAATCTTTCTCAGCATCAGGCTCTTTTCTAATGAGTCCGTTCTTTGCATCAGGTGGCCAAAGTATTGGAGTTCCAACTTCAGCATCAGTTCTTCCAATGAATATTCAGGACTGATTTTCTTTAGGATGGACTGGTTGGATCTCCTTGCAGTCCAAGGGACTCTCAAGAGGCTTCTCCAACACCACAATTCAAAAGCAGCAATTCTTCGGCACTCAGCTTTCTTTATAGTCCAACTCTCACATCCATACATGACCACTGGAAAAGCTATAGCCTTGACTAGATGCATCTTTGTTGGCAAAGTAAAGTCTCTGCTTTTTAATATGCTGTCTAGGTTGGTCATAACTTTTCTTCCAAGGAGTAAGCATCTTTTAATTTCATGGCTGCAGTCACCATCTGCTGTGATTTTGGAGTCCAAAAAATAAAGTCCGTCACTGTTTCCATCTATTTCCCATGAAGTGATAGGACCAAATGCCATGATCTTAGTTTTCTGAATGTTGAGCTTTCAGCTAACTTTTTCACTCTCCTCTTTCACTTTCATCAAGAGGCTCTTTAGTTCTTCTTCATTTTCTGCCATAAGGGTGGTGTCATCTGCATCTCTGAGGTTATTGATATTTCCCCCAGCAACCTTGATTCCAGCTTGTGTTTCCTCCAGCCCAGTGTTTCTCATGATGTACTCTGTGTATATAAGTTAAATAAGCAGGGTGACAATATACAGCCTTGACGTACTCCTCTTCCTATTTGGAACCAGTCCATTGTTCCATGTCCAGTTCTAACTGTTGCTTCCTGACCTGCATACAGATTTCTCAGGAGGTGGGTCAGGTGGTCTGGTATTCCCATCTCTTTAAGAATTTTCCACAGTTTGTGGTGATCCACACAGTCAAAGGTTTAGCAGTTACCTATTAGAAGCTCTCAGATTTATGCATAAAAATTGGCAGCCCAGTGAGGGAATGTGGCTTGCCCCCATGAATGGATATTAGAACTGGAGTGAGATCCAAGGTTCAAGGCTCCTTTCATTATGCTTCTATTTTCTGTATTTCATACTGAGAGTAAACTTCGCTTTTAAATGATAAACCACCAACACATTGGAAATCACATTTCCTACCGTGCAGACATAGATCCATTCGCCCAATGGACTGGGTGGTAGATTTTCTCAACAAGGCCATTGAACTGTGTCACTATGGAAGCCAATTTAATATTGTAAGCCTATATCTGCTTACAGTTTCTGTGACTTTTCACTTTATTCTTATGGGTTAGTCACACGTAGGTACATCACCACCACATGCCATAGTCAAAATGTTGAAAATCACACATGAAGAGAAAGGAGCCAGAGAGAAGTGAAACAGTACATACAGAGAAACTGTGATTTGAATTAATACAGACTACTCATTAGAAACCATGAGGATCGGAAGACAGTGAATGAAAAACGATTTCTTGTAGAAGAGTAGGAATTTGTCTCCAGGAAACCTGTATTACCAGAAATACTAAAGGAAGTTCTTCGGGCTGAAAGGAAACAATACCAGATGGATATTTGGTTCTTCAAAAGGAACGAAGGGCATTTGAAGAAGTAAATAACTGGGCAAAAATGGAAGAGTAGTTCCCTTTTCAATTACTTCATTTTACTTATGACTGTGTGAAGCAAAAGTATAACATTGTTTTGTTGGAATTATGTGTATACATAATGACAACTATAGTATATAAAATAGAATGAGAGTAGTGAATATACCTACCTGATTGCAAGGTTTCTACATTTTATGTCAAATGTTACTATCAACAGTAGGTAGAATGTGAGAGATTAAAGATATATATGCCTAGCCCTACAGTAATCACTAAAAAATAATCTAAGGAAGTAAAGCTAAAAATCCAGTAGACATATTAAATTAGATTCTAAAAATATTCAAATAATTCAAAAGCAGACAGGAAAAAGGGACAATAATAATAAATAAAAGATGATGTAAACATAATAATGTGTGATGCAAATAAAGCAATGAATAGTGAGAAATTTATAGATTTAAATGCTAATGTTATAAATGTAAATAGTCTACACAATGAACTAAAATTCCACCCTAAGAAGTTAGGGGAAATAATGAGCATAGTAAATTCAATGGAAGTAAAAGGAAATAAATAATATAGATAGGAGCATAAATCATTGAAATGGAAAACAACCAAGCAATAGAGAAAAAAAAAACCAAAAATCTGAAGCTTTAAAAAATCACCAGAATTCATAAAAGCTTAGCTAAACTGGTGAAGACAAAAATAGAGAATAAAAATTACAGAAATGGAAGAGGGATTATTATAATAATCCTATATATATTGAAATAATGAGATTATTAATAACTCTATGCCAAGATGAAATGGAAAATACTTCAGAAAATGCAATTTACCAAAATGGACCAAAAATGAAAGAGAAAACCTGACTAACTTTATATCCATTAAAGACACACACAGTCATCCACAGAGACACACACAAACACAAATTCAGTTCTAAATGGCTTCATTGGTCTACTATCTTGAACTCTTCAGAAAAAAATAATATGAATCTTTTAGAAACTTTTCAGAAAAGAACTAACTTGTATTGTAAAACCTGAATAACCTGAATATTAATATCTGACAAAAACTTTATTAAAAAATAAAATTCCAGACCAATATTCCTCATGGTCATGAATATAAAAATTCTTAACAAATATTAGCAAACTGATTTCAGAAATCAATAAAAAGAGATAATGTATTGTGATCCTAAGAATGTAAACATGATATAATATTTTAAAACCAGTTAATACAATTCACAGTCATGAATAAAGGAGAAAATATGATCTTTTTGACAGATATATAAATAACATTTGATAAAGGACAACAATCCACTCATGAAATAAGCTCTCAACAATCTAGAAATAAAAGAGAACTTCCTCTGTTAAATAAAGAACACTCTAAAATAATCTATATTTACCATTATACTTAAGGACGAAGTATCAAATATTTTCTGCCTAAGATTGCAAACAAGCAAGGATGCCGAATCTTACCTTAAGTTTAACATTTTACTGGAGGTTCTAGCCATCATAAAAAAGGAAGGAAAAAAAAACATGTGTGAAAAGGCAAAAGTTAAACTACTTCTATTTGCAGATGAATAAATGCTTATGTTGAAAGCTTCTTGGCTTCTGCAAAACAATTATGAGAAACAGTAAATTTAGCAAGTTCCTATGATACAAGATTTCTATAAAACAAAATCTAAATTGTATTTTTATATACTAGCAGCAAATAATGGGAAAATAGACCAAAGCATTGACTCCATTCACAATAGCATACTTGTCCTATTTCATTGTTCTTAAGTTTATTATCTCCCCAGATGTGTTAAACCACTGAGGTAGTGCCTCTGAAATACCCCAGTGGGTTTCCTGCCTTTCTAAGCCTCCCAACCTAGTTTAACGCCAGTGAGTGTTTTTTAAGAGTAACTGGTTACTCCGTTCCGGGGGCTTTTTGTATTCCAGTTATCATCCATGATAGAAACCTCCTTGTCAGTCAACAAATGGGTAAAACAACTCTAATATCCTATTTTAGCATCTGCTTTTTCAGACCATTCCTGGAACAGAGTTAAGTCAATGTTCCATGGGGAAAAAAACACTAAGGTGGTATTAGCTGGCTGGTGGTTTACCAGGAAGTGTGCTCAGGAATACCATCTGGGAACAGGAAGCCTGATTCGGCAGAGGAAGAAGTTGAATTGTGATGCAGTTACAACAGGGCCCTCAGTGGATTCCACAGGGTGCTCTGAAGAGTGGATGGCTTTTCAGCAACATCTTAAACTGTGGCATGGGACTGTACGCCCTTGAATTAACCAGTCACTAGCAGCGAGTTGACACTGGAGAAGGGCGGTCACCTTGTACAAAGCAATTATCATTCAGAGCAACTCTTGAGAAGATATAAAACAAGCAGCTGTCTGTAGCCGCCACTCCTGGAAGCTGTGGAAATGTGTGTGTTTCTCCTGAAAGGGGTAGCAAGATGGCAGATCACAAAATCCACTACCACTAGTCAGGAAGCTGTTGTTGTAAGTCCGTCCAGAGTTGATGAGGTTAAGAAAGCATCAGAGAACATGGGGAGAAAGAGGGAAATTTGATAGTTGAGAGGTAAGACTGACATTGCTACTGCTGCTGCTGCTAAGTCGCTTCAGCCGTGTCCGACTCTGTGCGACCCCATAGAAGGCAGACCACCAGGCACCCCTGTCCCTGGGATTCTCCAGGCAAGAACACTGGAGTGGGCTGCCATCTCCTTCTCCAGTGCACGAAAGTGAAAAGTGAAAGTGAAGGTGCCAGTCGTTTCCGACTTCTAGCGACCCCATGGACTGAAGCCTACCAGGCTCCTCCATCCATGGGACTTTCCAGGCAAAAGATTACTGGAGTGGGGTGCCATTGCCACAGACGGATGACAATCAGTCTGTTTTTGCTACTGAAGTTTCGGCTATCATAGAGTCTCACTGGAATAGTTAACAATGTACGTTTTTTTCAGGAAATGGAGAGACTCCTGACCAGAGGAAGTCATATACTTGAAATTATACACTATGTAGTTGCTTCTTTTCCCCCAGACATCTTTTACTTAGCAATATGCACATAAGATTCCTCCACGTCTTTTCATGATATGATAGCTCTTTTCTGTTGAATAATCCATTGTCTGGATATACCACAGTTTATTTGCCCATTCCCCTACTGAAAGACAACTTGGTGGCTTCCAGGTTTTATGTGTTATGGATACAACTGCTATAAACATCTATGTGCAATTTTTATGCAGACGTAAGTTTTCAACTCCTTGGGTAAATACCAGGGAGAATGACTGCTGGATATATGGTAAGGGTGTTCAGTTTCATAAGAAACTGCCAGACTGTCTTCCAAAGTGCATTATTCTGCCTCCCCACCAACAATAAGTCAGAGTTTCTGTTGCTCCACCTCCTCACTAGAATTTGGTGTAGTTCTGGATTTTGGTCATCCTAATAGATTTGTAGTGATATCTCATTGTTTCCTTTATAATACATATGGACAGCATCTTTTCATATATTTATTTGCCATCTGTATATTTTCTTTGGTAAGATGTCTTAATATTTCAAGTCCATTTTTAATATTATACTTTTTTGTTTTCATGTTGTTCAATTTTAGGATTTCTTTGTATACTATTTTACAGAAACATTTTATCAGATTTGTGTTTTACAAATATTTTCTCCCGCTTTTGCACTACAAAGGAAACTATAAGTAAGGTGAAAAGACAGCCCTCAGATTGGGAGAAAATAGTAGCAAATGAAGAAACAGACAAAGGATTAATCTCAAAAATATACAAGCAACTCCTGAAGCTCAATTCCAGAAAAATAAATGACCCAATCAAAAAATGGGCCAAAGAACTAAACAGACATTTCTCCAAAGAAGACATACAGATGGCTAACAAACACATGAAAAGATGCTCAACATCACTCATTATTAGAGAAATGCAAATCAAAACCACAATGAGGTACCATTACACACCAGTCAGGATGGCTGCTATCCAAAAGTCTACAAGCAATAAATGCTGGAGAGGGTGTGGAGAAAAGGGAACCCTCTTACACTGTTGGTGGGAATGCAAACTAGTACAGCTGCTCTGGAAAACAGTGTGGAGATTTCTTAAAAAACTGGAAATAGAACTGCCATATGACCCAGCAATCCCACTCCTGGGCATACACACTGAGGAAACCAGATCTGAAAGAGACACGTGTACCCCAATGTTCATCACAGCACTGTTTATAATAGCCAGGACATGGAAGCAACCTAGATGCCCGTCAGCAGATGAATGGATAAGGAAGCTGTGGTACATATATACCATGGAATATTACTCAGCCGTTAAAAAGAATTCATTTGAACCAGTCCTAATGAGATGGATGAAACTGGAGCCCCTTATACAGAGTGAAGTAAGCCAGAAAGATAAAGAACATTACAGCATACTAACACATATATATGGAATTTAGAAAGATGGTAAGGATAACCCTATATGCAAAACAGAAAAAGAGACACAGAAATACAAAACAGACTTTTGAACTCTGTGGGGGAATGTGAGGGTGGGATATTTCAAAAGAACAGCATGTATATTATCTATGGTGAAACAGATCACCAGCCCAGGTGGGATGCATGAGACAAGTGCTCGGGCCTGGTGCACTGGGAAGACCCAGAGGAATCAGGTGGAGAGGGAGGTGGGAGTGGGGATCGGGATGGGGAATACATGTAAATCTATGGCTGATTCATATCAATGTATGACAAAACCCACTGAAATGTTGTGTAGTAATTAGCCTCCAACTAATGAAAAAAAAAAATTAATAGAAAAGGACATAGAGGAATTTCACTACTTCATCATTACTTCAAATTCATAAAAAAAAAAAACAAAAAAAAAACAAATATTTTCTCCCTGCCTGCAGTTTGTATTTTCATTCTCCTAACAGTGTCTTATGCAGAGCAGAAATTTTAAATATTAATGTAATCCAATTTACTGACATTTTTCTTTCATGGGTTATGATTCTGGTGTTGTACCTAAAAGGTCATCAAAAAACCAAAAATGTAGACTTTCTCCTATGTTGTCTTCTAAAAGTTTTATAGTTTTGTGTTCTACATTTAGGTCTATGATGCACTTTAAGCTCATTTTTGGGAACAGTATAAATCTGTATCTAGGTTCGTTGTGTGTGTGTGGATGTGCATTTTCAGTTGTTCCAATACCATTTGTTGAAAATAGTATTCTTCCTCCACTGAATTTCCTTTTTCCCTTTGTTAAACATTAAATATATTTATGTGGGTCTATTTCTAGCATCTTTTTTCTATTTCATTCAATTATTTTCCCAGTACTACAGTGTCTTGATCACTGTAGCTACATAATCATTTTTGAAATAAGGTAGACCCTATGAGCACAATGTAGAACCCCTTAGCACAATCTTCAGGTTGAGGAAGTCTCAAAAAATATTAGTTAGACTTAAAGGTATGAAGCGTGTTACAAGATGAGGGAGAAGCATGGGAAAAGGCAGAGAAATTAAAAAACAACAACAAAGATAATACATACAGACATACATGGTGAGAAAGAAAGTCCATTTGGGTAATGAGATCTATACTTTGTGAATTTAAAAGAGATTGTCTCTTTTAGGTTTGGGTGGGAACATATATATCTGTCAGGAGATGTCGGGTCATACTCATCCTCCTCCCTGGCTGTCCCCATCATCCAATACTGCCACCTGGCCTTGGGTACCACCAGGAAAGCATGCTGGGGAAGATGCTACCAAGAGAAGCTTTCCCTTTGTCCCTACTCGCCCAGCCCTGCTGACTGGCCTTGCCCAGCAGCACTAGATGGAGCTCTATGGAAGCTCTTCTAGAGGTGGAGAAAGGACTGCAAGGGAGGAGTTAATGAGTTTGTAGGATTGGAATTTCTCAACTGGAACTGAGCATTGCTCCCTGGGACACAGCCCTACAGATGGCGCCCACTGATGGATGGCCTATTTCTAGATCATTGACACCTTCGGTTTATATATAGAAACACCTAGACAGCTGGAATCACTAGAGTCCTGCTTAGGACATCATGTGCCAGAGGGAGCAAGGGCTCTGAAGTTCGCACAGAAGACTCAGGGAGAAATTTCAGTTCTTCTGTATAAAGCTGATCAGACTTGGGCAAAGTCTGTCACCCCTTTGAGACTCCATTTTCTCAGCTCTAAAGTGGTGAAGACAATGCCTTTTTCACAAGGTTGTTCTAAGGACTAAATGAAGTAGAGGGACTTCTCCAGTGATTTAGTGGTTAAGACTCTGCCCTTCCAGTGTAGGGGGGCACAGTTCAATCCTTGATCAGGGAACTAAGATCCCACATGTCATGCACTACAGACCAATAAATGATGCAGAAAACTTGAATGCCTCCGTGCAAAAATATAGGAACAACAACTGATCATACCTTGAACCATATACAAAGATTAACTCAAAATGGATCATAGACCTAATATAAGGCCCCAAAGTAATTAAAAAAAAAAAAAGACTAAATGAGGTAGAGAATACAATCTAAAACACCTGGTATATAGGAAATAATCAGTATATTAGGATCTGTGCAAGCATGAACTTGGGAGGGGGGGAGAGATGAATGTACATGGTAATTGACAATGCTAGAAAATGCTAGTGCACTAATCTGACACCTCCACTGCTTTTTAAATCCTTCAGAAAAGGGTAAGCCATGAGAGAATAGTAGAGTGGAGAGAATCAGAAAAGTATCATATCCACTAAAGTTTAAAATCCTTGAAGCACCATTTCTTCATATAATAGCACCTCTTACAACAACTCTAGAAGATATTAATAGTAACACTAATGTTACAGCTGACACTTACGTAGCCTTGATTGCCAAGCAATTTTCCAGATATCTCACATGCACACCTTCATTTATGCTTCACAATGACCCTGTCAGGTTGGTTCTATTATCTGTCTTATCTTATATATAAGGTTACAAGTTCATGCATAGGATAAGTAATTTCACACTTTCACACAAGTATTCACTGGTACCCTGCTCTTGGACTTCCAGCCCCCAGAAGTGTCAGAAATAATTTCTGTTGTTTAAACCCCCAGTCTATAATTTGTGATAGCATCCTCAACTGACCAAAACACAGAGTAAGACAAGTGCAAAAATAAGACAAAGAGTGAGCAATGAAGCAATTCCCATATGAAAAATACACTCATCTCCTCCATATGTTCAGGGACATAGGGCATTAATTTGAAGTCATATGGGTCATTTATTTATTTTTTTATATTATAGCAGACTGCTCTCTAGTGCTAAGAATTTTGCATCCTGATCTTAGTTTTTTTTAAAGAAAGTTGATATTTTACTCCTATTTGTTTTATACAGAACTTTTTTATGGCACATTTCAATAACTTGCCTCCCATAAATTTTGAATCACTTTTGAAGCACAGTGAGAAAAATGTACAAACCTTGAAACTGCACAGAGAGCATATTATGTATGTTCTGAAGAAGAAAGCTAATTTAGAGGCAGCTTCAGGTCACTAGACAGATACAGAGTAAGGCTCCCTCAGTAAATGGAAGGGCGGCACTTAAGCCTTTCTCACAAGTTAGTTCTTATTTTCTCAGTATGACCCATGCTATTCCCGAAAACTCTGAAGTCCAGGGCAGGAGAATTCATGCTCACTTCTCAAACACACTTTATTGTTTATTGTTTCTGAGGCTCCTAAAGTCAAAAAGAATAGGTTGAGTGTGTGTGACATAATGGTCTCTGCCAACAAAGAATTTAAAGCCCAGCCAAGGAACAAAATAATAGCAATATCTTATGTTTGCACAGTGCTATATACAGAGCACTTTTATCCTAACTCAGCAGGACTTAATGTTCCTCTTAATGATACTCTCAGGATGCATTGAGTAGAAAGGCTTGGGGAGGGATGGTGTTGGAACCTTGCTGGGGTCCTACCATTTCATAATATGACAATTGCCTTAGGTGGTTATAGCAGGACTGGAATTCCAGGCAACATTTCAGTATTTGAAGTCAGATGACTGACCCCAAAGAAGACTTGGAGAACCCATGGGAAAAAAATATTAACTACAGAGTTAATGAGAACTAACATTTAAACATCATTTGCTAAGTGATAAGAGGTATGCCAATACTTATTTATTGCTGGGGAGAACTCAAAAAGTTGTAGTATTATTATTACAATTTTGCTGCAGAGGAAATTGAGGCACTGTAGGTTAAATAGTTAGTTCAAGATCACAGTGTGCCCAGTGGCTGGGATTTGAACCCAAGCCTCTAACTCCACATCTCCTGCTCTTAAGCACGATGTTTCACGGATGTCAACATCTTAGATCCCAGAGATAACAGATCATACAAAAGTTCAGGAGAATCAGATAGTATGTGTGCTGTGAATGCAGAGATGAAGATGCAGCCCTGCCCTTGAGAAACACAATGCTTCACAAGTCGGCCAAGAAACCTTGGAAGTGTGGTGAAATGGGGCTGAGTAGCCACGGGGCCAGCAGCGCAGCACAGGAGGAGAATGGAGAAGAGCTTTTCCTTAAAAGTGAAAGTTCCTCGGGGTAGGAGCTGCCTCATCCTTAAGCTTCCCAGAACTTCTCAGTAAGATCTAGATCAGAAGTAATCCAACGCCCCAGCCCAATTCATCCCTCTTTCTCTATGCCATTCTTCTTGAACATTTGATGCTATTGACACAGAGGGCATTTTCTCATGGAGAAAGGCAAGACTCAAACAGCAAAGTACAACAAATAGAGTCACAAAGGAATGAAGATAAAGTACTCTGAGAGGGAAGAGTGAGTAAGCATTGATTTTGCGTTTGGTGTAGTAGAGGTATCTTCCCAAAGGAGGTAAAATTTAAGTGGGATCTTGAAGAAGGAGCTGAAATTTGCCACCAGTAAGGAAATGGGTCAAAACATGGGTCAGCCTATGCAGAGATTTCTGAACCAAATGACTAAATGAATTTTTTGGAGAACTTGTTACAAAAAAAAAAAAAAAAAAAAACCCTAATTCATAACCTTGAGATTCTGATTCAAGTGACCTGGAGTTTGTTTGGGAGCTTGGGTTTGTACTAAGTCACCCAGAACTCTTCATGAGCTCATTGGTGAGCTGTTTTGGAGTGATGCCCTATATACACACATTTGTTTGTGAAAGGCCAGAATGTGTCAAAGAAAAGGTAAGCATTTCCATGAAGCTTTTGAGGGGGTTGACTGAAAAGAAGAGGTGAAAGATGCGGCAGAAAACATAGGTGGGAACTGGAGTGTGGGGAATCTGACGGTCTTGTAGGCACTGGGGGGCCTGTACAGTTGTCAAGCAGGGGAGCCCCCTTATCAGGTGGCATTTTTAGCAAGACAAGTCTGGTGTGATTTGGGGGCACTAATTACATTTGGTACACCTAAAGGCAAAGAGAACATACAAGAAGGTTTTATAATAATCTCATGGGAGGATGGCCTTATTGAAGGCAGAGAAGTAGAAGACAGTTCTATGATGAAAAGGCCAAGGCCACCATCAGTCATTTGGTTTTGCTTTTCTTTGGTGGTACATGACATTCACTCTTTGTCATTACTTGAGACTTGTTATGAAAAGTCTCTTTATTGGAAAAAAATTTTTTTTCCCATCTCACTTCCTTAACAGTCAAGAAAATCAAAGAAAAACTGACATTTTTTGGGGGGGAAGATTAAATTTGTTCATCTAAAAGCTGGCTACACAATTCTTCAGACAATGTCAGACTTTATATGGACATCAGTTTGTATCAGGACTTGGAGAATCAGATAAACCCTAGGAAATAAAATGTTTCATATGTTTAAGACTGACGGAGGCAAGTAGATAATTTGGTAGCATTTTGTGACAAATTCTAGCCACCTGTCCCCAAGTATTTTCTACTTTAGCATATTTCTTTCATCTACCTGCCTGATGGCATCACTTTGGGTTCTATATTCAAAATAATGGAGGGGGGATTTTTGAAGATGAATTTTAATAAATACCAAAATGTAGGGTTGTGTGGGAAAAGTAAAGGGAGTGGAGAAATTTAATATGCTTCAAATGAAAATATAATTTTATAGACACCTATAAAAATGTTCATACCTTTTAAGCAGTAATTTCCCTACTGAGAATTTATCCTAAGAACATAATTTTGAAAGAGAAAAAAAACTTATGAAAGCAAAGGTTTTGGAGCAGCGTTATCTATTTAGCAAAAATCAAGACAAAAACAAACAAAAAAAGATAAACCCCTAACTATTCCAAGCACAATAGGATGGTTAAATAAGTTAGGCTAAACAATTGATAGCATAATGAAATTTTTTTTTTACCAAAGTTATAGCTGATCAAAAAAGGGTGATTTTTTTCTTTAGAAACTTCATAATAGCAGTTAGTAAATATAGCCCACTGCCTGTTTTGTAAATGAAGTGTTACTGAAACATAACCATGCCCCTTCCGGTACAGATTTCAAGCTACAGTGGTAGAGATGAGCAGCCGCACACAGACCAGGAGGGCTGAGAAACTGAAAATATTCACCATCTGGATCTTTAGGGAGAAAAGTGTGCTGACTGTGCTTTACACTGCAGGAACATTTCTTAGATGTGTGTACCATGAGTTCTCACAACAATGAGTGGAATCTAGGAGCGTGACAGACCTGACAGACACAAGTGTGCATGTTGGCTCTGCCACTTTCTACCACATTACCCTGCAGGGAGAACTTACTCTCAGAGCCTCCGTTTTTTCATCTGCAACATGAGGATCACTCCTTCCTTAGAGTGTTTCTAAGGGTATTTGAGATCGTGTTTGTAGCACACATAACTTGACGGTGCAGACATGGTCATGTCACAGTCCTGGGTACCACCAGGACTCTCCGAGGGTCAGACACACAGAGTTCAAATCCCCATGCAACTCTGTGACCTTGGGGGGAAGTTACTTATCTCCCTAAGCCTCAATCCTCAATCTACTCATAATGTAAGATGAAGATGATGATGAGATTCTATCAGCGGTTTACCCTGTACATGAGAAACCAACATGAGAAAATATCTGTAAAATATTTAGCATAGTATCTGGTACCTATGTCCACAGGTACCTAAAATCCTGCTCCCTCTCACATCCCGTTTCTATTCCATCATGCAAACATAATACTGACACCCTTTTGCTTAAATTCATGTGTCCCAATTACCTTCTCAGTGAAGTCTGGACTCCTTAACCTCGCAAGGCCCCTGAAGACTGGTTCCTGCTACCCTCTACAGGTTTATCATCCCACGTCTCCATCTTGCCTCCTCCCTCCTGTCCCACAGCTACAACATTTAGCATAGTTCAGTGGGCCTGCCTTATGCCAAGGGGCTCTGCATCCTTGGATTTAACCAACCATGATGGGACATATTCAGAAAAAAATTCTAGAAAGTTTCAAAATAGCAAAACTTGAATCTGCCACACACAGGAACTATTCACATAGCATTTACGTTGTATTAAGTATTATAAACAATCTAGGGATGATTTAAAGTAATAGGAGTATATGTGTGGTTTATATACAAATACTATAACATGTTATGTAAGGGGCTTGAGCATGTTTGGTATCCACTGGGGTCCTGGAACCAATGCCTGATGTACAATCAAGGGGCTACTGTACCTAAATAAATAGCCCAGTAATAGCTATTTTGATTTTTTTTAAGTTAATGAATATTGAGTAGGTTTTGAATGGAGACATGTGACTATATTACTTAAAAATACAAAACAACCTAACACTGACAGAATGTGGCATCTGCTATGGTAAAAGCTATATAAAACTCACTCACTGAGCCCTTAAACCACTCTACAAGGTGAGACTACCTATAAGCTTCATGCTGTAGTTGAGAAAACTAAAGCACAAAGATGTTGAATAATTCAGTCAGAGTCACCTAGGTGGCAAGTAACAAACCTAGGATATAAATTCAAGCAACTAGGTGCAGAATGTGCTCTGTTTAGCACATTGTTAAATTTCCCCTTACAACATAAATAGAACTGAAATTAGAGTTGACAGAATAATTTAAAAGACTGGTAATGCAAAGCCTGGTTGAAGATGTAGAACAACTAAAACCCTCATATGTTTCTGGTAGGAGTGTAAATTGGTACAACTACTTTGAAACACTTCTTCATCAGCATCTCTTCAAGTACATGCGTTATCCTGTGACTCAGCAATTCCCAAGAGATACGAATGCACGTAAAAGTGAGAGTCATGTCCCACTCTTTGTGATTATACAGTCCATGGAATTCTCCAGGCTACAAGACTGTAGTGGGGAGCCGTTCCCTTCTCCAGGGGTTCTTACCAACCCAGGGATCAAACCCAGGTCTTCCACACTGCAAGCAGATGCTTTACCAGCTGAGTCAAAAGGGAAGCCAATGAATGCATAGGTCAGTTAAAGCAGTGGTTCCTAACCTTAATGGGACTAGATGTGAGTTTCCTGGAAACAATTTTTCAATGGACTGGGTGGTGCTGGGGATGATACAAGCACATTACATTTATTGTGCACTTTATTTCTATTATTATCACATCAGCTCCACCTCAGATCATCAGGCATTAGCTCCCAGAGGTTGGGGAGCTTTGACCTAAAGGACATGAACAAAAATATTTACAGCAGCTTTCTTTAATAATATTTCCCAAATGGAAACAATCCAAACAGATAGGTGAAAGAATACATTAGAATAAATCTAATGTATTTGTACAACAACATAGTATTACACAATAGTAAAATTGAAAAAACAAGTGCTACATAAAATAATGAGTAACTTTTCCAAACATATTAATGAGCAAAGTAAGCCAGACACAAAGAGTGCATTCTATACAATCCCACTTATATACATTTTAGGAACAGACAAAATTAATCCATCTGAAAAGAAGCACCTGGATGTATGTGTCAGGGAGAGGGTAAAATATTTGATTAGGAAGGGGCATGAGAGCTGAAGACTCCTTCAGTCCTGGAAATCTGCTGCAGCTAAGTAGTTACATGGGGCCTCCTTGGTGGCTCAGCTGATAAAGGCTTTGCCTGCCAATGCAGGAGATGCAAGAGACATGGGTTTGTCCCTGGGTCCAGAAGATCCCCTGGAGAAGGAGATGGCAATCCACTCCAGCACTCTTGCCTGGAGAATCAATTCCATGGGCAGAGGAGCCTGGCAGGCTACAGTCCATGAGGGTCACAAAAGAGACACAACTGAACACATATACACGCAAGCAGTTACATGTGTGTAGATGTGCATGAACCCATCAATGTGCACTCTTAAAAATTGTGCACATTAGTACACATACCTTATATCTCAAAATAAAATGTTAATGTAGGTCTTAGTAAACTGGAGACCTGTGGAATTTAGCTGAACAAGAAGAAACTGTTTATTTCTCAAAACAAACTCTCTGCCCTAAGCCTCCTATGAGTCTCCAGGTTGTACTACATTTAGAGTAACATCAAATAGTGCACTGCTTCTCTAACAGATGAGCGCAATTGGCCTTGCATTCTTAAGCAGAAGATCAAAACACAGAAGCAGGTTCCTTCCTCCTCAAATAGTTAAGTGAGTAGATCTCCCTCACTGCTGCAGCAAGCAGCCAATCAGGCAATAGCTGCAGGACCAAGAGCAACGGGGACTGTGCGAAGCATCCAAGAATGGAGTCAGTGTATCATGATCTGCCCCAAGCCACAAGCTCCTGCACTCCATCAATAAAAACCATCCACAGATGTTTGGATTCACTTTAAGAAAGTAGCATTTCTATAAAACTCCTAGACAGATACAAGGAACAGCTTGATTCTGAGTTGAGGAACATCTTAAAAATAGCAATTCCCATTGTTCAGAGTTATTCTGGCTGATGAGTCCATGATCTCACAACTTGATAGAATTATGTAGCTATATATTGACTTTGCATTTGGGAGAACCGCAGGATTTGTTTCCTCATGGGGGAAATTTGGATCCTATTGCAAATAAGAGCCGAGGACTTTTGAGGTTCACTGGTCTGCATGAGCTCACCTAGGAAGGGGGAGACCTAGAACTTTATCTGGTGATGTAAATGTTATACATCTCTCTTACTGCCCTTGACTACCTGAGATCTGAAAAAAAAATCTCAAAATTTGATTTTAGCAAAGCCATACTTACAGACTTTCAGATTTGGCATATATCTATTGATTGTTTACCATGCTCTTCAAAATGGGTGCAAAACTATACTTTGTAGTTGAGAAACTGTATTAGTCTAACTTCCCATAATACTCTATCCCAGTAGAGCCAGAATTTGAAGCAAGATTTTCTGACCTTGGGAAAACTAAGACTCTAATTAGTTATAGTTGCTTCTTTAAAGTAAAATAGTAACATCTAAGGCAAATAGATGGGGAAACAGTGGAAACAGGCTGACTTTATTTTTGGGAGTCAAAAGATCAAATTGCCAACATCCTCTGGATCATTGAAAAAGCAAGAGAATTCCAGAAAAACATATATTTCTGCTTTATTGACTATGCCAAAGCCTTTGACTGTGTGAATCACAATATTCTGTGATTCTGTGGAAAATTCTGAAAGAGATGGGAATACCAGACCACCTGACCTGCCTCTTGAGAAGTCTGTATGCAGGTCAGGAAGGAACAGTTAGAAATGAACATGGAACAACAGACTGGTTCCAAATCGGGAAAGGAGTACATCAAGGCAGTATATTGTCACCCTGCTTATTTAACTTATATGCAGAGTACATCAAGAGAAATGCTGGGCTGGAAGAAGCACAAGCTGGAATCAAGATTGCCAGGAGAAATATCAATAACCTCAGATATGCAGATGACATCACCCTTATGACAGAAAGTGAAGAAGAACTAAAGAGCCTCTTGGTGAAAGTGAAAGAGGAGAGTGAAAAAGTTGGCTTAAAGCTCAACATTCAGAAAACTAAGATCATGGCATCTGGTCCCATCACTTCATGGCAAATAGATGGGGAAACAGTGGAAACAGTGGCTGACTATTTTTCTGGGCTCCAAAATCACTGCAGATGGTGACTGCAGCCATTAAAAGACGCTCACTACTTGGAAGAAAAGTTATGATCAACCTAGACAGCGTATTAAAAAGCAGAGACATTACTTTGCCAACAAAGGTCCATCTAGTCAAGGCTATGGTTTTTCCAGTAGTCATGTATGGATGTGAGAGTTGGACTGTGAAGAAAGCTGAGCACCAAAGAATTGATGCTTTTGAACTGTGGTTATAGAGAAGACTCTTGAGAGTCCCTTGGACTGCAAGGAGATCCAACCATTCCATCCTAAAGGATATCAGTCCTGGGTGTTCATTGGAAGGACTGATGTTGAAGCTGAAACTCCAATACTTTGGCCACCTCATGCAAAAAGTTGACTCATTGGAAAAGACCCTAATGCTGGGAGGGATTGGGGGTAGGAGGAGAAGGGGACAACAGAGGATGTGATGGATGGATGGCATCACTGACTCAATGGACATGAGTTTGAGTAAACTCCGGGAGTTGGTGATGGACAGGGAGGCCTGACATGCTGCAGTCGATGGGATCACAAAGAGTCGGACACAACTGAACGACTGAACTGAACTGAAGTTCTGGTTATATTTCTGCTATTACATAGGTATATGACCTTGGGCTAATTACTTCATTGCTTTAACTTTAGTCTCTTGATCTAAACAATAAATCAGTGCACTATTAGATCTTTTCAAACTACTGTGGGTTTGTATCCACCATATTTAGCTCTCAAAGTCTATCCATTCTTATTTCCTGCCATAGTACAAAAAGAACCACATTAAAACTAGAGAAAGTTTTATTTGAACTAGAAATCTGTTGGGAAATTGTAATTCAAACCACTCAATCTATTCTTTTCCATAATAATATTATTTAAAAATATGCACTCTCACAGAGAATGATTTGTGATGAAACGTCTGAGATGTATAACCAAGGCCAGATTTTTAAAATACAGCATCATTGAAGTGAATTATGTGCAAAGTGACCTGAGAATATTTAGGACAGAAAAGATGTAAATATTTTAAATATTGAGTAAATGAACATTTTAATAGAAAATAGCGATTTTCTTTTATAATACGAAAGAAAAAGAGAGCTTTGAGTTTATGTTGACTTACAGTTTCATGAAACAGTTTTCAGAAAGTTCTCATATCTGTGCTTTGCTATAGAATTGTGAAGGTGACAGTTACTCAGCTTGAGCAGATTGATCTCCTTCTATATTTCCTAGTGGAAAATTCTTCTTTTCTCTGTAAAGTCTTAGGTCTGGGACCTATCTACCTGAATTCATACTATTGGAATGAAAACTCAGAATTCCAGATATTAAGAAAAAATTCCGACTCTTTGCTATTTAGTAGAGCCATAAATGATAGTTTTTCATCTCAGCCAGCTAAATATTGAAATGATAGTAAAAATTGTCCTTTGTTTCAGTTCAATTTAGTAATTGATTGAACTGCTACATTTATAACATAATTTGTAAATATAACTGCTATATTTACAGGACAAAGGTTTCTGATTATAAGAACACACTTCTATTAGGACTGAAATGATAATAAGACAAAGTAAATGTATCAAAAGCATTAGGTCTATATCTCATAAATACCATAAAGGGGCAGAATTTAATATAGTCTTTGAAAGTCACAGAAAACTTCTTGGAAGAAGTGACTCATGAGTAGAGTTTCTAATATAAATAGGAGTTATCCCCTGTAGAAGGAAATGGCAACCCGCTCCAGTACTCTTGCCTAGAGAATTCCATGGATAGAGGAGCCTGGTGGGCTACAGTCCATGGGGTTGCAAAGAGTTGGACACAACTGAGTAACTAACACACACACACACATCCAGGTGAATATGAAAGGACAATCGTAAAATACGTCATGGAAAAGAGCTATACTAGACATAGAGAATTCAGATATCTGAATTATGTAGTTGAAAAGAAGTACTTGACATAGCTGCCTTGGTGCTTTCCAAGTGCCATCAATCCTCCTATTTGTGCGACTTGTGTATATTTCAGTCCAGTCTCCTTAACTCTGGTCTGTGCTCAACTGAAACTTGTTTCAAAGATTTTCCAGGTTATTAATGTATTTCCTCTGGGTTGGGAAGATCCCCTGGAGGAGGGCATGGCAACCTACTCCAGTATTCTTGCCTGGAGAATCCCATGGACAGAGGAGCCTGGCGGGCTACTGTCCAAAGAGTTGCAAAGAGTTGGACACAACTGAAATAACTTTGCACACAATGTATTTTTATGCATAAATCACAGGGAAGGTCATTACAAGAAAGTAAACAAAAGTGATATAAATACCAAGTGTTCATGGATTCACTTTATCCAGTTCTGCTTTCTTATTGAGGAAAGGGGGCCAGACCTTTGTAGCCACACCCACCATAAAATGTGACTTTTAACTTTGAGGAAGGTCTTCCCTGGTGGCTCAGATGGTAAAGAATCTGCCTGGAATGCGGGAGACCACAGTTCGATCCCTGGGTCGGAAAGATCCCCTGGGGAAGAGAATGGCAACCCACTCCAGTATTCTCACCTGGAGAATTACATGGACAGAGGAGCCTGGCGGGCTACAGTCTGTGGGGTCACAAAGAGTTGGACAAAACTGATCAACTAATACATTCACTTCATTACTTAACTTTGAGTAAAGCCGCTTCCCAAGGCAATTCTCAGACCCAACTGTGAGTCACCAGTGATAAACATTTGACAGATGGAGGAAGAAGCACCTCAGCCTTGCTTGAAAGGGAATCTGGTTGGTGAACCACAGTATCCACTACGGCTATCATACTACTTCACCTTATTAATCTACCTAAGGGTAGAAATAGCTAATCGTAATAATGTTTCAACCCTGGCTGAAATTATTTATTAAATCTGTTCTAGGACTGAAACTAATATATACATAACAATATAAACAATATATCACAAGACACTGAAGTTATTCCTGGTACTTAGAGCAAAAGTCATGAATCTATCCTTATTGCATTATCAAGGAGACAGTCTAGTGAGGGACAGAAGAGAACTAATAAGCCCCTATAACACACAGGAACATCAGCCAAATGTAAGTCAACGGATCAGTTTATTTTATATTGTAAGTAGCCTCTGATGTAGGGATTCTATCAAGGTAGGAAATGTATAATTACATCAGGAGATTTCCAGCACCCCTTGACTTTCATCACCTCTCAGCTCTCCTACTCTGAAAATCTCCCCTCTAGCTACATTGCAAAGTATTTTCATGCCTTATCTAATTTAATCCCCATAACAAACTTATGAGTTCAGTATTCCCATCCTCATTTTACAGATTAGAAAATTAACACTCAGACAGCTTAAGTCTCTTATCCCAATATACCAGATAACAGAACTGGGACTTTTACACAGATATGTCTGGCCCCAAAGCCATACAAAACCTGTACTTTCTAGCAAACTGCTCCTGGAAGCTTCAAATTAAAATGTACCTCTAAGGAGAAAAACAATCATGAATTCACTATTAAGGAAAAGAATTTTCTAGAAATTCCTTAGACTGGAAAGAACTAATTATAAAGACAATTTGTCTAAAATCTAATCACTTTGGAAGTGCTATCATTGTCCTCCAGAGAGCCGTTTAGTGCCAGAAGAAATTCCAGGTGTTTCACTTTACTAAACTAGTAGATTGCCAGTAAATAAACACATACATATGTACATACACATGCACACACACACATACCCAAGATGAATTCAGTCTTCAAACAATTCACTGAAGAATAACAGAGATAAAATCATAAAACTCATTGGAATTAAAAATAATGCTTCATTTCTTGAATTCTAGTAAAGTCTTTAAACTGGCCAGAAGGCATCAAAATTAGGCATAAATGGGGGTGATGACTTCTCATTCATGAAATGTCTACTAGTAAGGAAAAATCTGAGATTATAGGGGAAATTATATAAATGCTGTCAACAATCATTGGTCAGTGATACACAGAATCCAAGATGCACATTGGAGGGCAAGAGTAGGAAAAATGTCTTTGGCTTATAGTCACAGTATCCTCTAGTGAAACTGAAGCTGATATGTAGAACCACTGGGGTTTTGCTTATAAACTGAGGAGGGAATGTTCAGATTACCCAACCACATTTGGTCTCTTTTTCTATACGGATATCCAGTTGAATGGATGAGAACTCTTGGTGCATTAAATTGGTAGAATGTTACCTTGTCAGGGAAGTTGATGGTTAGGGATAAAGGAAATAATACAATCTTTGAAGTCTGATCTTTGGGATGTTATTTAACTTTTCTTAGTTTGAGCTTCCCTGTCAGTGAAGGGGGATGAGGAGTGGAAGTCATCTCCTTCGCTGTAATGCAGGGAGAAATAAGTGAAATTATGCATGAGTCACAGTAAATGCTTTATTTTGCTTCTTTTTTCCCTTTTCCATGATGAAATTGTGCTTAGGATTTGTTGAAATAGTAACAGTTCATGTGTGAATGAATTTATTATATATGTTAGGTAGAAAAAAGCAGTAAGTGAATATTAAAACAATACATTTAATCATTCAGAGTCATGTTTTAAAATAACTTTCTTCAGAATATTGAGAAAAAAATAGTAGTTAAATCGGTATCATTTTTACAAGGTTGTGGTTAATAGAGGAATTAAATTTCATTGGTGAAGACAAAATGTATACAAAATGACTAGTGCAGAGCCAGGGGTGAAAGAAGTGCCCAATAAATAGTAAGTCTTATTGTATATATAAATATGCTCAATTTTCTCTAAATTAATGGCCTCTGTGTGTTTGAAATACCCAGGATACTCATTCCTAGCTATTTCTTATTGGACCCAAACCACTCCTAGCACCTGGATTCCTGGAACTTTTGGTTCCCCATCTTATTTACTACTTCTTCTCTATGCCTCTTTGATCCATAACTTAATTTTACTATTACCTGGACATTGAACTCAGTCATCCCTTCTGAGCATAATTCTTGGCTTCTGCCATCACCTCACAACCAATATATGTTCATACAAGACAACACACACCAGGATATTGTATTGTTTCAAGGTCATACCTGCCCTGGTCAGCCCTCAGCTAGCCATTCACTCAACTCACGAGATGTATTTGACCTCAGAGGTTTCTTTGAATAGAGCAGGATATCTTACTATGATACAAATAGAGGAGCACTCCTTGGTGCTTGGCAGAGTGTGAGTATGTTATCAATGTGGTAGATTGTATTATTTCTCCCAGTTCTTATCCCCTCCCTATGGTAAAACAATACATCCATCAATACATCCACAATACATGTGATTTTGTAGCACTTCCCACCAGAGCTGGTAAGAAAGTATTTGCCCATTCCATTGATGCTGGGCTTGGACCACAGACCTGCTTTGGCTGGTGAGAAGTTAGCAATTATGTATGATGTGGGAAGACGCTTTAAATGAATACCATGATTAGACCAGACATCTTGTCCTTCTGCCTCCACAACTGAATGAACACCCTGGGAGCTGCTGGCTAAAAAGAATGAGGAGGCAACATGACTCACAGCTTGTTTTATAGTCAAGGCTTTACAAAGTGAACAAAATGGTCTAAGATGGTCTTCTGCACCATTTCAGAAAGTCCTTTCCTTATCTAAATGCTTTCTATTTTTAGACAGAAAACAAGTACTCCATTTAGAAACAGTAAATTTTTTAAAAGAAAAATGACGTATAATTTTACAGATCACTTCTGAATATTTACAATGTGCTTGACGTGCATTATTTGAATCTTTACAGCCAATCTTTTGCTAATACTATAATTATCTCCATTTTTTACAGATAAAGAACCTTAGTCCTAGAAGGATTTATTAATCTGTCCAAGGTCACAAAATTGATGGACCTATATTTGAAACCAAGATGACTTTAGAACTATTGAAGCTCTGTACTTAAGACTTCATTTCCATTACCAGTGAAAGAGGGAAAAGTGTAGGTGGTCTAACAAAATCTGAGTCCGAAGGGAATATATGCAACCAGCTAGGCTGTGTATCATTGTCATCAAGAAAGCTGCAAGTAGGGATCCAAGTGATAGACATGGTATCTCCAAATAATGAATCAATCCCCCTGTAAAAGAGTCTACTCTAAATACCAACAAACTCCAGAAGCTGTGATACCAGTTCATGTCAGTGTTAATCACATAAGAACTTTTGTGCTTTCTTTCTTTCTCTCCAAGCCCCTCTCCAGTCCCAGAGAATCAGAATCCCAGATTCACAAGAAGCAACATACGAAAATAGAGATCAAATTAACCATGTGGCCTCCAGAAAGCTAGACTGCATCAGGCCAGCAGGGATGAGAAAGGGGAAAGCTGTAACTTAGATTGATATTTACATCTTTTAGTATTCAGTGGATAAAACAATTAGTGATGGAGAAGTCTTTTATTACCAAAATAAATTTTACTTTGGTAATAATTACCAAAATAAATTTGGTAATAAATTTTATTACCAAAATAAATCAGGTGCAGGGTGAGCATTAAGGTTTTTTGATTATGTATCATAAGATCTGAATATTAAACTCAACGGCCACATTAGACTATCAGTTTCTTCCTTTTTTTTTTTTTTCTTTTTGGCCATCCTGCACAGCTTGTGGGATCTTAGTTCTCTGACCAGGGATCAAACCTAGGCCACAGTAGTGAAAGCTCCAAGTCCTAACCGCTGGACCGCCAGGGAATTCCCCAGACTGTAAGTTTACTGAAGGAAGTGCGTTTTATCTGCCAGTTTTACAAGTCAGTATATTACGCATCATCAAAGATATGGTCAAGATGCTGAGAGAGTAGATTAAAAATTAGTCAACACTGCAAAGCGGCTCAGTGAATGTTTACAGAAGAGATTTTTTTGAGCCAAGTTTTCCAGGTATGAATGGTTGTACCAGGTAGACAAGAGGAGCTTTTCAAAACATTTTTAAAGTACAGATTTGTTAAAAATAAATTAATACAGGTGAAAATGTGATATATTTAAAGACTCACAAGCTTATGGTTGGATCATAGCATCTGTAAGAAAAGCAAAATCCATAGCTCTAGAAGGAAGGTGGATCCTCATTATGGTAGCCTCATATTGGCCGGACAAAGACTACTTAATTGATCTTCCTTTGTCAAGGAAGGGTGTTCACCACTCCCTCCAAGTACTGGAGAAAACCCAGACAGGCACTATTTCCATCTCTCATCTATTATAATCCATTATCAGGGGGAGGGGTTATTGCCTCAGAATTAGACAAGAAAGTTGGGTTTGATCCTGTGCATTTACCCAAATAATGCCCAGCATCATGAGGGTCTTGATTCATATTCCCAAGTTTTTTATAACAATATATTTTCCCACATATTATTATATTCTTTAAAAATCTTGTTTAGAAGCAGAACAAGCAATTTGCTTTTCATCAGTCCAGATTTAGCAGTGGTGAAATTAATGCTGTATTTGATTTGTAGCTGGGTCCTCAGGTCCATTTCTTAAATCATTTGGAACCAGTAAGAGTGGAGAAATTGTGGGCAATAGGTATCCTTTATCCCTTCACTTCTGTAATGCCGATAGATCTGAACTATGATTGTGAGCAAGGTGGAGACTTGGAAAATGTTTTTAAAGGTGCCTAATCTGGTGAGATTTGCCAAGGCCATACAAGTAATGAGATAGCTTGTGAAGAATTACTATTTGAGTATATAGTAATCATTTGAATGATCCAGATTTTTGTAGGTGGAGATGGAGTGACATTCCTGACAGAGAGGACCAATAAGGAAAGTGAAAATGACAGGTGTTTTCAAATAATGTGATGAGAATTAATGTCACATTGCTGGAGAATGAGCATACACAGTGAGGAACTGGGAAATAAAGCTTTGAAAAGTAGATCTGTCTGGGGAGAGGAAAGCATAGAAAGCTCAGGGTTCATGTATTTGGGGTCCATAGTAGGAAATCATTAGAAATAATAACTCAATAAGACTTGTCAGTATTTGAATAGCCCACCATATCAAATATCATGCTGAAATGTGTTTGAGTATTTGTGGGTTTTTTATTTGTATTGCTAGTGTTAAAATGAACAAGGTGAGGCTGATATTCACTGAAATTTGAACTTAGGCAAACCAAAATATATTTGTATGTGTACCTGTGTATGCCTTTGTGCATGTGTGTGAGTATGCAATCAAAAATAGCAAGATATTTATACACATTCATTGTTTAAGCATAGACATTCTTGCTAAAATATTTTATTTTAAAAAAAGTTATTTTCAGTCTTATTTGTTCTTTAAAAAAAAAGACAAATTTTACCAGACTTTGGGATTCTCCAAATTTGAGCTATTTTTTTTTTTTCAAATGCCTTGGGTTTGGCAGGTCTCAAAGCCAAAGTTTGCCAAGTCCTTTTTCCCTTAATTTTTAAACCCACATGTATTCCAAGGGAAAGTTAATGCATATGTTTTTTATTCGTTTACACTTAACTCATCAAAAAAGTTTTAAGGACATTTGAAGCCCAACAAACCATCAGAGTCTTTAATATTAAAACCTAGAAATTGTAATTAAATCTTGGAAACTCAAGATTGGCATTTATTCAGAAATTGGGCCTCTATATCATGAGATTTGAGAATTACTGTCAAGTGGCCACCAAGTTAATTTCTTGACAATAAGGACTGAACTTACACAGGCAGAAATCAAGCTATGCTGTACTGCTGAGATTCTGATATCTGAATGCTTCTCCACAAGTGGCAATTCCCCCTTCATTGTCAGAATTGGAAGAAAGGCATCTTCGTACTTGTTTGTTTGATTTTTGATTAAAGAAGATGTGAATTTGGGGGTATAACTTTCCTTTTTTGGTTAAGGAAAAAGTCAAATTTCTCATAATTTTCATGACTGTGAATTGAGGGCACTGGGCTAGATTAATGGTTCTCAGTTTGGTACTTTTTGGCTCAAAGTGTTCTCTGTAGTCAGTAAGGTGGAGGATCCAAAAGCTATGTTTCAATATTTTATAGGACATGGAAGAGTAATGGGATCATTGTTTACTGTTTTAAAAATATTGATGTCATCATGCATGTTTTGAATAATGTAAAAGGAAAAATAATACATTAGTTTTAATAAATGGAGGTTGGTCATTACAGCTTTTTTGTTTGTTTGTTTTTAATGGAACAATTCTGTATTGTGAGGTAAATAAAACTGTTCAATAGTGGTAACCACAAGATGCAAATCATTGGGATTTTTTAGGTCCTTTCCAGCTTTAAGGCTCGTGACTGCCATACTCTAATATTCAGAATCTATTTAAATAGAAGGTTTAATATAACACACATTTCTTGAGGATGATAATTGAGGATTGATGCAACATATCTTGCTGAAGCTCATTCTATGGAAAACATAGAAAGTCAATTATATTAAAAAGTCCTTTATTCATCCACTATCAATTGATTTGGTAAGTTAATTGGTGCTTTCTATCCTTTCTATAAGTTGTTGACTGATGCCATTGACATTTCAGCATTCATAGCTATAAGCTACTCTTGAAATTGAGGAGGATGCTATAGAGGCTTCTGGGCTTGGGGAGCTTTTCTAGTCAGCCTTCATGACCTTCCCTGAGTTCCAAAGGGCAGATTTCAATTGTTAATCCAGGGAAGGGGAGGGATGTAGATTCTAGGGAGGAGCAGTCAAGGAACAATAGTACAACCTTGGTGCAGAGTCCTGGTTTGACCTCACACCTGTAACAATACCTTTAAATCCTTTGATAGAATTAAAACTCAACAAACAGAAGATGTCAGTATTCTCCCTATCGGCAAAGACCACCGGAGGTGAGACTAAAGGAACCAGAGAAGCTCCTCAGGAAGATTGCCTGAGACCATGTGGCGCTAGTGGTAAGGAATTCACCAGCCAATCCAGGAGGCACAGGAGACGTGGGTTCAGTCCCTGGGTTGGGAAGATCCCCCAGAGGAGGAAACAGCAACTGTCTCCAGTATTCTTGCCTGGAAAAATTCCATAGACAGAGAAGCCTGCCGGGCCACTGTCCATGGGATCACAAAGAGTCAGACATGGCTGAGCACGCACACAGCACAACATATTAAAAGAGTGCAGGCCTTACACACACCCTAAGCTTGTCGGCAACCACGTCCTTGAACTGATGGCTGTGAAACCCCTCATCAAATCCTCCTGGGTTGCGACACATAGTTTGTAAGGGCAGGAGTCTGATGGGGCCCCCTTTGCCTGGCAAAGCAGTAAAGCTATTCTTTTCTACTTTACCCAAAACTCTGTCTCTGGGATTGGATTTGGCACCAGTGCACAGAGGCTGATTTAGCCATTACTCTCTTCTGCTGCTACCCTGTCCTCCCTGCCCCTTCCCCCCACTTGCCACAGAACACCTGGGAAAATTGGAAAAGAGTTGATAAACTTTAGCTTCTCTAGGGGGAAAAATAAAAACAGTTCCTAAATTGATCATAAAACATTTCTCTGCTGAGAGGAAGTTAAGCTGTCCCCAAGAGAGGAGAGATGTCCCCTCATTCAGACGTCCCCCACTCCATGCTCCCATATCTCAATTACTAGTAACGTTGGCAGGATCAGATTGCCCCACACCATACCAGAAAGGCATGGCTCATTTTCAGCTCAAGGCATATCTGCAATAAATGTGAAAATTGATCTGGCAAAGGAGCTGATGTCCGTGGGAGTCTATAGGGACAAGTCACCTTCTCTTTCTGGCCCCAGCAGAAAGAGACAGGGATTGTGGAAGGAGCTGGTTGGAGAATGAAAGGCAGCTCAGTGGGTGGGCAGAATGGAAGAACTAAGACCTCAGTCACTTTAGAAGAACATCTTTTGCTGAATTGAGAACAGCCTCTGTGGGTGCTGGTTCTGACTTCTTTGGTTGCTTGGCACAATTTGTCCCCAGTGATATGGATGCCAAACTTGAAGCTTGTTGTTATTATAGGAAATTGAGGGTCGGCTTTTATTGCACTGCTGGTTTCCAAGAAATAAATCCTTTTTTGGCAACTAAAGAAGAGTGCTCGAACCAGAGTCTGGTTTAGGAATATTTGGAGGGCACCCTGCCTGTTGGTTTGTATTTTCATGCATGTATTCTTACTGTCTACTCCTGTCCTTCTACATCATCACTGAACAGACTTACAAACTTAGTACACACATCCAAGACAAACTCAGTCTCTCTCTCTCTCTCATACCAAAGATTCTAAATGTACATTTCTAATCAACAAATCCAGAGACAGATGTGCCCAACTTGACATGCCTGCCCAGTCCCAAAGGTTGTAACAGTTGTCATATGAGGCATCATGCCTTTTCTTTGAAATCTGGAAGACTCCTTGAACAGCCAAACAAAGTCATCATTTCCTCAGCCTGTTTCCCTAAGATGGCATGCTGCTCCGGGCAGCGGAGAGTCCAGAACATGAAAGCTGGACTCATTCTTGGCTCCAGACCAACTCTCATCCTTATACTGACCTGTCAAAATGGGACCTGGGACAACAATCCCTCAATCAACCGTCCACAGATATCCTCCAACCTCCTGACTTATCTTGGATCCTGTCTTCTTCAGGATGCGCAAACCAAAAGAATCCTTTTCCGCCTGAGTCAAACTGGGCATAAAGGCAGAGCAGGTGGTACTGGTGAGTTAAGTAATAACAGAACACAGAGTACAACTCGTTTTCAAAAATAAATGGCTCTGCTTGCAAGATACAGTCTAAGAGGACTGACAGAAATCAAAGTCAAATTCAGGGAAACTTTGATTAACAGTCAGCAAGATTACCATTCCCTTCAAACTAGATTGTAAAGAATTTAGAGCCTCTACCTTCCTATTTCTCCTGGTACTAAAGCTGATATGTATCATAGAAGAAAGCAAATAAATAATAATCAATTCCAGCTTGTCTATATCACATTATGTTCCATATTTCTCATATGTGATCTCACAAAATCCTCTCAATCAAAGATCAAAGAAGTCAGAGGGTTCATATTCATTTTTCTGTTGAGAATAGTAAGGGAACACAAGTCATTGATTTTCCCAAGGTCAAAGAAATAGTAAGTGCTATAGACAAGCCTCAATCCTATCATTTATTCATGTATGCATTCATGTATGTTATTTAAATACTTAAATAAATATGCTTTACTTATTATGCTCTATGCCTAGAGAACTCTATAATCAATATCATCAGAATCCCTGCCTTCACTGAGCTTACAATTTAGGAAGTGGAGACAGGCAATTAAATTATGACAATAAAGTATGATGAAAATGGAACTGACTATGGAGGTGATACAAGGACATTAGGATCTTGTAATTGAGTCTGGGGGTGGAAAGGAGGATGACATGGGAAAAGAAATGAGTTCTTGGAAGTTGTAATGCTTAAACTGAGGTCAGAAAAATCAGGAGGAATTATTGTGGCAGAAATTGGTAGTTGACGAGTATAAACAGAAAAGGGGGAACTGTATTCCACCCAGGGGATAGTAGATATATGAAGACCTGAATTAAATTAAATTTTGACAGGTTGACAGGCAAGATTGTAGTGTGGGATGGGTGGAGATAAGCATGCGGAAGGATGAGTGGTTGGGGATGCGTCACAAGAAGAAAGCCAGGCCTGCAAATATGGAACCTCATGATCACCTTCAGTAAAGGAGCTTGAATTGCACCTTAAGGATAATGGGGACCACTGAAGGCTTTACTGGAGTGCAATAGCTTGGAAAATGGCTTGCTGAGGACTAAAAGTCTTCAAGTTCAATTAGAACCTGTTGAAGTAGTCCAAGACTTGGAATTAGATAATGGGGATTTGAGAGAATTGGATAGATTCCTGTGACCTCAAGATCCAACAGGATTTGTGGAATGAGTGAATTAAGTGATCTGGAGTAAAGAGCTGGGGGTCAGGATGACGCAGATATTTGTCAAGCTCTGTGGATGATGAGGCGGTTGCCCTACCATTATCTCCACGTGCTCAGTGTCTGTGAGATATCATGGCCTCTCTGATTATTTGTGACTCCCAGACCCAACCTGATGGCAAGGGTTCCCATTCCATCTGAAGAGTCCTGTGAGTGGCATCCAGGAAGGACATCAGTCTCTCATAAATTGCTTGAGAATTGGATTTAAGGACAGAAAATACCAAAGAAACTTACTTTTCCTGGAATAGGCTTCTGGTGTATATTGAGGAGATTTTGGTTTCTATATAAAACTATTAATGCCTCTTTCCTTGTTGGTGTAGTAAGACCCCAGTCAACTACCAAACCCAGGGAACTGAAATGTCACTCTGAATCCTAGACCTTGACTAAAGATTGATTTTTAATTTTTAAAAATTTTTTACTTTATATTGGAGCATAGTTGATTAACAATGTTGTGTTAGTTTCAGGTGTATAGCAAAGTGATTCACTTATACATATACTTGTTCTTTTTCAAATTCTTTTTCCATTTAGGTTATTACAGAATATTGAGCAGTGTTCCCTGTGCTATACAGAACATCCTTGTGGGTTATCTATTTTAAATAGAGTAGTGTGTACATGTCAGTCCCAAATTCCAAATCTATCTCTCCACCCCACCTTTCCCCCATTGGTAACTATAAATTTCTTCTCTAGAGTTTTTAAAATGTCAAGGCAAAGGAGGATTATAAAACTCATCAGGTCCCATTCATTCATGTAAACAAGAGGAAGACCTAAAGAAAAAAGGGAATTTCTCAGTGTCTCAGGTAAATCAATGAAAATTTTAAAAATTTCACTAAAGTTTACTTTTTAAAATTCTAGACCAACCAATGTTGTTCTTAAATTAACATTAAGGGATATTTATTATGTCTACTCTGCACTAAGTATTATATTCAGTGGTTACGACACACTCTCTCTAAAAGGTAGGGATTGTGTTTTCAATCCAAATGAGGCTTCAAAACCTTAGAAGTTTGATAGCACAAAACTTTCCTAGCCTTTGGTTGAATTCATATAACTCCAAATTCCATTTTCTTTCCAATATATCTTGCTACCTCTCACAGTCTTTGTAATTTAAAGAAAAATCTCTAAGGAAAATTTTGCAGACTAGAGCTCATTCAGGGTACAAGGTTTATAAGATGCCAAAGAGAATCATTAACTCTTTCCTCTCAACAGTCTTACATGGAAATTTGACCGCCCCTCAGCTGTCGCTGTGACTTGAGTGTTTATGACAAATGTGAAATACCAAACCCTCTTGCCAAGAGCTTCTTGTTTCGTGGAATCTCGCGACAGTGAAGTGAGAATGCAGCACGTATCTAAATTGACTTAATTTTTTTTATTATGAGAGAAAGTTGTAATTCATCATAATCTTTTCAGTATATGACCTTGCCTTTTGTGTTTTTTATTGGAGAAAACCTTTTTCTTAAGATAAAAGATTATTTAGTCCATATGGTCCAGCCCACTGCATTTTCCAATAAGAGAGTAGATGGGATATTCCTCTGAACACTTAAGCATCGTTGTTTTGGCAGACCAACCACATGAGGCCCTAAGAGGGTTACAGCCATCTCTGGCACCACTCAATTCTGTGACGTATTAGAGCTTTCTCTCAATGGCCATTACATTAGGAAAAAATTTACAGCTCATGATCAACAGCTGTTCCTCTAAATAAAACAATGTCGTTTATTCTTTTCCTTTTAGCATGCCAGAGTCCCATGCTGTGTGAGACCAGTACTTGCACTTGGCATTCTATGGAAATGACTTAATCCTTGAAAACACATGGAAAATTCAATCATTTGTTCACTTGTTCTTTTGCAAGTGGCTCATCTGTTCCCCCATCCATCCCACTTACCTATGCATGCATTAACTCATTCACTTGCTTGCTCTTTGCTTATTCTTTTATTGTTGTAAAAAATAACTATCTGTACATATGTTTCCATGTATGTATATGTATATGTTGCCACTTAAACATTTTCAAGTGTACAGTTCAGTGTCTTTACTTTCCTTCACACTGGTGTGCAACCATCATCAGCATGTTTCTAAAAGCTTTTATCACCTCAAATAGAAACTCTGTAATCATTGTCTTTGCTTATTCTTTTTTATTTTATTCAACAAATGTTTATTAGGGACCTAAACTGGCCAAAATTCTATGTGAGGGGATATGGGAGCATATAAACATTAACCTTTCATGATTTAATATGAAGGTCTCATCACTTCAGGCCAAATAGATCCCATCACTTCTCTGTTCATGGCAAATAGAGCCCATCCAGTTCCATCTCTTCATGGCAAGTAGATGGGGAAACAATGGAAACAGTGACAGACTTTATTTTCTTGGGATCCAAAGTCACTGCAGATGATGACTGCAAGCCTTAAAATTAAAAGACGTTTTCTCCTTGGAAGAAAATCTATGACCAACCTAGACAGCATATTAAAGCAGAGACATTACTTTGCTGACAAAGATCCATCTAGTCATATCTATGGTTTTTCCAGTAGTCATGTATGGATGTGAGAGTTGGACCATAAAGAAAGATGAATGCCAAAGAATTAATGCTTTTGAACTGTGGTGTTGCAGAAGACTCTTGAGGGTCCCTTGGACTCCAAGGAGATCAAACCAGTCCATCCTAAAGGAAATCAGTCCTGAACATTCATTGGAACGACTGATATTGAAGCTGGAGCTCTGATACTTTGGCCACCTGATGAGAAGAGCCTACTCATTGAAAAAGATCCTGATGCTGGGAAAGACTGAAGGCAGGAGTAGAAGGCGATGACAGGATGAGATGCTTGGATGCCATCACTGACTTGATGGACATGAGTTTGGACAAGCTCCAGGAGTTGGTGATGGACAGGGACGCCTGGTATGCTGCAGTCCATGGGGTCACAAAGAGTCAGACATGACTGAGCAACTGAACTGATGAAGGAATTAAGACTCTGATGGGGATATATGTGCCCTCCAGTAGCCCCAAGCCTTCATTGCCATTACCTTCTCATCTGGTATCCTCAACAGTGCCTCGAACTTCTGGTAGTATTCTAGAGCAGGTAGGACAAAGTACAGACTCACCAATCTGGTTTGGTCCTCTGATTTTGCCTGAACCACTGTCCTAACTCCAGCTCCCATCACTATTTTTCACTTTATACTCTGGTCAATAAAGAGAAGGGAGCAATTAAAGACTGATTAATAACCAAAGCACCATGATCAACCACACCACCACCATCAAAAGCAACAGTAAGACCACCAGCTCTACCAAGATACAACCCTTAATCACAAATCCCCAGCATCTGAACAACTTTTACCATCTCTGGTTCTCAGTGAAAAGTCTTTATAACCACTTTCTTGTAAATAAACTGAAAACCTGACTCAGAATCTTAGCTATCAAACATGCTATTCTAGGTCTCCAACAGAATTATGGCAAAAAGATGGGCAAACTCTGGGCTGCCAGAGAGTGGCTTTAGGAAGAATGCAGTCATTCCAAGTGAAGTGCAGGAAATTCTTCAGGAGTCACAGGGAAATCATGACTCAAGACAGAGGGAAGAATATAATATGTCAAAGGTTGAAATACTGGCTTTAGAGCCAAACAAATGGCTGATTCACATCTTAGCTCTGCAACTAACTCAGTTTGTATATCTCGCTAATCACATGACTTCTCTGAGCCTCAATTTCTCCACTGGTAAAAATCAAAGAGTAATGGTGATTAATGAAATCTGGAGTAAACAGAAATAAGGAAGGCAGAGTGGAATAATCTTGTCTCATATTTGTTGAATGCTTTCCATGTGCTAGGCATTGTTCCACACCCTTCACTTGTATTCATTTATTTTATCATGGCAACACCATAGGTGGGTATTATGATCATCTCCATTTTTCAGATAGGAATGGTCGTAGACACAAAGTTGAAGTAATTACTGAAGACCACTCAGCTAGTACATGACAGAAGTGAAGTGAAGTGAAGTGGCTCAGTCATGTCAGACTCTTTGCGACCCCATGGACTATAGCCCACCATGCTCCTCCATCCATGGAATTTTCCAGGCAAGAGTACTGGAGTGGGTTGCTGTTTCCTTCTCCAGGAGATCTTCCTGACCCAGGGATCAAACCCCAGTCTCCCGCATTGCAGGCAGACGCTTTACCGTCTGAGCCACCAGGGAAACCCAGTACGTGGCAGAGCTTTGTACAAACCTGAATTCTGGCTCAAGAATCTTAGCCATACACATTGCTACCTCTTAAGAGTATCCAGCAAGTACAAAATAGGTGAATGGCTTTAGACTAGGAAGTTAAAATTCATGAAATGATCATGATTCTTAGAGTCCCCTCCTACTTTCACTATTATAACCTTACATCATCTCTTCCTTAGGTTAATGAAAAGATGTCCTAATTCTCCCCTCTGCCTCCAGATCCATCTTATTTAAAATGAACAAAGGAGAGGGGGGATCAGGTCACTCTAGCCTTCAAAATTCTTTAGGGTTCCTGCTTACACTCAGAATATCCAGGTGCCTGACCATGCCACTCAAGGCTATGACAGTCTGGCACCAACTATTTTTTCAACCTCTACTTCAAAACCAGTTCACCATCCAGCCATACTGAAGTATGTATGGCCCCTTTACATCTTCATGCACACTTGTCCCTCTGCGTGAAGTAATTTACCCCTTCTTATTTGACTCAACAGCCCACCCTTTCTCCCAAAGAGAAGTTGAACAGTTTTTCTCTCATGTCATCTTCTATGACTCTGCCCAAGTCACGTGTATGTATCTGTCTTCCTTTCCAAAAACATATTCTAGTCATTTATCAAACATGATGCCCTCATAAGTTGCAATTATCTGTTTACAGATCATTGAAATCTGATTCCCTTCTAATCTGTAAGCTCTTGAGGAGAAAGACTATTCTTATAGTCTTCTTTGTATCTTTTTGGTTGTAAGCAATTAAAAATTGATGCAAATTGCCTTAATAAACACATATTTAACTGAAAATTCTAAACACACACAGCTCAGATATACCTGGCTATAAGCGGTTAGCTCAGGTATAGGTGGTTATAAATGTTTTGTAGTGTCATCAAAATCAGATTCCCAACATTTTCTCTTCAGTTCTCACCTTCCCTTCCCCCTACATGTTTTATATTTTTCAGATCTCTTTCCTTAGAGATATAAAATGAATTCCAGCAACTTCTAGGCTCACATCCAGGATTCTCAAAAAAAAAAAACAAAAAACAAACAACCCTTCACTTCTTATCATTGATTTTAATTGGGTTGTTCTTTCAATCTATGAAGCTAGAAGGAAGAAGTATATACTAATTGGCTTAAACTAAAGTTCCATGGTCCAATTTTCAGCAAACTGTGGATTCCCTCCAGAACAACTGAGATTGGAGTGGGCTTGCAGTGATCTCCAGGAGAAAATTAGAGTATTTTTCTGAATGCTAAAAGGATAAATGTGTGTTGAGCAGCGTGTATATACTCGTGGATGCTCACAAACACAAGTACACACACACATACAGGATGTTAGTTTTTTTATTCTACTGTCAGCCATGTTCAGTAAACGATAATGGGTATCTGTTTAATGTGTATTTGTTTACTGATGCATGTGAACAGATAAGAGAGAGCAAAGTAGAGACTGATACGCCATTTTTTTCTCTCAGAAAGAAGATGCTACATCAGCCAGTTTATGTTCTGTTATCCTTTGTACTCATGGTTTGGCACTAAATGAGTGGTTCCAGATCTACTAATTAAATATACCACTTTCCTTCATGTTAAGAATCCTTGAAGACTGCTTTCTTTTTTTCAGATGCAACTTATTATACTATATGATTCTCCCCATGAGTCACTGGACTTGAGGTTATTCTAATTTAATAAAAAACTAATAAGTCAATGTTAACTTTTGGGGAAAGCTTTCATCCTTGGTTTCTATTTCTTTCCACTACCCCATCTCACAGTTACCACATTTTATGTTTCAAAAGTGCTTTCTTAACTAATATCTGATAGATGCCTTTAGCAGCAGTCTATACATACATTATCTCATTTTGTTTTTATCATCTAGGCTCTTTATAACAGACAATCCAATTCATTCATTCGTTCAACCTACACCTATTTTTAAAGACTATATACACATCTAGTCACCAGAGGAATGTTGATAAAAATGGTATATTTCTTTGCCTTCAAAGAACTTGCAGTCTAGTAAGTGAAACAAGCAAGAAAGGAGGCAATATCACTAGAATATACAGAGCTAACTTTGGTTGCTATGGGACATCATAGCAAGTAGTCCAGTCCATGGGTGGGTCAGGGAAGTGGAGGGACACCTAATGGAAGAAGTAAAACCTGGTTTAATACTGTGCCTCATTTGACAAATTAGAAAGGATATTTCTGAGAGGGTACATGACATGCTCAAGGCTACAATGCTATAAAGTGACAGAACGAAGAGACAAACTATTTTTTCAACATTCCAACCTACCCTTTTATATTAAACATTAACCTTTGAACCACAAGTTATTTGCCTAAATAAAAACTGTATAAGCAAGGGTGCACAGACTATAGAGAACCTATCAGAGATCCATACACCAGCCTACAGTGGCAGTCCTTGAAGCATAAATGGGATTTCATCTGGTAAAGTAGGCAGAAGATGTCATGAACAAGGGCGAGGGCCAGCAGGATAGGATACCTCTGGGGGACCCTGAGCTAAACTTTCCCTGAAGGGGGTTAATAAAGATGAGGGTGAAAAATTGGTGTATATTCAAAAGGCCAAACTTTGAAAGGCCTTGAAGACTGTCTGCAGATTCTGAGACATTATCAGTATTTTTAAGGAGGAGAATGACAAGATATGCCTTGAGTTCTAAGAAAATAGCAAGAGGACAAAGAGACATTGGATTAAGAAGCAGATTGATAGAGCGCTGATAGGTGGGACGTAGATTGTATGCATATATCTGGCGTCTGATATTTTTTCTACTATGGTACTAAAAGCAATAATGACAAAATATTGAAATCTTAGATGTTTTCTAGTATTCATCATTAATGATCTTCTAGGCATAGACTTTTGATCCTGAAGTGGCTCTGTTTCAGCAACCCCATTGTATCCAAAGCATGACCATGTAAATATATGGTAATAAGCAGACTGATTATAGTAATCACATTCTAGTTTAATGATTGTGTATAGAGTGAAAAAGTTGGCTTAAAGCTTAACATTCAGAAAACTAAGATCATGGCATCTGGTCCCATTACCTCATGGGAAATAGATGGGGAGACAGTGGAAACAGTGTCAGACTTTATTTTTTGGGGCTCCAAAATCACTGCAGATGGTGACTGCAGCCATGAAATTAAAAGACGCTTACTCCTTGGAAGGAAAGTTATGACCAACCTGGATAGCATATTAAAAAGCAGAGACATTACTTTGCCAACAAAGGTCCATCTGGTTAAGGCTATGGTTTTTCCAGTGGTTATGTATGGATGTGAGAGTTGGACTGTGAAGAAAGCTGAGTGCCGAAGAATTGATGCTTTTGAACTATGGTGTTGAAGAAGACTCTTGAGAGTCCCTTGGACTGCAAGGAGATCCAACCAGTCCATCCTAAAGGAGATCAGTGCTGGGTGTTCATTAGAAGGACTGATGCTGAAGCTGAAACTCCAGTACTTTGGCTACCTCATGCGAAGAGTTGATTCATTGGAAAAGACCCTGATGCTGGGAGGGCTTAGGGGCAGGAGGAGAAGGGGACGACAGAGGATGAGATGGCTGGATGGCATCACCGACTCGATGGGCATGAGTTTGAGTAAACTCTGGGAGTTGGTGATGGACAGGCAGGCCTGGCGTGTTGTGATTCATGGGGTCGCAAAGAGTCAGACACGACTGAGCGACTGAACTGAACTGGATACAATATATCTTAACATATATTGGAAAATATGACTAAAGCATCTAATCAGTGATTGCATAGTTATTAGCTTGTACTATGAGAGAATTGGGCTTCCTGGGTGATGGTGGTGGTGTTCAGTTACTCAGCTGTGTCTGACTCCTTGCCACCCCATGGACTGCAGCACGCCAGGCTTCCCTGTCCTTCACTATCTCCTGGAGTTTGCTCAAATTCATGTCCAATGAGTCTGAAATGCCAACCAACTATATCATCCTCTGTCGTCCCCTTCTCCTCCTGCCTTCAATCTTTCCCAGCATCAGGGTCTTTTCCAGGGTGTTGACTTTTCACATCAGGTGGCCAAAGTATTGGAGCTTCAGCTTCAGCATCAATCCTTCCAAGGAATATTCAGGGTTGATTTCCCTTAGGATTGACTGGTTTGACCTCCATGCTGTCCAAGAGACTCTCAAGAGTCTTCTCCAGCATCACAGTTTGAGAGCATCAATTATTCAGCACTCAGTCTTCTTTGTGGTCCAACTCACATCTGTACTAGAGGTAAAGAACCTAGCTGCCAGTGCAAGAGATGTAAGACACATAGGTTTGATCCCTGGGTCAGGAAGATCCCCTGGAGGAGGGCATGGCAACCCACTCCAGTATTATTGCCTGGAGAATCCCATGGATAGAGGAGCCTGGTGGGCTGCAGTTCATAAGTTCGCAGAGAGTCAAACACGACTGAAGCGACTTAGCATGCAGCACACACGAGAGAATCACGGACACAGAGGGTGCAGAGCGGCTGCTTGAGTGACACGTGGATTTGGCAAAACTGTGATTATGATGGGGGAATGTCTGAAGTTTGGGAAACAGTGATCTGGTGTAGACTGTTTAAATCTTAGTTATGTGTCTGCAGCCTCATGATGCAATGAGCGGCAAAACTGAACTGGAGAGAGAGAAGGCTTCCAGCTTTAAAGCTAATGTTCTTGAAATATCCTATGCCCTGCAAATACTACATTTAACAGCTGAGAAAAGTGTCAAAACAGGGTGACCAAATTTGCCTGAGAGTGTTACTACAGAGAGACCCAAAGAGGCTGCAGCAAGTCATCCCTAGTTTCTCAATGTCAGAAAACTATCTTTAAACAAACAAATTAACATGTGATCTTTGTAGTAAAATCAAAGGGTTACAATATATTCACTCAATTCCTATCTAAATGCTTAATTGTTTCATATTCATTAGTATTGAGTGGTATAAGCATTCTTAAGAATATTTAGTTACTTTTTTAACCTTTTTATGATTTGAATCTTTTTTAAAAATTTATTTATTTTAATTGGAGGCTAATTACTTTACAATATTGTAGTGGTTTTTGCTATACATTGACATGAATCAGCCATGGGTGTATATGTGTCCCTCCATCCTGAAACCCCCTCCCACCTCCCTCCCCATCCCATCCCTCAGGGTCATCCCAGTGCACCAGCCCTGAGCGCCCTGTCTCATGCATCCAACCTGGACTGGTGATCTGTTTCACATATGGTAATATACATGTTTCAATGCTATTCTCTCAAATCATCCCACCCTTGCCTTCTTCCACAGAGTCCAAAAATGTGTTCTTTATATCTGTGTCTCTTTTGCTGTCTCGCATTTAGGGTCATCGTTACCATCTTTTTAAATTCCATATATATGTGTTAATATACTGTGTTTTTTTTTCTGACTTACTTCACTCTGTATAATAGGCTCCAGTTTCATTCACCTCATTAGAACTGATTCAAATGTGTTCTTTTCAACAGCTGAGTCCACTGGGTCTATGTACCACAGCTTTCTTATCCATTCATCTGTCAATGGACATCTAGGTTGCTTCCATGTCCTAGCTATTGTAAACAGTGCTGCGATGAACATTGGGGTACACGTGTATCTTTCAGTTCTGGTTTTCTTGGTGTGTATGACCAGCAGTGAGATTGCTGGGTCATATGGCAGTTCTATTTCCAGTTTTTTAAGGAATCCTCCACAGTGTTCTCCATAATGTCTGTTCTAGCTTGAATCTTCTTTGTAGTGTACTTTATATTCTGCTTCCTAGAAGGGCTTTTTAATTTCAAGTACTCTGAAATTAGGGACCTTGTCTTTAACCTTATTTTTATGTATCCTATGACTTGGAATAGACCTTGAATCAATGGGTGTTCAACTTACAGTTGAATCTCACCTAGAAACTTGTAAATTCCCCATTTTTGACAAATCATACGATGATTTTTTTCAACCATTCACCCATTCAAAAATGTATTCAATTACTGTTACATGCCAGATGTAACCTAGCCTATCTCTAGTTTATTAGTAATTTTGAATTAATGAAGTCCAAATAAATGAGATCTCATAGTGAAAAGACATACTGAGGGTTAGAAAAAATTTAGTTACTTTAAGAGTAGAAATATCAAAATATTGATATTTTGGGAGTGCCTTTTTTTTTTGTGCTTATTTTCCCTTAAGTTTTTTTTTTTTTTTAAATAATAAACAACTATTTCTTTATAAGGAGGAAAGCATTGTATTTTAAATACATTTTCAGGTTTAACTGTAAAAAGTTTTCACATTCATTTAACTCCTTTGTATTTGATGGCTCCGTGGTGGAGAATCTGCCTGCAATGCAGGAGACCACCCACAAAGCAGAAGATACAGATTTGATTCCTGGGTCAGGAAGATCCCATGAAGAAAGAAATGGCAACCCGCTCCAGTATTCTTGCCTGAGAAATCCCAAGGACAGAGGAGACTGGCAGGTTACAGTCTATTGGGTCACAAGAATCAGACACAACTTAGCCACTAAACCACCACCACCACATAACTCATTCTTTACCTTTCCCTGAAAACCTCCCTCTTGACAAAAAGATCTCAAGATCATAGGTGTAATATTATCATTTTAATTTTTGGTTCTCCCCTTATTCTGAGACTGGCAATTTTTACTTTTTAGAAGAAAATTTTCTTCTTAAATTTAAAAGGTAGTGTACTGCTATAGAAAGAGCCATAGGTCAGAAAGGCCAAAAGTCATCTCTATTCTACTAGTAGTAACTTGGAGAAGTTATTAAATCCCTCCCAGTCCTAGTTTCCTTATGAATAAGTGTGGAGTCAATAATACCTTCATGATTGTTTGCAAAGGGGATTTATGATGAAATGCCTGCCACAGAGTAGGAATATTCCACAAAATATACTTTCCCTCTCATTCCACTTTCACATTGGTTTTGAAAGTGAGGCCCCCCCACCCACCCACCCATAAGTTGTTTTGTTGACATCAGCACAGAAGCCCAACTTGAACTCATTGCTTCTAATACCAACTCAGCTCTCTGCCATCTATCTCACAATGATTTTTCTAATGGAATCAGGAATTAGAAGCATTCTAATTCCTGGCATTTCCTGGCATTTCCATTTTCTCTATGCTTCATAGTTTGTATTTCTAGGCAGCAAAAAAACACCTATTCCTTAACATTTGATGACAGTTCTGTTTATTTGACAATGGCCTTTGATCTGGCGAATTTATGGCTTTGTCTGTCTCCCTGCCTCCTAAGGATCAGATGAGTGTTCTCAAGTATAGAAAGAAAAGCAGCCAACCATGCATCAGAGAGACAAAAGCTCACTTTGTTTGTTTTAAGCTAAGCCACCTTGTAGAATAAGCATGCTTGAGATCACATAGCTCATGGTCACTGAATTCTTGGGCTGCTCTTCTTCCCAGACAAGTCATTTCCAGCACTATCCCTCTTTGAATAAGACAAAGAAATTCGATAATGACACTGAGTTAGGACAAGAAGGATATAATACTACTGAGCCATGTTTCAAGCAGGAGGTCAACACCAGTGTACTTTCTTAAGATAAGTAGAAGTGGTGATTATCTGTAGGTGTGATTGAGTTATCAAGAATCACTATGGGACCAGACTAAGAAAGTATGTTTATTGGGGTTGAACAGTCATTTTTTTTCAAAGAGCAAACACTTGGAAATTGCTATTAGAATAGATCAAATGGTCAGTCTTCTATTGCAAACCCTGAAATACATGGTAGGTATTTGGAGCTAGAAGGAATCTTAGAAATCTCTTACACAAACTTTCTGCATTATTGGGAAGAAAATTTATAGGGAAAATCTGAGGCTCAAATTATTGGTTGAACCAGAATTGAACTCGTGCCTTTAAATACCAGTCAGCTCTCTGCCATATGCCACATTGATTTCCCTAATGCAAGTGAGATATTAGAAGCACCCAAAATGGCATTTCCAGTTTAACATACACATACATGACATGTATGGATGTGAGAGTTGGACTATAAAGAAAGCTGAGCTCCAAAGAATTTATACTTCTGAACTGTGGAGTTGGAGAAGACTCTTGAGAGTCCCTTGGACTGCAAGGAGATCCAACAAGTCCATCCTAAAGGAAATCAGTCCTGAATATCCATTGGAAGGACTGATGCTGAAGCTGAAAGTCCAGCACTTTGGCCACCTGATGTGAAGAACTGACTCATTTGAAAAGACCCTGATGCTAGGAAAGATTGAAGGCAGGAGGAGAAGGGGACAACAGAGGATGAAATGGTTGGATAGCATCACTGACTCGATGGACATGAGTCTGAGTTAACTCTGGGAGTTGGTGATGGACAGGGAGGCCTGGCGTGCTGCTGTCCATGGGATTGCAGAGAGTTGGACACAACTGAGTGACTGGATTGAACTGAACTGAACATACCCAAGACTGTCAAATAATATCAGAGTACTTATTCCTTGACATTTGTTTTTTTCAACAAATATAATTAATGATCCCTTGTCATGTAACACATACTCATCAAGGAGAGGTAGATTTGACTGATGAATGAAATATCTTCATATTGAAGAAATTATGGGATGTCTCTTGTACATTATCAACTTATTCTTCATCTAGGGCTGAGCAAAAGGGCATTTTCATTCAGGGCTAATAAACAATGACACAAAATGCCTCTGGCTTTCTCTCTTAAAAGTGAGTTTGTAAGTATTTCCAGGAAGTTAGTCATAGCACTTGATTATGTGTAGGAATATCTTAAAAAGAAGACTACTTCCACCATGGAGTTTCAATATTCTGGGATCTGTCCAAACCAAGGGTTTGCTTTCCTTTGACCTGGCTCCTGATTGGATAAAAGGGGATTCCCAGTGACTTATATCAGTCTTTTCTTGAACTGTATAAGCAGTGAGAGGAGGGAATGGAAAAGCATTTGAGAAAGAGATGAATAGAAAGAATCATGAATAAACACATGAGTCAATGAGAGCTAACTTCCTAACCATTTGGAAAACATATCTTGTGTTTCTTAATATTCTGTCCATACTGAAAACAGATGCATAAAGACAAATCATAATGTTATAAAATTTGTAATCCAGGCCATAGAATCTACTTTGTAACCAAAGTACCGCTGCTTAGTACCAGTCAGAATCCAGCTCTTCCTGCTCCATCCTGGATTAGCATTTTATTTGGGATCACAGCATAGTATTTAGAGATGGAGATGAGATTTACATTGCTTCCAGACACTTCTATTTTGTTCAGTACACTTTGTCTACCTGGCCCTCAGTTTCTCCAACTTCCAAGTGGGAAAATAATAGGATGAACCATCTTATAAAAAAGAGAGATGCTGTAATAATCAACTGAGATTATGTATATGAAAGGAGTTGGAACATGAAAACTGAGTTCTGTAGATGATATCTATTATGATTATCACTATCTTTAATCACTCCATTAAATCGCTTGTACTAAAATGCTCTGTAATGGAATTCACTCTGTACATCTCAGGTTTCCCACTAGAGTTTAAGCTCCTTGAGAACAGAGTGTATTCATCTTTAAACCCTTCATCATCCACTGGAGTTTGTGTAAACTTCTTTTGTTTCCCTTCCAGATGCATATCCTGGGTTAGGGAGTTTCTCCTCCTGGTAAGCGATGTTCATCATGATGGCCTTTAGAAAGGGCTTGAGCTCCTTCTTCACCTGGACTCTGCAATTTAATTTTAGCCATGAGTGTTGATGGAAAAGGTCACAGAGTTCAAACCACTCTTCAGTGGAAATGAAACTGGAGAAGGGCACGGGGCCAAAAATAAGGCCCTTTCTAAGTAGTGTCTGGGGACACGGACTTCAGCACTTCAAGTGCCCACAAGTCCTTCCCTTGCTCCAGGCCTGTCAGGAGCCTCTGTGGTAGCCTACACAGGGGCATGAGGGTCCTGTTATAAAAAAGCAGAGTTGCTCTTTCCCGATACCAACCTCAGCAGAAAGGAATGCCCCTCAAATAGCCTTGTTCTTCAGTAATCACTTATGGGAACCATAGTTGTGAGGGTCCCTCTCTGTTTGCAATGGACACGTCTCAGGAGAAGAGCTGTGGATAGCCAAGCAACAATAACTTTTGTTTAGAGGAAGGAATTGTATGGAATAATATTAAGGACTCTTTCTGGAATGTCTCCTTTTCCCCATGAAGGAGGGGTACTGGGCTAGAGGAAGAAATTGTGTTCTATGTTAAAGGCTGTGCATTCTTGTATATAGTTCCCCAAACACATTTTGGAATCTATTTATTAAAATCCTTGAGAGCCAAGACTATCAAATCTGTCTTATTTTAAACAGTATATTTGATGCTAACAAAAAGTGCTAGTCTATTACAGCTTATAACTTAAATGTTTGCAATTATGGTTAGCAAGAAGATTTATGTTGCTATGAATCTTATTTTGTTCCTGGTCTTCTTCTATGTCACTGAGTGTCCATGAATCAGAAACTCCATCTTTGAACTTCCAAACAACCTTGATATGCTTGCTTGAATTGGCAGTTCAATTTAAAAACCATTACGCCAATGCATTTGCAGTCTGGTCATATTTTAATTTTCACTCATATTTTTCATGCACAGTAGTACTGTGAACTTATGGGCTGGCCCACTGCAATGATTGTAATTAAGGCAATTATATGCCATTTACCTCAACCAATGACCTGACCACACTGTGAGAGGCACTATTCTAGTAACTGATGGAAAGCTGAATGAAAGTCTAAGCTTCCTAAATGGTAAGACACAGCTCCCTATATACTGGCTCAACCTAGATCCCCAGGTTTATCTCTTTTCCTTTCTTTGACTCTCACTCGTCTATCAATATTGAAGTTTGGCTTACAGTTTTTTCCACCCAAAAAGTATTTCATTCCTCCTTGACTTCATTTGTGTTGTTCCTTTCATTTGGATTGACTTTCTCTGCGTCTTCATTTGGCTGACAACAGATCATCTTGAGAATTCAGCTGACACGTTATCATAGAAAGTCTCCCTGACAGTCCCCTTCACCTGCTGCCTAATTAAACACTAATCATCTAATTTATCACCCTATGCCCCCATGGACAAGTACTTAACATAGCATATTTCAAATGATATTACAATCACCTTTTTATTTCATGTCTCTGTCTCTTACTAGGAACTCCTAATGGTGAGAGACCTTACTGTGGCTTGACTATCTTTGAATATCTCTTGAAACCCTGCAAAGATATGATGAGGCCCCAACCCTGGTACCTATAAAGGTGAGGTCACTTGGAAATAGGGATTTTGCAAATATAATAACGAGGCAAGTTAAGATGAGCTAATACTAGATTAGGGTAGGTCCTTAGTCGAATATGACAGGTGTCTTTATAAGACAAGAAGAAACAAAGAAACACGGGGCGGGGGAAGATGATCAAGTGACAATTGAGGCTGAGATTGGAGAAACACAGTTGCAAGCTGAAGGATATCATAGGTTGCCAGCGATCACCAGAAGTAGGAAGACGCCAGGAAGGTTCTCCTCTAGAGCCTTCAGTGAGGGAGGCCCTGCCAGCACCTTGACCTCAGACTTTCAGTTTACAGACGAGAGAGAATACATTTCTGTTTAAGCCACCTGGGCTCTGGTAGGTTGTTCTGGCAGCCTAGGAAACAAATAGAACTTTTTCTTGTTGAACATCACAGTTAAAGTGTCAACATAAATCTTGCTATTTAGTAGACATTCAAGAGACTGTTTGTTATCTAAACTAAACTGGAAACACCTAGAATGCCCCACTGCTTCTTTCACCCCAGTCCTGCCCAACCACAAAGACCCATGGAAGCCTCTCTCACCCTTGGGGAACCTCCCATCATCCAGTGCTTTTTCCTCTGGGCTATTAAATCCTCTTACTATTTATAATTATTTTAATCCTAGCTATCCCAGTGATCTATAATGCATAGCTTGCCTTCTCAAAAGATTTCACACACTTTGAAGCCCAGAAGAAACTCCATCTCAGTTGTATAGTGTTACTTCTGTATCAGTCATTTCACACTCAGCATGAATCATATTCATAACTATGTCTTAAATTGCATATATAATGTACATAACTATTTCCTACATTTCAAATGGTAGTGAGAGAAGTAAGGCTCAGATTGATGGAAAAACCTGCCCAAGACATCAGGATAGGAAGTGGCAGGGCTGGGATTTGAACTCAAGCTTGTGTGATTCCAGACCATGTTTTTCCCATGTCTGACTTTTAGTAAGACACCAGAGCGGTGACCACTGACTGGAGTCCTCAATTGCCCTTGCTGTCACTGAAGAAGAAATCTGAGACCTTTGACCAGCAGCAGAAGCTGAGCATTCAGATATGTGGGACATGAAGACCCTGCCAGGCTAGAGAGCTAGAAACCAGAGCCAACAGCAAACACACGCAGAGTCCTCTTGTAATCTCCTGACATGAAGTCCTGTGTCTCCTAGTTCCCTGTTGGATGGTTCACTCTGATCCAAATGCCCAAAATAGCAATTCAACTTTTAGTAAGAGCAGTTGGGTTTCATTTGTAAATGGTAGCAGAAAAAAAATAACATTGAGGAAGCTACCAACAGATCATCTTTACCCTATTTTTAGTCATTATTTTCTGAGTCCTCCTTCCTTATTCCTGCAGGCATAAGATTGGAGAGGGAGAGCTTCTTAATCAAAACCAGGAATTCCTGAGCTGTATGGAAAATGCACAAATGCCATCAATTTCTATCCTTCTAAAGTAGGACTATATGCCATAAAACATTCTGTAAATTTCTAACAGTGACAGTAAGAGATAGTGCCATTACTTTAGAAATATGTACATGACATTTCTTGATGACTTTCATAGAACTGAGAGTTTTTTCATTATCTTTAATTAATTATATTTTTATTATATAAGTTACAGATGTACAATATAGTGATTCAAAATTTTTATAGATTATACCTTATTTATAGTTACTATAAAATATTAGCTATGTTCCCTGTGTTGTACAATATATCCTAGTGAAAGGTTGTTGCTGAACGATAAGACACGGGATTCTTGGCCTCCGGAGGAGATGAATTCAATCTGGGGCCAGAGACAAGGCTGGATCGCTCAGAGCTTTTGTGTAATAAAGTTTTATTAAAGTATAAAGGAGATAGAGAAAGCTTCTGACATAGGCATCAGAAGGGGGCAAAAGAGTACCTGCCTCCTAGTCTTTAGCTGTATGTTATGTAGTCACTCACAATCTGTTAATGAAAAGAAAGGAACGTCATAAAATTTAGAATGGCACCAGATAATTCATCCCTGGCCATAAAACGATTGACTTGAATCTTGTAGAAGGGCAGATTACCAACAAATAGTTTCATTTACATAGATTAGGGGAACAATACCTGAGTAAGTAGGTTGGGCCATTTGGTGGAACCAACTTGAAGATAGAGTCTGGGGTACATTAACATAGCTTAAGACAACATTTCCATAAGAAAAAGAAATGTATTGGTTAACTTAAGGTTTGAGAGTAGTTAGCTTCAGGTGAAACTAGGTGTCATGGCAACACAGCATTTTAAGAGAAACCTCCTTTTAAATTTGTACAGAGAAGAAAAATATATCGCTGGTTTGTTTCCTCCTGCCGCTTAAGAGAGATAAAAATGTCTGGCACTTGGAACCTCTTTCCTCCGTTTGGAGACCACTGGCCTTCCTGCCTGTTACCCTCTCACTAGTAACTTATTTTATTTTTTATTTTTTGTAACTTATTTTATATCTAATAATTTGTTCTTCTTAATTCCCCACCTCTAAGCTGTCCTTCCTCTGCACTGGTAACCACTAGTTTGTTCTCTATAAGTAAGTCTGTTTTATTTTTTTGTTATTGTTGTTATATTCACTAGTTTGTTGTATTTTTTTTTTTTTTTTTTAGATTCCACATATAAGTAATGTGTGTGTGTGTTAGTCACTTAGTCATGTCCGACTTTTTGTGACCCCATGGACTGTAGCCCTCCTTGTCCTCGGAATTCTCCAGGCAAGAATACTGGAGTGGGTTGCCATTTCCTTTTCCAGGGGATCTTTCTGACCCAGGGATCAAACCCCTGGTCTCCTGAATTTCAGGTAGATTCTTTACCATCTGAGCTATAGGAAAGTCATAAGTGATAGCATACAATATCCATCTTTTTATTTATTTCCCTTCTTGTAATGCCTTCTAAGTCCATCCATGTTGTTGTAAATGCCAAAATTATTTTAAAACTATTATTATTATATTACTATTAGTTTTGTTAAAATAATGTCTTGGGCAGCTTGGGCTGCTATAACACAATACCACAAACAGAGTGGTCAATAGTCACATATTTTTCACAGTTCTGGAGGCTGGAATACCAAGATCAAGGTGCCAGAAGATGTGGTTTGTGATGAGGATACCGTGCTGGCTCATAGATGGCCTCCTTCTCATTGTATCCTTACACAAGGAGAGCGAGCTCTGGTCTCTCTTCCTCTTATGAGGAGGAAACTAATCCCAACATGAGGGCCCTGGCCTTTTTACTTCATTTAAACCTAAATACTTCCCAATGGCTCCACCTCCAAATACAATCACATGGAGGGTTAGGGCCTCCATATAAGAATTTTGAAGGTGGGGACACAAACATTCAGTTCACGACTAATAGTGCATGATTTGAAACAGTAACTTTTGCTCACCTAACAAAACCCTGGCAATTCTATAAACTGAAAGGAAGATAATGCAAAATGTTTAATTCTGAATATTCACAGTCATGAAATGTTTACTTCAATATTCTAAAAAACTTAAGTGTATTTTCAAAATCAGTGTAGTGACAAACCTATGTCCTACTCCTGCTCCCAGGATTCACCCGTGAATAGGTTACCTAAGCTTTGTGATGGGGCAGCCAAATCTCAGGCCATTTGCATGTGCATATCAATGATGATAGTAAAGGTTTATAGCTCATTCAGTAAACTAGGAATCCATGTATCTTCAATGATATAAATGAATAAATAAATGGGGCAAGATGAGGGCTCTTTGTTACAGTAATAAATATGGATGGAGTGATGGAGTTTAAAGTTATTTGATGATCATCATAGAAATAATTTGGGTGAGAAATATCAGTGGATGTAAAACTAAAGGATGGAAATGAGATGCAAAATAGGATTTTGCAGACTCAAAGAATCACCTCATGAGATACTTATTAATAGCAAAAATAACTATGAAGTAAACTAGATGATACCAAGTGACCAATATTAATGCCATCAGTGATGGAAAAGTTGGCATCTTGTGCCATTTGAATGGGAGACAATAAGAACACAGCATCACTTCTGTTGATATTCTAGCCAAAAATGTATGACCTGGGTCTAATTATGGCGAAACACTGGAGAAACCCCAAAAGAAAGACATTCTATTAAATAACTGATCAGTGATCTTCAAAAATGTGATGGTCAGAAAAACCAAGAAAAGACTGAGCAACTAAAGCAAGTTGAAGGAGATCAGAGAAACCCGACAACTCAGAACGATATATAATACTAGATCGGACCCTTTGATCATAAAGAATATTATTGGGACAACTGGTAAAACATCAACAGGATATCTGGGTAAATGAAGATATATCAATTCTTTGCACTAATCTTACATGAACAATTTTTTTAAGGTTTGAAATTGCTTCTAATTAAAAGCAATTTTAAAAATATTTTAAAAGATAACTTGAATTCTGGAAGTAATTCCATTTTGTGACAGGAAGCAAACAAGTTCCAAGTAGGATTTTGAATTGATAATTAGATTTGAGATGAATTTGAGAAACTTCAGTTACCATTGTTCTTTTCCAGAATAGAAGAAGATATTTTTGTTCTTGATGGATTAATGCTAGTGCTTGAAAAAAATATCTAAGAAACTTAAAATGATCTGTTGCTTTGATCTTATGGCGTTATTTAGAGGAAGCTGGAAAGCAAATTAAATTTTTTTCAATCACATACACGGTGCATTTAATTATAGGCATTATTTAGGGGATACATGAAAGCATTTTGTTGGTATCTTTTGTTTCTTTCATGATAAAAACAAGGGAATTGTTTTGTGTGTAGGGGAGTGGTTTTTTTCCAGAGGATAATGCATTTTAGAGGCTCTGCATGCTTTAAGTGTTTCTCAGAGCTGATTAAAGCCTTGTATTTGGATTGGAAAGCTAGTGCTCATCTGTGTAATAAATGTCCTTTCATTGCATGAAAGAAGGACTTCCTAAGTCAGAGTTAGAGACATGGCAGGATTACACAAGGACAGGTGGCCGAGAGTTAAGATTGGGGAAAAGCTAACAGGGAAAGGTGTGGAATTTAGAGAGTAAGGGACATTCACTTCCAGAATTACTAAAATTTTGATTTTCTTGTGATTTAATCAAGTTAAATATTCCTTCTTCAAAATGTGTATATTTTAATCTCCATTGTAGCCCAGCTACACAAAAGTGAAAGTGTTAGTCACTCAGTTGTGTCTGACTCTTTGCAACCCCACGAACTGTAGCCCACAAGTCTCTTCTGTCCATAGGATTCTCCAGGCAAGAATACTGGAGTGGGTTGCCGTGTCTTCCTCCAAGGGATCTTCCCAATCCAGAGATTGAACCCAAGTCTCCTGCATGGCAGGCAGATTCTTTACCCATCTAAGTCACCTGGGAAGCCCAGTTACCTAGAGCAACATCAATAAATAACTGATAATAGATTTGAAATTGAATAAATGAGTAACGATGGATGACTGAAATGAATGCCTGGATTATGTCCTCTTATCTGTTTTACCCTCACTTTCTAGACACTCCAGAGCAGGAATCAAATTACCACTCACAGGCCAAATCTGACTTGCTGCCTATTTTTGTAAATAAAGTTTTATTGGAACATGGCCATGCCCACCTGTCTGTGTATTGTCTATGGCTGCTTTCCTGCTGCAGCAGCAGAATTGTTGAGTACTTATAATACAGACTTCACAAGCCATCAACCCCACCATGTTGACTGACTCCTTACGTATAAATGTTTGCTGACTCCTATTCTAGAGAATGTTCGAGTGTTTAGTTTAAATGGTGATAAATCTGATAGCGGTGCTTCTAGGATATGATTCATAACTATTACTTCAGCCTCTTAGAGTTCTTTGAAGACAACTCATAAGTAATAATCTTCCTGTTTGCCCTTCACTTTCTGCATTAGGAAGCAGTCCTCTCTGGGTATTACGAAATTAGGAACTGGAAACAGATCACCGCTGACAAAGGCGTTAGAAGGACTAGAAGGATAAAAATGAGACAGTCACAGGTTAGTAACTCTAGGAGACTAATATAAGACTACCCCTCCAAGGCTGCAGAAACAAAAAAGAACATGAATGGTTTTACTTGGCGCTCACCATTGCCCACCACCAACTCTGATGATGTTGGAACCGAGCTGCCTGATGGGAGCCCGGGACTGCACACACACCAGCTAGCAGTTGCTGCCCACTGCTGGAGAGGCCACCAAGAGATGGGGGGGAAATTACTTTTTCTTCTTCACTCCTTCCAGACTCCCATGTATGCCTCCAATGGCATAAACGAAAAAGGAGCCTGTTGGCAAGGGTGTCTGGCAGACATGGCTTATGAACTGCTAGTCCCAAGAGTCAAAAGGAGGGATGAGGCTGACGGACAACAGAAACTATGTGCCCAAAACTCATGATACTTCACTCGCTTGATCATCAGGTTTATCTCCTCATCAGAATATCCTCTTCAGTAGTGGTGGTGGTGACGGTGAGAAGAATGCCGTAAAATGATACAAGGAGAGAACACAGCGTCTACAAAGCCAAAGGTTGATAGGAGCATCTGATATACTTTGGCTGAAAACACATGATGGGGCAAAAGGACTGCTGTTTGCAGAAGCCTCTAGAGAGGCAAAGCTGGACAGGGGAAACAGCACGAGAAACCCTACACGTGATGAAAGAAGGGGCGACACAAGCAAGACATAAACATGGCTGTGGGATCTGACCAAGTTTTAGCTAGTCTAGGCCTGATATTCCTCATTAGAGGAGTCAGATTCCAGATACCTAGGCCAAGGATCGATGAGAGGAACCACAGGGAAGCTTCTGTTTTTATGATGATTCAGACTGCTCAGCTATGGGTGCCCATAGATCTGAATTGTGAAGGATTCTCACCACCTCCAGGTTCACTGGGAAAGAGCACCATGGTGCCTTCCACCAGCACAGACATGGTACACTGTGTCTTATGTCTGCTACTATGAATGTATATACCTGGGAGTATTCTTTAACTTAGGAGTTTCCAAAGACAGCAAAAGGATTTGTAGAGAATGAGTGCTATGACTAAGTAAGTCTTCAGTACATAGTTTTATGGGGAAAAAAGTGTCTGTAATAGATTCTCACATTAGTATCCAATCGTTCTTAGTTTAAAAAAAAATAGTGATAACATGAGTAAGAATTGCTAAGGGAATAGGTTTTTGGCTGGTCTGACTCAGACATACTTCTGTGGGTTGTGCTGGTTCCATGGCTACTTGCCAGAGTTAGACATGTTGCATTAGAACACAAAAATTCTTCCCTCATATGGAGAGCATTGGTTTTAGTCCACAAAACCATGAGAAATAAACATACCTTTACTTTTGTATATATTAATTTAATTTCTATATTGTTTCAATGCCATGTATAGTTACAGATGGGAAAACAAAACTAAACTGATTAAGATCCTTTCCTCACATTTCCCTCGAGATGGATTTTAGAATAACAGAGACCACACAGTCTCTTACAGGGGCTTATCTTGTTTGATATTTAATGAGTCTCCCATTGTTACTGTATTGGCTACAAGTCCTCTAAAGAGGCCTTGGATGCACACAGCAAAAGAACTGATCTGGGCCACGCCAAGGTGTGGAAAGTCTTTTCAGAGACTGCTCGCCTGCACACACACACGCACACAGAACTCTTTGCCTTTTTTTAGTTTCTTCTTGCCATACTAAAGCCTCATCTGATCATCCTCAAAGCTATGTGTCCATAAACCCATCTTGGTCTGTCATCGGCTTTCAGGGAGATGGCCAAAAAATTATTCAATTTCAGGGACCCATCATCCTCTGAACTCTCAGTGGCTCCCTTCAGATCTTTCCCATTCATGGAAGCTGGGGAGTATTAACTATGTGGAGTGAGGTGAGACTAAGGGTAAAGGTAAGGAAACCTTTAAATCAACAATATTCTCCCTACATTTGCTTCTGCAGTTACTAAAAAATAGCCTTTAGTTATTGAACCTTTATGTGTTAATGTAGAAACTAATGCAAAAAGCTGCAGGTCTGATTTGTGCATTTTTTTCAGATCTCCCTGAGGACTGTCTCTTCTTTAAGGAATGGTTGGTTGTTCCCTCATTTCTCTCTTTGGTTCTCTTTCCATGAACACAAAAAGGAAATAAGTAAAGGAATGACAGGTAGACCCCACATTCTGTAGATGAGGAAACAAACAAGCCAACTTGACCTTCAATTCACATACCTGACTCATGGCAGAGTCAGTCGGGAACCAAGGCTTTCGACTGTGAGGTCAGGGCACTTACCTCCAGATCTGTGCTTCTCCAGACGTGGTGAGCATGGGGAAGACAGGTCAAATGACTTGAACTGACATTTCACCAAAGATCATCTGCAAAGAGCCAGGAGTACATTAGTAGCCATCAGATTAATTAACTTTGTTAGTCCCCTTGGTGGTGCCGAGAGTTGGACACAAGTGAAGTGCCGAGCACTCACGCATGGTGGCACTAGTGATAGACTCTGCCTGACCACACAGGAGATGCAAGAGACAGGGGTTCAATCCCTGGGTTGGGAAGACCCCCTAGAGACCGGCATGGCAACCCACTCCTGTATTCTTGTGGGGAAGATCCCGTGGACAGGGGAGCCTGGTGGGCTACAGTCTATAAGGTCACAAAGAGTCTGATATGACTGAAGCGACTTAGCACACACAGTCTCCACTGAAGTGAAAATAAGAACTGCCATGTCAGGCATGTCACTAGTATGGCAAAAGTGAAAATGACTAAACACACCAAAGACTGGCAAGGATGTGGACAAACTGGAACTCTCATACATTGCTGGTAGGAATACGAGAACTCTTTGGCAGTATTGTATAAATTTAAATATATGTTTACTCTACGATCCACCATTTCTACTATGTATTTATACAAGAGAAATAAAAATATATGCCCACAAAAATAAGAGTGTTTATAAAATCCTTATTCATAACAGCCCCAAACTTGAGACAATCTTTATGTCTGTGAATAGGACAACTGATAGAAATTTTCATATACTCAGTATTCTCTAACGTTACTCAAAGGAACAAATGATAGATACCTACAGCAACATGACTGAATCTCAAAAATATGTACAAAGCAAGTCACACGCTTACATACATTGTGTAATTCCATTTATGTAGATTTAAATAAAACCTATGGTGACAGAAGTTAGAAAGAGGTTATCTCTGGGCAGAGGTTGGGAACTAGGAAAAGACATGGGGAACTTTCTCAGGTGATGAAAATGTTCTGCGTCTTGTTTTTGATGGTGAGGGCCATGTGAGATCAGTTTAATTGGGTCAAATGAATAAACTGTACACCAGACTTAACATTTAGGATTTGTACATTTCACTCAGTGTATACTATACATACTATAGTAAAAAAACATATCAGAAATTAAGTAATAAGATAGTGGCATTAAGTCCTGAAGCAAACCTGCAGAGACTTACAAATTGGCTTCTTTAATGTGTCCAATCAGATAAGTCTGGGCAGAGATGAGGACTCTGCCTTTTAATTAGTCTCCCAGGTGATTCTGACACAGGTGTTCAGAGAACCACACTTCAAGAAATACTACTCCTCCCTTTGGTGCCAGGATATATTTTTAACACTATTTTTAATGAGCTTTCCTTTGATTGCCAATTTTCCACTTCCATGTTACTGAGTAACTTTTCTCTACATTTCAGCACTGATATAGGTTAAAACAATCCTGTTTTGTAGTCTGGATATCTGGATTGGTTTCTCGGGCCTATTAATTGGGTTTGATTATGTGAACTTTCATAAAATATTTAAATCTATTAATTAAAACACTAGTGGGAATCAGAGTTCCTTTTAAGACAGGGATTTGCTTTCATCTAGAAACCTTTGTACCTGACCTATGCACATTGTTTTTCCATGGTTTTTTTCCCCTCTTCAGCTAGAAAACATAAGAAAACATTACCTTGTTGGCACAATGCTTGCCAAAGAATGCAGTTCATAATAGGTGTTTGATAAATGGAGATGCTTGAATGGGAACATAAATAAATAAAGCAGTTATGTGAGAGAATGAGCTTGAAAAGATTTCAAATAAATGAAGATACTTCAGACATTTTTTGTTCCATGTATTATGTTTGGCACAGTGTTTTCTCATAAAATCCCCACAGTTCCTTTATAAAGGAGGTATATATTATCCCCATTTTACAGATGAGGAAAGAGGCTTGAAGTGGTTTAGTGGCCAAGATCAAACAAATATTGCAACAGATTTTTCAAGTTTGTGAGGCAGAAATGAACAACCAAAGCTATTTCAGAGGCTTGTAACAACACACATTTATTTTTTGTGGATCAGCCTTGGCTTGTTTCATGTGTCTGCCTGGTCAGATTTGGCTAAAAGAGGGGACTCTGAAAAGAACTTGGGAGAGGTCACAAGTCAACCACATGGTCTTTTAAATCTCTGCCAGGTCATCACATCCACTCTGCTTCCATTAGCAATGAGTGAGAATATCTGAGCCCCTTACAGGGAATGGTAGACTGAATGCTTAACGTTATAGGCTGAATCTTTGTGTCCCTCCAAAATTTGTATGTTGGAATATAACCTCCAGTCTGATGGTATGAGGAAGTGGGGCCTTCGGAAGGTAATTAGGTCATGAGTCTGGAGCCCCTTATGAATGAGATTGCTGCTGCTGCTGTTCAGTCACTGAGTTGTGTCTGACTCTTCCAATGGACTGTAGCCCACCAGGCTCCTCTGTCTGCGGAATTTCTTCAGCAAGAATACTGGAGTGGGTAGCCATTTCCTTCTCCAGGGGATCTTCCTGACCCAAGGTTTGGACCCGAATCTCCTGCTTGGCAGGTGGATTCTTTACCACTGAGACACTTGGGAAGCCCATGAATGGGATTAGTGCCCTTTTAAAAAAAGATCCCAGAGAGCTCTCTTCACTCTTTATCTGCCAGTTGAGGATACAAGGAGAAAATGGTAGTTTGCAACTTGACTAGGTTCAACTCTGATCTCAGACTCTACGCCCCCCAAATATGAAAAATCATTTTTGTTTTTTTCATATGCTGTTCAGTCTGATATTTCATTATAGCAGACTCAACTGGCTAAGACACGTAAAGAAAATACCAACAATGGTAACTGACAAAGCCAAAATTCAAATTCATATTTATATGGTCTGTGCTCAGTCATTCAGTTGTATCTGATTCTTTGTGACTCCACCACCAGCCTCCTCTGTCCATGGGATTCTCCAGGCAAGAATACTGGAGTGGGTTGCCATTTCCTTCCTGACCCAGGGTCTCTCTCCTGCATTGGCAGGCACTACCTGGGAAGCCCATTTGTATGGTATTAAGGCCCTTAATCCTTCCAATAAGATCATTCATCCACTAATTTATTAATTCAGTAAATCTTTTGGTGCTGTTAGTAGCATGTACTGTCTCTTAAGATGTAATCTGGCTCCAGAAAGAACTGTGAATTCTGTCTCTCACTTAACTAGTTATAGAATAACTAAAATTATATTCTACCTCATAATGGAGGTGAAATTTCAAATATTTTCCTCAAAAATAATGACATATGTACAAATTCCACTTGTTCAAGTGGCAGACTTTATATTCAAAGCTTGCTTCACACGGATCCCTGAAATCTTCATTTATCTCTCTGACACGTTCTCTGGTTTGGATCGATCCCAAATTTTAGGATTCTGAAGACTAAGAACATGTTACCTAAAACATTCTGGAAACTGATTTTTATTTTGACACCTAAATACATTAAATGAACTATCATCTACTAGGGCTACCATTTCACATCAAAAACAAAATAGGATGAAGAATACATAAAATTTTTTTCATAATGCAGAACATTTTAAAAAGCAGAATGAAGATATATTTCACATATCACCTTGCTTATAGTTGTCTTCTTACTGCAAATTCTTCAGTTTGGAATGCTTCCTTTATCACATTATTATAAAAATATTCACATAGGTTTTATGATGCTGATTGAATTTAACTTCCTAGTATTATTTCACTCAGTTTGGAATGTGTGGGAAAACTGAGAGAAACCAAGAATACTTACCAAATATCTTACTAAACTTCTCCCATATGCTTGTCCACAAAGAAAGCAGTCAAGTGTCCAGTGAGAATGCAGAATTATTTAGAAGAGTGTTAGCACGTGGCCTAGATTCCCCAAAAATGTCTGAGATGCTGGGATCTGAGAACACTTCATCCTGGACTGAACTGATCTGAGGACCAGTGTATTAGAAGAGTGAGCTTCTAAGTCCAAGAGCTGAAGAAGCCACCCACTGCTGACAGTGGTTCAGGGAGTCCTTAGATCTGACTCATTTAATTCAGAAAATTATATTGGGTACCTACTTATGTGACATATAAAATTTCCAGGCTCTAGAAATGCACAAAATAAGAATCTGACCTTGTAGACTCTAGTGATGGTGATCTAGCCTCTGCTGAGCACCAGAGCTCATAAATGACAGCTGGTAGGACAGTTTATAATAATTCTGTGAGACACTGCAACATATTGCAACCATGATTTGGTCAGCCTTCCTTTCCTTCTTCATTAACTTAGCAAAAGACTAACAGCAATACTACTAGGCTCTGTTAAAATGTTTGTTTCAAATTCTGCCCCTGATTTAATTGCATGTGACTTACATAAAACTGATCCTGCCATTCTTGTGTTAATATACTTCCTTGAGCAGAAAGGTTGAACAAGGTTGATGGACAGGCTCTGAAAGATCTTGCAGAGTGCCATTTGGCATGCTCCAGGCACATCTTTTATCTGGTTACTTCAACTCACCAAACATTTTTCATGTCTCTGGATCACTGCCCATGTTCTCTCTCTTCTCTACCTTTATGCTCCTCCCTCCACTCCACACCTGGATAACCCCTATTCATGCTTTAGAGCTAAGCTAAATGCCACTGCTCTACAGCTGCCCTCCCTCACTCAGCCTAAATGAGCCCCCCTTCCTCCAATTTATTTTATTTATAGCATCCTCTATTTTTTTTTCCATTGTGTCCTGAATATAGGCAACAGGCTTGAATTGAATTCTTTGCATGGAACTGGCTCCTGAGTCTAATATAAAAAAATTCATATTCAAGAAAATTCAGCTTTGGATCATCATCAACCCACCATCAACACTGTCATCATTATAATGGCCAAGCTAACGTTACCAAAACCTTTCTCCATGCTAGAAACTGGTACATCTACATTAAATGGATTATTTATTTAATCTCACAGTGATCTTACAAAGTAGGTAGTATCATGATGCCCATTTTAAAAATAAGAAAACTGAGGCTCAGAGAATTTCGTTAAGTTGTTCAGTGCCTTGAAGCTACTAAGGGATGCATCAAGGATTTAAACTTATGAGTCTGTGATTGGCACCCATGTTTTTAACTACTGTACTGACAGGTGGTACTCAGTAGTCATGATGGGGACTTCAGAGTCCAGGTGTAGACCTGTGCTTCACTCTCAGGCCTTTCTAGATAGGGAAATTGGGGTCTAACTATTTGTGCCTGACCTTCTCTGGTGAGCTCAGTAACTGGAGAAGACTTCGATCTATAGGAGAAGTCACCTCTGAAAAAGTAGAATTGAAGCAGGAGAAGCAAGGAAACTGACATGATCAAGAAGCCCTTGATGATGAGGAAACCACAGACTCCAAAGCATCCCATTTCATCCTCTAACTGTCTCATCTTTGGGAAATTGTTTCTTAGCTAGAACCAGAATTTGTCTCCCTGTATTTTGTACCAGTAGCCATGAAAAGTGATTTTCATCAGATTTCAGGGCAATCATCATCTCTCTTTCTTAGTCGATCTTGTAGCTCCCATTGATGAAGAGAGAATCCCGCTATTATTTCTAGGTTAATGATATTGGATTAATATTTAAATTGTTCAAAGCCCTTTTCCCTATATTCATTTATTAATGTATTATTTATTAATAATTTATACATTTATATATAATTATATATAATATATATTATATACTATATAATATATAATATATATAATTAATTTATAAATGTATAATTTATTAATAAAATTTAAAAAGTTAATTTTTATTGGCATACAGTTGCTTTACAATGTAGATTAGTTTTTCTGTACGCAAAGTGAAATAGCTATATGTACACATATAGCCCCTCTTTTTTGGATTTTCTTCCCAATTAGATCACCACAGAGCGCTGAGTAGTTTCCTGAGCTGTACAGTAGGCCCTCATTAGTTATCAATTTTATGTATAGTATCAATAGTATTGGGCTTGCCAGGTGGAGCTAGCGGTAAAGAACGCACCTGCCAATGCAGGAGATGTAAGAGACACGAATTCAATCCCTGGGTTGGGAAGACTCCTCGGGAGGAGGGCATGGTAACCCACTCCAGTCTTCTTGCCTGGAGAGTCCCATGAACAGAGGAGCCTGGCGGGTTACAATTCACGGTCACAAAGAGTCAGATACAACTGAAGTGACTTAGCATGCAGCACATACATCAATAGTATTATCACAAATTTTTGGATGATAATGCCAAAGATCCAAGATGCTTGATCCTTGTACAAGTTAGCATGGCTAATGAATGTCAGAGCTAAGGCTAGCTCTCACTCCCAGTCATCCATGCCCTCTAAAGTGATCATTTCAAGGCTGTTTCATCCTTATTTCCCTGGTTGCTTACTGGTACCTGGTGAGCTATGCCCTGAATCTCATGGGACAGAGAGTCAGTTGGGCTGGGGAGAGCAGGCTCCTTGGTGTCCACACAGCACTTACTATATACAAACTTGGCCTGGTTGGGCTGACAGGACGAAAGTCATAATTTCTCAGGAAGATGGCAGACTAATAGAAAAAAGGTCATAAATATCATCAAATACAAGGCCTGACATTTACCAAGGACAATTGTTCCATCATAAAAATCTCAGGCTTTTGGAGCCTTTCAATCAAGCTCTCACAAGACATCCTGACTCTTTACCAAGGAGGAGGAAAGGAAAGGATAACAAAGTGTGTATATATTCGGGGTTGGTGGGGGTGGGGGGTGGGGTGGGTGGTGGATGGGGGTGGGGAGTAGCAACGGCAGATGACAAGAGGAAGACCAGAGGGGACATTCCTGTGGTTTCAAGAGTCAATTGAGCTCCTAATTCTTTGTGACCAGTAGTAGGATTAAGAGTTCAGAAGGGCAGGTCAAACAAGGGCACAGGGTCAGGCTGGGTCTTGCAGAGATGTGACTCAGGAAATGCTGGCAGACTGGGCCCCCATACCTTCCCCAGCAGGCCTCCAATTAGGATTTAATGGCCAAATGTGGAATGCATTAGGAGTTCTGAGCAGAAAGTGTGTGTTCAAAGGAGCCGGCTCTTTTTAGCTAAGTAGGAAAACATTCCTTCATGGTCAGTCTCCTCCTGAGCCATGCTAATTTTGGGGGCCTCACTGGCAGTGGTGCCTCGCAAAGATTTTCACTTGCAAGTGGCCTGGGCATAACCCTCTCTTTTCCTTGAGGATGGCACAAAGAATCTGCAGATCCACTGGCTCTCTTTGGTATTTGGGGAGACATGGGAAGTAGGAAGAATCATCTGACCTGGGATTCCTTGTGTTTGTGGATGTGGTAAATGTGTACCCCACATACATAAGATACATATATAGGAAATGCAGATGCATCAGTCGTTACAGGTAGATGATGTAAGATAGAGTTAAAATATTTGTCTACTTCTGTGTGTGTTCCTGCTGTGTCTATCTACTTACCTACTTTTGATATATTTCTTTTTTTTATGTTTGTCTTTAAATGCTGTCTTGTCACAGAGGGGAATTCAAGCAACTTCCCAAGGTATACTGGGCATGTGTGTGTACATAAGCGTGTGTATGTGAGCACATGCATGTATGAGTACAAATGGGTGTATAAAAGAAGTGTATAGTATATAAACATGCATATGCATGTATAAGAATCTGTATATCCCTTATACCTCTGAGAGTGACTGAACATAGGAATCAGGAAAAACATCAGCATCTGTGAAAATGCTTCTGGAAGTGAGGATACACAGAACATAAAAGATTAGCTCTGCTCTCATCAGTGTGTGTAATGGCATATTTTGCAAGTGTGAATGCAAATGCATACCAATGAATCTTTCTCTGATGATATATTTTGCTCTGCCTGTGCTGCTTCATGTGAACAGGAATGATACACTGGATCATGTGTGGTGGACACATGTAATACCTTTGTTGAGACTGTATGTGATGGGTATACATAACACTTTTGCAGTCTGTATATTTGTGTGCAAATATGCAATAATGTGAATACCTATGAATCCAACATAAACTAGAATGTGCACATGTATGGTTATGTCTAATGAATGGATGTATCTATTGGGTTGGCCAAAAATTTGTTCAGGTTTTGTCACATGATGTACATTTTTGGCCAACCCAGTATATTACGTTATATATATTTATATTCATACACAGGCATATACATGTCTACACATATACAGGCATACCTTGTTTTATTTCACTTTATTATACTTTGCAGATTTTGTGATTTTTTTCAAATTGAAGATTATGGCAACCCTGCATTGAGCAAGTCTTCTGGCACCATTTTTTTTTCTGACACCATTTTTCTAGCAGCATTTGCTTACTTCCTATTTCTGTCATGTGTTAGTAATTCTTACAATATTTCAAACCTTTCATTAATGTTGTATGTTGTGGTGATCTGTGATCAGTGATCTTTGATGTTACTACTATGACTCACTAAAGGCTCAGATGTTCATTAATATTTTTTAGCAAAAGAGTATTTTGAACTCGAAGTATGTACATTGTTTTTCAGACATAATGCTCTTACATGCACCTTTAGATGCACTGGGAAACCAAACACTTTGGGTGACTTGCTTTATGGGATATTCGCTTTATTGTAATGGTCTGGACTCGAACCTGACATGCAATATCTCCCAGGTATGCCTGTGTTATACATATATTTGTGTTTATACATATATATGCATATATGTGTGTATATAAATGCATATGTGTATATATATATTACAAAAATGTGCTAGTTATGTTCTCCCAGCAATTTTAACACGTTATTGACTGGAGACATATTAAAGCCACAGGTATTTGTTTCTGCAAAAACCCCCAGTCAATTATGGGTTAACAACAAGCCCTGTCATCTTCCCAAAGCACCAGCTGTTCCTTGAGATCTCACTGTGAGCTATGCAGTGGACTAGGCGCCAGTGGACAGGACACAGAGCAAAACTACCCTTCCATGGAAAGATTGCCTCTAATGAATGGGGCAGGACAGGTGGCCAAGGATTGTTCTGGAAGCTAAACCTGCATGTGTCAGACATGCAGGGAAGGCTGAAGAGAAATCAGTACTGCGCCTGGAGGCTTATGCTGTGCTGGCACTCAGGGTCCCTCCCAGCAAGGTGTTCACAGGGCTATGGAAACACAGATTTCACACGAATAATTATAATCCAGCGCCAAGGCGATGCTGTAAATAAGGCAAAGAAAGTGGAATGAACTAACCTCTTGGGAGCTGTAAGAGGCTTGTCAGAGTGAAGAATATAACAACACAAATTTGCCTTCTAGGATGGATTCACTAGGCAGAACGCTAGTGGTGGGCGGTTGGGGTAGATGGGTATGTGGAGGGGAGGTGCAGTAGACATCCTAGAGGGTGAGGATGAGAGAAACACGCAGAGTTTGGGAAAGGAGGACCCTCCTGCGGTGGCCAGAAGATGAACACCGGGACGTCTGAAACCCCTCTCCAGACTGGGCAGTCCCTGGGCACCAGACCTAGTCATGTGCTTCCCCTGGTATCACACACCACCTATGGGCTCTTGGTAAGTGATGAAGGGATATCACAGAGAATGGGCAAGCTATGAATGATGTATTTGCCCTGCTGAGGATTCTGCACTTTATCCTGGAGGTAATGGAAAACCCCCAAAGAATTTTAAGGAGGAAAATCGTGTGATTCAAATTTATATTTTAAGGAAAGTCAGTCCGGCTGGAGCAGGCATAGCTGGTTGTGGGAGATATGGAGAGAAAACCTGAGGCAGGGAGATGCCCGGAGTGGCCCTGACACCACATGCTAGAGGCCCGGGAGCAGACAGTGGCTGGGACCGTGGAGAACAGGCAGCTGATCAGAAGGAAAGCTGAACAACCTCTGATTCTTCAGATCTCCATTCACATGTGGACATTTCTCTCTTCTCCTCTCATCAAGAGCACAATCCGAGATCTCTGAAAACTGCCACGCATCTGAGCCCATGTGATTCATTCACAGCAGCATAGTAATGAGGTGCTATAGGGCATTGTAGTAAAAAATAAAACCACATTTTTTTTTGGCTATGTCACATGGCATGTGGGATCTTAAGTTCCCTGACCAGGGATTGAACCCGTGCTCCCTGCAGTGGAAGCATGGAACCTTAACCACTGCATCGCCACAGAAATCCCAGGATAAAATGAACAAAACACTGGGTATTAGTGCAGCATACCTGAGTACTATTTCCACTTCCCAACTTTTCTACTTAGCAGCCACCTGACTTTGGCTGAGTCCCTTATGCTAGCTTCTTGTTGCATAAAATGCAAAACAGTAATATCAGCATTGTAGTGTTGTGGGGATTTGCTGAGGAAAATACATGTGAGAGTTTCTTTAAAATCTTCAAGCAACCATGCAAACACCAGCTATTAATTATGTAGAGACTCAGAGCAGGGACTGACATCAGCAATTACCAAGTGAATTATATAAGGCTGCCTTGATTTTGGGGCTTCCTTGGTGGCTCCGACATTAAAGAATCCACCTGCAGTGCAGGAGACCCAGGTTTGATCACTGGGTCGGGAAGAGCCCCTGGAGAAGGGAATGGCAGCCCACTCCAGTCCTCAGAACTTTGAATTCTGTCCCTGTCTTCCACAGGACAGTTTTATATATAAAGAATGCTCTCTCTTCCAGCCTGGTGCTTTAAAAGAGAACAGGACTTAGGCCAGAAAACTAGCAGGCTGACTTCTCAGCATCAGTGCTCATGGGGCTCCTTCTGGAGGGACTCACTTTCCGGAAGGGGCCTCTCTGGGCGTCCTTAAGGGAAAGACCTGTGAGCACACAGCCTGTTAAACACCCCGGCCAGCACCTCTCTGTTCACTGCTCCTCACATGTGTGACCCTTCGTCCTTTTGCACACGCTTCATTTCAATTAACATTTCTCAATCCCTCTGTCCCCGTTTTTCTTAGGCTACCCAAACACTGACGTAGCCTCATCTCAGTAGCTCAAGGAACCTTGAGGCCCTGTTAAAATCAGCAGACATATGTCCTTGATTAACAAGAAAGACAAAGTGTGACCAGGGTCATAGACCCAGTTTAGATCCATCAAGCATCTTAAACTCTTGAAAACAGAAAGGCTTTGTCCAGAGTCTTGGGTTTTGATATAATTGTGAGAGTCAAGGCATGATGTGACACAGGCAACTCCCTGTCATTGTGAGAAGTGGGAGCATGGAGGCTCAGTGTCACAGAGACCTACTGTTCAGTGAGACTCTCAGATCATCCCGTACAACGGCTCCTCAAGTACCTCCTATCAACATATACTTGTAGAGAACTTTCTGTTAATTCCAGGTAATTTACTAGGGGCTGGGACCATAATAAAGAAGGCTTGGCCCTCAGTCTCCAAGGGTGGGGTTAGATAAGTTTATTCATTTCTTCCTTCCTTCATTTATTTGTTCTACAAATATTCATTTGATGCTTAGTATGTAACAAGCACTATGGTAGATGATAAGCATCAAGTAATAAAATGCATGCTCTTTGCTCATGGAACTAACAGTCAGATGGGAGAGACATTTAAAAATGTTAAAACAAAAAATATAAAATATTAATACAAAGAAAATACACCACTAGGACTTCCCTGGTGGTCCAGTGGTTAAGAATCCGCCTGCCAGTCCAAGAACAGTTCATCCCTGGTCCAGGAAGGTCCCACAGGCAACTAAGTCCGTGCACCATAACTACTGAGGCCATGCTCTAAAGCCCACAAACCACGACCCTTCAAGCCCACGCACCTACAGCATGTGCTCTGCAACAAGAGAAGCTGCCACAATGAGAAGCCCATGCACCGCAACTAGAGAATAGGCCCTGCCTTCGACAACTAGAGAAAGCCCACATAGCGACCAAGACCCAGCACAGCCAAAAATAAATAAAGTCTTATTACAAAAAAAAAAAAAGTACACATCTCTGCTCAGTGTTATGTGGCAGTCTGGATGGGAAGGGAGTTTGGGGGAGAAAGGATATATGTACATGTATGGCTGAGTCCCTTCGCTGTTCACTTGAAACAATCACAACATTGTTTGTTAATCGGCTACACCCCACTACAAAATAAAATGTTTTAGAATACTACCCCGCTAAAATGACAAACTATAGTAAAGCTACGAAGGAGAGGCCCCTCATCTAGTTTAAGGTTCAGGAAAAGTATTTCTTTAGGAAGTAACACCTGGGCTAGGATATGAAGAATAAATGACAGTCAACTAACCAGTAGGTTGAGGGTCAGGAAAAGTGTTCCAGGTAGAGAGAAAAGACTGGGTCAAGGCTTCGGAATCAGGGGGAAATGAGAGGAGGCCAGTATGACTGGAGTTCAGAGAGTAAGAAGAAAGAAGAATGAGGTAAGCCTGGAGAAGACTCAGAAGTCATGCTAAGGATTTGTTACTTATCTCAAGAAGAGTGGGAAACCATTAAAGGGTTGTAAATTAGAATGAGGAGATTATATTTACCATTTGACATTACTCTGTCTACATATAGATCAGAGGGCAAAGGGGGGAAACGTTTTTTTGGTGTTGAAAGGTTTTAATGTGATTCAAGTCAGAGGTGCCCATGGCTGGATTAGGGTAGAGACCATGGACATGGACACAGCTCACCCAACTGGAAAAAATGACTACCAGGTAAAATGACAGGTGCTACAATAAAGGGGAGTACCCAAGTTCTCTAAGTGATCCAAGGAGATGAAGAGAACATCGCTCACAGAACAGTGATCTGCCTGAGATCACCGAGCCAGTGGGTAGTAAACATCATCCTTACTTCTGCTCGTCCTGTTCATCTGCCTCCCAACCCTCCAAGCAATTTAACCACAGCCCTGCAGCCCACTGGCCTTCGAGCTCAAGACCCTGCACGGAGTGTTTCCTGCTGTCATTGGCCACAACAGTCTACCTTTCCTCAGGGCTCTTGAGTGACACGTAAGAGCCCTGTCCTGCAGAATCTAACATACATCTTAGTTTCAACCCCTGGGTCCATCTGACTCATGGGTGAAAATGAAGAGAATTAACTCATGGGATCCATCCATGTGAGGACTAAGGAAGTGGGGGGAGGGGCGGGGAAAACCTTTCAGATCACACAATAGAAAGCAAAAGCTGAAGAAGCAATTTCTAGCATTTCTCAGGACCGCGTGAACTGAGACGTCATTCAGCCATTGCTCCAAAGGCACCTCAAGTAACAGGCAGTGTGCGCTGGGCATGTGTTGTCATTGAGTCTTAATAAGCTTCTCTATGCTGTAGGTATGATTCGGTGTGATTTTTTTTTCTTCCACTAGATCATAAATCCATGGAGGCATGGATGTGATCCTTGTGTTCATCCCAGAGAAATATGATCTGTAGCACAAAATAGTGATGGTGGTATTAGTCGCTCAGTCATGTCCCACTCTGTGCGACCCCATGGATTATAGCCCATCAGGCTCCTCTGTCCATGGGATTCTCAAGGCAAGAATACTGGAGGGGGTTGCCTTTCCCTTTTCCAGAGGATCTTCCCAGCCCAGGAATCAAACCCAGGTCTCCTGCATTGCAGGCAGAGGCTTTACCATCTGAGATCCAGGGAAGCACAAAATAGGTACCCAATTTATAGTTTTGAATAAATGAATAAGAATAGGCAAATTAAATAAATGCTCAAGACTACAGACCTTTTAAGTGAGGGTAGGAAAGGGGGTGCTCGGATTCACACCCAGGGCTGTTAGACCCCAAACTCCACAGTCCTTCCAGTATACTACACTGTCTCATACTAGAGGGAAGGGAAAGACCCACTGGGATTTCTAGTTTGAGCCCTTCTTAGGTTACTGAGATGAAATTGAGACCCAGACAGGAAGAGACTTATTCAGGGTGTCCTAGGACATTAACATCAGATCTGGCCTGACAATCCGGGTCTCCTGGTTCCTCTTGGTCGTTTCTTTCACCTGACCTCTTAGAAAAGATGGAAAAGGCCAGGTGGTGCTCTAACCATGAGCATAAGTCCCAGAGTCAAATAGGCATAAGTTATAATCCAAGAAACTCTCTTTTGAAGTCTATGATCTTGGACAGGATGTTTTTTAAGACTCAAGTTTCCAATCTGTTTCATGGGGTTCATTAATAAGACTTTATATAAAATAAATCTGTTGTGAAGTTTCTATGAGATAACATAGTAAAAGTGTTTGGGAAAATGTCTCATCTACAGAAAGGACTCAGTAAATGTTATCAATTTTGTGTTTATGATTAAAAGGGTGGAAATATTTATATAAGCCCTGGTTTTCTAATATGAAAATTGGAAGTAATAATAGTGCCTAACCTCAAAGTTGTTTTTATGAAGATCAAATGTGCTTAAAACAGTCCCTGGAAAATAGGAAGTACCAAATAAATACAAGTTGTTGTTACTCAGTTCAGTTCAGTTGCTCAGTTGTGTCCGACTCTTTGCAACCCCATGGATCACAGCACGCCAGGCCTCCCTGTCCATCACCAACTCCCGGAGGTTACTCAAACTCATGTCCATCCAGTCAGTGATGCCATCCGGCCATCTCATTCTCTGTCCCCTTCTCCTCCTGTCCCCAATCCTTCCCAGTATTAGGGTCTTTTCCAATGAGTCAAATCTTCTCATGAGGTGGCCAAAATACTGGAGTTTCAGCTTCAGCGTCAGTACTTCCAATGAATATTCAGGACTGATCTCCTTTAGGATGGACTTGTTGGATCTCCTTGCAGTCCAAGGGACTCTCAAGAGGCTTCTCCAACACCACAATTCAAAAGCATCAATTTTTTGGTGCTCAACTTTCTTCACAGTCCACCTCTCACATCCATACATGACCACTGGAAAAACCACAGCCTTGACTAGATGGACCTTTGTTGGCAAAGTAATGTCTCTGCTTTTAAATATGCTGTCTAGATTAGTCATAACTTTCCTTCCAAGGAGTAAGCATCTTTTAATTTCATGGCTGCAATCACATCTGTAGTGATTTTGGAGCCCAGAAAAATAAAGTCTGACACTGCTTCCACTGTTTCCTCATCTATTTTCCGTGAAGTGATGGGACCAGATGCCATGATCTTAGTTTTCTAAATGTTGAGCTTCATGCCAACTTTTTCACTCTCCTCTTTCACTTTCATCAAGAGGCTTTTTAGTTCCTCTTCACTTTCTGCCATAAGGGTGGTGTCATCTGCATATCTGAGGTTATTGGTATTTCTCCCAGCAATCTTGATTCCAGCTTGTGCTTCAACCAGCCCAGCATTTCCCATGATGTACTCTGCATATAAGTTAAATAAGCAGGGTGACAATATACAGCCTTGATGTACTCCTTTTCCTATTTGGAACCAGTCTGTTGTTCCATGTCCAGTTCTAACTGTTGCTTCCTGACCTGCATTCAGATTTCTCAAGAGAAAGGTCAGATGGTCTGGTATTCCCATCTCTTTCAGAATTTTCCACAGTTTACTGTGATCCACACAGTCGAAGGCTTTGGCATAGTCAATAAAGCAGAAATAGATGTTTTTCTGGAACTCTCTTGCTTTTTCGATGATCCAGCGGATATTGGCGATTTGATTTCTGGTTCCTCTACCTTTTCTAAAACCAGCTTGAACATCTAAGTTCACAGTTCACATATTGTCGAAGCCTGGCTTGGAGAATTTTGAGTATTACTTTACTTGCGTGTGAGATGAGTGCAATTGTGCAGTAGTTTGAGCATTCTTTGGCATTGCCTTTCTTTGGGATTGGAATGAAAACTGACCTTTTCCAGTCCTGTGGCCACTACTGAGTTTTCCAAATTTGCTGGCATATTGAGTGCAGCACTTTGACCGCATCATCTTTCAGGATTTGAAAGAGCTCAACTGTAATTCCATCACCTCCATAGCTTTGTTCATAGTGATGCTTTCTAAGGCCTGCTTGAATTCACATTCCAGGATGTCTGGCTCTAGGTGAGTGATCATACCATCATGATTATTTGGGTCTTGAAGATCTTTTTTGTACAGTTCTTCTGTGTATTCTTGCCACCTCTTCTTAATATCTTTTGCTTCTGTTAGGTCCATACTATTTCTGTCCTTTATCGAATCCATCTTTGCATGAAATGTTCCCTTGGTATCTCTAATTTTCTTGAAGAGATCTCTAGTTTTCCCCATACTGTTGTTTTCCTCTATCTCTTTTCATTGATCACTGAGGAAGACTTTTTTATCTCTCCTTGCTATTCTTTGGAACTCTGCATTCAGATGGGAATATCTTTCCTTTTCTCCTTTGCTTTTCACTTCCCTTCTTTCCACAGCTATTTGTAAGGCCACCTCACACAGCCATTTTGCCTTTTTGCATTTCTTTTCCATGGGGATCGTCTTAATCCCTGTCTTCTGTACAATGTCATGAACTTCTGTCCATAGTTCATCAGGCACTCTATCAGATCTAGTCCCTTGAATCTATTTCTCACTTCCACTGTATAATCGTAAGGGATTTGATTAGGTCACACCTGAATGGTCTAGTGGTTTTCCTTACTTTCTTCAATTTAAGTTAAATTTGGCAATAAGGAGTTCATAATCTGAGCCACAGTCAGCTCCCGGTCTTGTTTTTGCTGACTGTATAGAGCTTCTCCATCTTTGGCTGAAAAGAATATAATTAGCCTGATTTTGGTGTTGACCATCTGGTGATGTCCATGTGTAGAATCTTCTCTTGTGTTGTTGGAAGAGGGTATTTGCTATGACCAGTGCGTTCTCTTGGCAAAACCTTTGCCCTGCTTCATTCCGTACTTCAAGACCAAATTTGCCTGTTACTCCAGGTGTTTCTTGACTTCCTACTTTTGCATTCCAGTCTCCTATAATGAAAAGGACATCTTTTTTGGGTGTTAGTTCTAAAAGGTCTTGTAGGTCTTCATAGAACCATTCAACTTCAGCTTCTTCAGCATTACTGGTTGGGGCATAGGCTTGGATTACCATGATATTGAATGGTTTGCCTTGGAAATGAACAGACATTATTCTGTCATTTTTGAGATTGCATCCAAGTACTGCATTTGGACTCCTATTGACCATGATGGCTACTCCATTTCTTCTAAGGGATTCCTGCCCACAATAGTAGATATAATGGTCATCTGAGTTAAATTCACCCATTCCAGTCCATCTTAGTTTGCTGATTCCTAGAATGTCGACATTCACTCTTGCAATCTCCTGTTTGACCACTTCCAATTTGCTTTGATTCATGGACCTAACATTCTAGGTTCTTATGCAATATTGCTCTTTACTATAATGATGATGATAATGTTATTTCTCATGGCATTTCAGCAATTGATACTATAGAGGAAGTGAGCAATGCTCTAAGTGACATATAACAGATGTGTCTTTCTTTTCAGGTGGAAATGCAGAGAAGGAATGGAGTATCACTGGCCTCTTACCAGGCTGGATCTCCATCAGCCCAAGTAACTATAAATCCTCTTTAAGAAGGAGTTATAAGAAATCAGATTCTAACAAAGCTCAGATCCTAATGGGCATAGATCCAGGCTTATAATCCTTGGTATGTTTTACCTTTTGCTTATTTAGGGATCTTTCTTTCCTTATATTTTCTCATTTCATGATGATTTAGGCCCTTTTTGAAAATGGCAGCCTGCCCAGCAGTGTCCAAGGACTATGTTCCATTCTATCCAGTGACTGAAGTTTTATAAAAGGGAAAGGACAGCCTTGTATGTCTTCTAATGGTCATCTTAGAATAATAAACATAATAGCTACTGTTTGCAAAATGCCCTGTGGAGATGAGGCATTTTATTTAGTGTGATGCTTGACTTTGTGTGTTAACTTGACTAGGCCATCGAGTGTCTGGTTATTTGGTCAAACAGTATTCTGGGTGTTTCTGTAGGAGTGTTTTTGGGTGAGATTAATTTAAATCAGTGGATTGAGTACAGCAGATTACCCTCCGTAATTTAGTTGAGCCTCATTCAATCAGTGAAGGTCTGAATATAATATAAAAGCTGACCCTTCCTTGAGTAGGGCTTCTCTCATAGCTCAGTTGGTAAAGCATTTGCCTGTGACGCAGAAGACCCAGGTCTGATTCCCAGGTTGGGAATATCCCGTGGAGAAGGGAATAACAACCCACTTCAGTGTTCTTGCCTGGAGGATCCCATGGACAGAGGAGCCTAGCCAGCTACACCCCATGGGTTGCAAGAGTCGGACATGACTTAGCGACTAAACCAGCAGCACTTCCTTGAGTAAGAGGGGATTCTCCCCGTCTGTCCATCTTTGAGCTGGGATATTAGCTTTTTCCTACCTTTGGACTCAAAAACTGAAGCACTAGATCTTCCTAGGTCTTGGGCCTGCCAGTCTTTGGACAGGAGCTCCCATCAGTTCTCCTGGTTCTCAGACCTTTGTACCAACCATACTGGAACTGCATCAGCAGTTCTCACCTTCCAGATCAGCCTGCAGATCACCACATTATTTTCCTGAGAAATCTGTCACTACCTAAGGGGCTGTTTTTCTAAAGCTCAGGGTACCTCACTCTGGGTTTGCTCCTGAATTTCTTTTATGGCATACTACCACTCAGCAATTGCAAAGGCTAGTAATTTAACCTTTGTAGAACTTGATGGTGAGCACCATTCGCTGCTTCACACATGACTGATTAAATCACCTGTCATTGGCAACTGATTGGGTGATTTAATGGACATTCAGCCCTTTCTCCTCCCCAGAGATTAAGGGGATGAGACTGCAAATTTTCAACCTTCTAAACGTCTGGTTGTTTCCTCTGCTGACCAGCCCCTACCCCCAAACCCATCTTTAGTTGAACTAGGATGACTTTTGAGTCACCTCATTAACATAACACAAGACACCTTTATTTTTCTCACCACCTAGGGAATTCCAATGTTTGTAGAAGCTCTGGTGCCAGAAACAGGGCTAGGGACCATATGTATGTTAGTCGCTCAGTCGTGTCCAACTCTTTGGAGAACCCATGGACTGTAGCCCACCAGGCTCCTCTGTCTGTGGGATTCTCCAGGCAAGAATACTGGAATGGGTTGCCATTTCCTTCTCCAGGGGATCTTCCTGACCCAGGGATCGAGCCTGGGTCTCCTGCATTGCAGGCAGGTTCTTTATCATCTGAGCCACCAAGGAAGCCTCAGGGATCACACATATATTTCTTATTATAAAGCACAATTATTACACACTCTTAAGTAGTGTTGCTTTGTTTCTGATGAGGGTTCAAGCTTTACTATGGAGAGACCAGGAATGTTACATCAACTAATCTCCCTACAAATGAAAGGAACTGGGGGAAGCTTCTTTCCCCAAAGCCTCAAATATACATCTGGAACATACTTTAAGAATTCTCTCTTCACTCCAGTACTAGTCATGTGTATACAAATTCCTTCCCAACATAGACAATGAGTTACTATGTGAAAGTCTCTCAGTGGTGTCTGACTCTTTGCAAACCCATGGACTATATAGTCCTTGGAACTCTCCACACCAGAATACTGAAGCGGGCAGCCTTTCCCTTCTCCAGGGGATCTTCCCAATCCAGGGATCTAACCCAGGTCTACCCGTATTGCAGGTGGATTGTTTACCAGCTTAGCCACAAGGGAAGCTCAAGAATACTGGAGTGGGTAGCCTATCCCTTTCCCAGGGGATCTTCCTGACCCAGGAATCGAACTGGGGTCTCCTGCACTGCAGGCGGATTCTTTACCAACTGAGCTATCAGGGAAGCCCAAGCTACTATAAGGCAGAAATTAATAACTGCCCCCAGTAAATCTTATAGCTACCATAAGGCAGAAATTAATAACTGCCCCCAGCAAATCTTATAGATACTATAAGGCAGAGATTAATAACTCCCCCAGTAAATCCAGGCTTGGTACCCAACTAGCAGACAGTATTATGTAATGGGGCTTCCCAGGTGGCACAGTGGTACAGAATCCTCTTGCCAATGCAGGAGATGCAAGAGATGCTGGTTAGATCTCTGGGTCAGGAAGATCCCCTGGAAGAGGAAATGGCAACCCATTCCAGTATTCTTACCTGAAAAATTCCATGGACAGAGCAGTCTTATGGACTGCAGTCCAAGGGGTTGCAGAGTTAGACACGACTGAGTGACTGAGTATACACACATTATGTAATGGAAAGCAGTAGACAGACTCAAGTATTTTCATCTGATCTTTCCCATTTGCCTCTACTAAAATTGTAATTTTGATGTACTTAATCTCTCTAAACTTCAGCTTTCTTATCTGGGGAATAAGATTATATATTTTCTGAGCCACTTTGAATACCAATTGACATGAAATATCTGGAACAGAGTAAGTGTTCTTTTAACATTATTTCCCTTTTGCTTTTTCTCTTTCATTTCAATTAACACTTCCTCATGTAGAGGTCTCCGGCTTTTAAATAGCTAAGCCTCAGTTTCCTCACCTATGCTAAAAGCTAATAATAGCTAAGATTTGTCAAGCCAAGTAAAAAAAAGCAATGTGTAAAGTTCCCAGCAAAGTGGCTGGCTAGGGAACAGAAAAATTCTTTGTAGTAGTAAGATACTTAGGTTTTGTTGTTGCTGCCCCTGTTCTAGTTATTAGTCTAGAGAATGTGCCACATGGGGTGGGGGGGATGTCTGCCCAGCAAAGCCTCATGTCTGTAATCCTTAACATTCAGTTAATCCAAAGTAGTATGAGCAATTTTGCCTGTAAGGTACTGAGTACATGTCTCTTTAATCACATCTGCTTCTTAACGTCCTAATGGGCAGACTATCTGGGATCATTAATGTCTGCAATGTATTTTATGTTCTTGTTAGCAGAGGCCAAATGTGAGTGCATTTTTAACAAACCCAATCAACAAATATAATCATATTCACTCCAGAAATGCCCAAGCCATTATCCTGTTAAAAAACCATAAAACAGAATGTCATGCCTTGTAGAGTTAGAAGGTAGAAATTTGGGCTGCTGTCTCTTTAGCAAAAGAGAGGGTTGTGCATTTAAAGTTCATGACTTGCAATGAAGCGTTCTCCCATAGAAACACGAAGCAAAAAAGTCACTTTGACTTTTGGAGCAACTGAAATAAAAATGCAGACTCATATTTTTATACGTTGGGGGGATATAGGAAGCCCATAATGTAAAAACTTGATCCTTGAAGACAAAGTATCTAAAAGGGAAGAAGAATTTCTCCTGGGAGCATTTAGGCTCAAGATGGCTTTTCCAAATACTCCATAGCAAAGGCTGGCAATGCATTTGAGCAGCAATTCTTTTAAAGATCAAGGTGATTCCACAAAGTGTATTTATATCAACTTAGGATGTAAAAGTCAGTATGGGAGACAAAGCTATGGTTTAGGGGAAAAATATACTTGGCTCTTTGAAGTCAGAATTTTCCAGAAATCATTGGCTATGAAATCATTCCAAGTGGCATGGCCAACTATTAATAGCAATGATATTGATAAAATAGGTTAAAATCCCCAATCATAATTCAAAATCCAAAAGGTTATAAAAACTGAAATATTTTGTAATTTAATGCAACTCATTTGACAACTAAATTTCATGTGAGGCTGTTTATAATATTTCTTGCTCTCAGTTAGAGTGAATCTTTATATATTTCACTGAAGAAAAATTAATATATTTGGTTACAGAGAGTTATTTCAAATCCTTCTGGGGTAGTTAACACACAGACACACAGACCCACACACTATCTGAATTACCTTCCTAAAAATGTTCAATCTCTGAATTCAAAGAAAAATCTGATCCTGTGGGCTTCAGATAAAGAACTAAATATGGATACTTCTGAAAGAAAGCAGTATTTAATTATTAGATGAACTGTATGTCTGGAACCTGAAAATTAGTTTAGATTCCCACATTCCTTATTTGGACAGAAGCTGCTTTATTTCCTGGGAAGATCATGATGAATTTATGGAAAATTTTTTTGATCTCTTTGGAGGAAAAAAAGAAATCTAAATAAGAGAAAAAAAAAATGATGTTGTTATATGTGCTAATTTTGAAAAATTGACTAAAACCTAGATAAGAATACATACCAGTTTTCCTGGAATAAACCTAGTTTATAGTTGTTATCTATCCTGATAAATGTATTAGTAGCATTACCTTTCCCAGTCAGAAATTTCACATTTGTAATAATACACTCCTTGCTAAATCTTCAGTTAATGGGAACATTTAAAAGGAATGCAGTATGCACAGCTCAATGTAGAAAGATGTTCAGTAGAGTATTATTTATAATATTTGAAAGTGAGAAGCAACATAAATGCTCAGCAATAAAGAAGTACCTAAATTAACAATGGGTATCCCACATGTGAACATTATGCTATCATTAAAAATAATGGCTTAGATCTGTATTTACCTACAAGGAAAGATGCATATGATACATTGTTAAACACTGAGAAAGGCAAGCTTCATAATTAGGATGTTTCATTGTTTTTTCCCTTTAAATGAAAGAGAGAGAGAAAGAAATAGATTTGAAGGCAGTCACAGCTTATATTTAAATCTGTTCTTCCATTTCAGAGTAGAAGAGACCAAATCAAGTCATTTAGCCTTTCTAATCATAAGTTTCCTCTACTATAAAACAAAGTAAAAATAAAATCTGCTTCTTGGTACTACTTGACTTAAAAAATAGTTACAACCTAGACATTCAGAGTTATGTTTTATTTGGTGGGAACTTTTAGGACTTCAAGCCCCAGAGACAGCATCTCAAATAACCCTGACAGGACTGTTCCAACGAGGGGTGGGGGGCAGTTTCGGGGGTGGGGAGAGTGAGGTCATATAGAAGTCTTACCAAAAAGGGTAGATAGTATGAACCTCAAAAGATTACCGCTAATTAAAGAAAACCAGATATCCCAAATTAAGAAATTTAGAGCTTTTTTTATGTATGGGAAGATGCAAGAATTTGGGTGCACTGAAACCATTCCTTTCATACACATCTCAGTTGTGTGGGGCTGGCATAATGCATTTTTTCACATTCTCCTCACCCCCATCCCACCCCCCATCACACACACACATTTGGAGTGCTGTGACATCCTTGTTTATTGATATGGCAGGAAATACTCCATTTCTCAGTGTTGTTTCAATGAAATAGTGTATTTAATGCATTTTAACCTGGTGGTTTTCAACCAGGGACAGTTTGGTCTCTAGAGGACATCTGGCAGAGTCTAAGAGATGTCATTGATTGTTAAAGCTGGTTTTGGAGAGGGGGTGGCTCTACAGGCTTTTAATGGGGGGAAGCTGGGGATGGTGTTAAATACCCTGGGATGCACAGGATAGCCCACACAACAAAGAGTTAATTATCTGACCCCAGATATTAGTCATGATAAAGTTGAAAAACTATTTTAGACATAATCAGCACTCAATAAATGTATGTGAATGCCACTATTTATTAATATGCTAATAGTGTTGATCTTTCTATGGTAGGATTTATTGTGTGTGTGTTTCCACTGTACTATCTTCATGTTGTATTACTGACTGCGTTAAATACAGACTGTTGCTGCTGCTGCTGCTAAGTCACTTCAGTCGTGTCCGACTCTGTGTGACCCCAGAGACGGCAGCCCACCAGGCTCCCCCATCCCTGGGATTCTCCAGGCAAGAACACTGGAGTGGGTTGCCATTTCCTTCTCCAAAGCATGAAAGTGAAAAGTGAAGTCACTCAGTCGTGTCCGACTCTTTGCGACCCCATGGACTGCAGCACGCCAGGCTCCTCCGTCCATGGGATTTTCCAGGCAAGAGTACTGGAGTGGGTTGCCATTGCCTTGTCCATGTTTAGTTGCTAAGTCATGCCAACTCTTTTGTGATCCCATGGACTATAGCCCACCAGGCTCCTCTGTTCATGGCATTTCCCAGACAAGAATATTGGAGTGGGTGGCCATATCTTTTCCAAGGAATCTTCCCTACCCAGGGATCAAACCTGTGTCTCCTACATTGGCAGGTGGATTCTTTATGCTGCACCACTGGAGAAGGCTTGAACACAGGCTGCTTGAGTACTAAAATAATAAATACAATGAACAGTTCAACACTAATTTTCAATGTCAATCTTTTAATGGCAACAATCACAGATAATATAACTGGAAGTCCGTATAAGTCAGAGATCACATTTCATCTGCCTAGGTCAGGGCCTAGCATACAGTAGTGGCTAAGCAGAAGAGAAATACTCAAAGTCATAGTCCTGAGAAAGGGAGAAGACACTCGCTCGTATGACTCGACAAATTTTTTGTTAGTCGTCTAACAAAGTGGCTAGACTAATTTGTAATCAGTACATTTACAAATATGTAAATTATACTGCAAACATCCTGTCTGGGAGAGAGTATGTTAGCTAAACATTAGTCTTCTATGACATACTCTCACCAACCGCCACACCCATGTACCAAACAATCACATACATAAATTTAAAGGCTGTAAAAGTTAAAATGTCTCCTAATAATAAACATCCTGAAGGTACAGTTTTTTTTTTGTTGTTTTTTTCCCCTCATTCTACCGTGCACATTACCCTCTGTTGTCTAGTGCTTTGATATGATTTCAAATCCACTTGTTTATGACAAATTGATGTTGTATTTATAAGCTGTTTTGATATTAAATAAAATTGTGTCTGTCTGTAGCTTAGCTGCTGAGGGGCTCTGCTGAGGCCTTATCAGTAAGAATATGTGAAGAGGCAGCTAGCGCCAGGGGATATTTAGACTGTAAATACCCAGAGTGTGTAAGGACTAACCAAGAGTGTTTGGTCTGGGCAAGGCCACTCTTTCCTGATCAAAATAGCTCTCCAAAGACCTTAGGGCATTAGCTCCTGCTTGGGCAAGGGGACTCCGCTCTGCAATGGTGAAAAACCATGCAGTGGCTCCTGCAAGGAGATCATCTTGCCCGCCAACACTAGAGCCTCTGTTCCCTAGCAACATCTCTAACAACAAGGGACTCTCGTTTTGGTACCAGCAGCTGGACATCATCTCTAGGCTGGCTATGCAGTCTCTCTCGGGAACCAGCTCATAGAAAGGGGAGAGCTTGGTCAAATTAAATTCATACTTCATTCCTTTCATCTCCCCCCTGCCTGGAAAAATAACATAGTTAATCTATCATTGGTTTGCAGTATATCTCCTCATTGGCTTATTAAGAGACATTCTACTGTATGCTATTGGCTTGTGAAATTATTACAATTCCTTCAGTGAACCTGTGTTAAATAAAATATTGGCAAAGAAAGTTTGCCCCCAAATAAAACACTCTTTCTAGTTCAACAACATTGTTTCATTTTCTTGCTGGATAATCTGCCCCAAAACATTAGAAAAATAGAGAGAGAGACTCTGTTCTTATCCTGGAGAGTCCTTGAGAAACAGTGTTAACTTGTGAAGTTACATGAGACCGAGTAACACCTCTGAAGCTCCACGTCCTTATCTGTAAAATGAGGAGCGTAGCACGTATGTTGTGGGAATGCTCTGACAATCAAATGAGATAATGTGATACAAAGAGCCATGCACATCACTGATAGTGAAAGGTGGAAGTCGTCATTCTTACCAAAAGATGACCACTTTGCAATTTGCAATGCCAGCAAAATGCTAACCCCTAACCCTAATCAACAGCCAATTTCTCTTTCAGTCCTGTCCTGGGAAAGAATGGTGAACACATGCACGGGATCAATCACTAAGAGTTACCATTGTGCCATGGGTCTACAGGCACCAAAGAATGAAGCCAAAGTTTATCAACATTATCAATGTCCCTTAAATGTGTTAATATACATTATTCCCTTCAAACCAGAAAATGCAATCAAAGCCACATTTAGTGTTAGTTGAAATTTGAAAAATAATTAAATGCCACAGCCAACTTGGTAAAGCTCTTTCTGTAAGTCATCTTTCCAAAATCCTCGTACCCCACTCTGCCCACTACTCCAGGGACGTTTTTAATTTGTCTCTCCTCATGCGTCATTGAGAACAATACTTTGAATAACTCTAGAATACTTAGGTGGTCCCAAGGAATCTTTTTCTTGTCTGGTTTCACAAGGTCAATCAAAGGAAGCCTTCACTGTTCCATCACTGACTAATCAATCAAGTCAAAAATAATTGATCTGCTCCAAGACTGTCACCAACATATCGATCCACCCATTGAACTCTGCTCAAAGACAAGAAAGGTGATGAAAGCGATGATTGCATTGAGAAATGAGCAAATGGAGGACCCTGTGCAGACAGCTTCCCCTCTCTCTTTCTTAATTATCTTGTTATTTTGTAAATTGATCTTAAGACTATTAACACAGGAATCTGTATGCTCCATGACATGCGGAAAGAATTAGGTCAAAACTTTCTCTTGGCCACCTTACTGTGTGAGCATAAACACACCTCCTCACTTCCAGGGGTTTTAGTCATAAAACAGGAATCTTTCTGAGACTTTCCATGGAGAGGCTATGACCATGAGGGAGCCAATGGAAGGAAAGTAATTAATAGCAAAGGCCTTGGGGTCAGATGACCTTGATACGGATCCCAGCTCTGCAAGGTCATTATTGTCATACCTTGTGCAATGGACTTAATTTGCTTCTATCTTCGTTCTCTTCCCTATAAAATTGTTACAGAAACAGTAACTACCTCACAGTGCCTTTATAAGTGATAGAACAGAAACTCATTAAGCATTTATTTTAGAGCACCCTGCTTTGAAAGCATTCAGAAAAGCTAGCTTTATCATTTCTGTCTTTTGAAACTCCTTTCATTATCTGTTTATTTCCTATGGTTTTTCAGTTTGTTTCACACACGTTGAGCAGCTACGCTGGATGAGATGGCCACCACTTCTTGTTCAGCAAAACCCAAATCCCAGGACTCTCCTAGTTATAAAATTCCCTGGTATTGACTAGATATACGGCTTCCCAATTTTAGATCTAATTTCTAATTCTCCCCTGTAGATAGATGTGGTGATATAAGCACTATGTAATTGATATAATAAATGGGGTGGGTAACTCCCAGGAAGTACTTTTAAGGGAAAGAAGTGTGTTCTTTTCTGCCCCATTTCTCCTTCAAAGAATTCTGTGAATATTCATGTGAATATTTCAGCTGTAACAGAACTATGAACTTCAAGATGAAGCTGAAAAGCTTAACCTGTAAGTTGGAAAATGGGAGTGAAGGACAGCAGAGCAGAAAAATGGAAGGATTCTGGGACTCTGATGTTTATGGAGTCGCATAGCAGTCTTGAATCTTCTATTAGGATTCATAGCGGAGAATGAGAAATGTAGTTATGCTTTATTGAAATGACTGCTAATTACAGTTGAGGAAAAGTCATATGATCATGCTAAAAGGACTCGCCTTGGCAGTATAGAATCAAGTGATTTCCACAGTGCTGGCTGAGAAAATGCATGTGGATAATAAATGGATAGGATAAAAAACTATTTGCATGAGTGCATAGATTGAATGGATAAGTAAATAAATGAAAAAAATAATTAACAAATGTGAAAGAATTTGCTATAGTCCACCTGAGTCTATTTCAAAACAATATAATTCAGCTTTCCTCCCAAGAGTCTCTGAAAATTAAGTTTAAGTCATGTATGTTTAGGCAACATAGAATATAGGAAAAAATACAGGGCTGAGAATCAGGGACTTGGATTCTGTTCTATTCCTTCTTGAATTAACTATGTAACTTTAAGAATTCATTTTTTTCTGAGCTTTAATTTTTCTGTATTATGTCCATCAGAACATCAACATGTGTTGCAGGAAAGGTTTTTGGTAGGCTCATAAATATGTATCTTGAATCCTTAAAATGTCAAACATTCATAAGGTATTATTATAACTAGTGCCACTGATGATTGATATTGACTGAAAGTTTCCACGGAAGAGAAGCACCAAGGGGCGTTTTGGAATCTAAAAGTCTGCTGATGTTCCAGTTGGCGGTACATCCTACCGGAATTGAGAATATGCATTTAGGCACTAAAGTCTGCCCTTCACCCTGCCCCCAGCCCAATCCCTGCCCTCTGTGAGGAGACACAAGCCTGCTATTCATCACAGTCTTTGCATGCCACCAAGAATGCACTGCCACTCCAGCCCACTGGAACAGGCGGTTGGTTGGCAAAGCCATCAGACACCTGTTGAGTCTGAGTCATCTCTATTCACAGGATATGCCTCACTGCCTGGGTGTAGCATGTTCAGTTAAGGATGAGAGCCCTGGCTAGCCCAAGCTGGTGCAGCTGATGCTCTCATTCATTAGCAGCTTTTAGGGGAAACCAGAGAGCCATGGTCTAATTTCACTTGCTCCTTATCTTCTCCTTTGACACATGGATGTTCGCAGTGGAGTGGTCATGCACATTCGTTCAGGCTCAGGAGCTTTATGAGAAATTATGGTAGGCTTGAGGGAAATCAGCTGTTTCATTGAAATTAGAGTGAGTGGTTGGTGGCATTGATACATTATCTCCTCGATTCCCTTGACACTTTCTCTCAATGTACTTAGCTTTGCTAGCATGACTGCTCAAATAAAAGTCCAGGACACTATGTCAGTTCCAGAACTAACAGGTCTTTCAGATTAAATTCATTCATCAGTCAATAGACACTTGATGCTAACTGGCACTTCTGTATTTGTTAAATGAATCCACAAGTATTGAAGTTGTTATAGGAACTGACTAGTCATCAGTATTGGGATTTTTAGGACACTCTGGATAGTTAAGCCTGTCTCCCAATTGCCTCTTCCAAGTTTCTATCTAGAAGGAGTTCAGGAGCTACAATACACATGTAAGGAGAGGGTGAGAGTCTTGAGAATAATTTCCTATAAATTTTACAGGACAGGGGAAATGTGCTCAGTCACTTCAGTTGTGTCCAACTCTGTGGACTATGTACTGCAGCCTGCTAGGCTCCACTGTCCATGGGATTCTCCAAGCAAAAATAATGGAGTGGGCTGCCATTCCCTCCTCCAGGGGATCTTCCTGACCCAGGAATCAAAGCCATATCTCCTGAGTCTCCTGCATTGTAGGCAGGTTCTTTATCCACTGAGCCACCTGGGAAGCCCATTTCTATAAATGGTTGATGTCTGATGACCACCCGAGTCTTGTCTTTACTGCTGGCATTGCCTTTATCTCTCTGGATGTTGAATTTACTGAAACACAGAGATACAAATAAGAACTGACATATTAACTTTGTTACTGACAAAGCAAGGTCAGAGTATGCAGTATGGCTTGGAACTGTATACAAAATAAACCTTTCTTCTTTCCTGCTGAATTAAACTGACCAGCCCAGTCACAGATACAGTGGTGGAGCCCGAGGGTATTCCTCTCAAAGATGCCATTTATGCTGGTCAGCTTACTTCAGGGAGGAAAGTGGCCAGCCTCCAGGCAGACAGGTCCCATAAAAGAAATCCCAAAGAAGTCACAGTGACTCTTTTCAAAGTAATCTAAATTATCTTATGGAGGGCAGCACACCAGAGGTAAAGGGAAAGACAGAAATTCTTGACTCGGTATTTTGGAGAGAGCAAAAGTATAGACCAGTGATACTGCTGGGAAAAAAATACAGCCCTTTCCTACATTTTACAGGATTAAATAAAAAGGCAGATGTAGCATGGAAGGGTGAGAAAACCCCTGGATTTGGAAGGAGATGAAACTAAAATTGAATCCAACTGCTATCATTTACTGGTTTTGGAGCAATCTCTGTCTCTGTGTGTCTTAGTTTCCCTCCCTCCCCCCCACCCTCTTAATAGAACCAAGCTGGAGGAGGAAATGGCAACCTACTCCAGTATTCTAGCCTGGAAAACTGCATGATCAGAGGAGCCTGGTGGGCTACTGTCCATCGGATCACAAAGACTCAGACGAGACTGAACACGCGCACGCGCACACACACACACACACACACACACAGAACCAAGGGTTTCAAGGTTTCCTTCAGAACAGCAGAGTGAGATGCTGAGTAGAGTGAGAGTTGAGCATCCTAGAAACACCTAGTTCAGTGAATCCTTGTTTCACTGTTTTCTAAACACCAGTTTTTACATTTGTAAAATAGAGAATATGCAGGAAGAACTTAAGGCACAATAACTAAATACCTAATTGTCACTAAAAACAAACAAACAAGGAACTGCTGTTTAATTTATTTAATCATTTCTAAGTTATGGAGTTTAAAGACTGTGACATGTTATGACTTATAATAAGAAACATATTGGGTATCATCCCTTTCTAGCACACACCACCTAAAACCCTTAATATTTCTTAATCAGGAGAGTGATAAATGTGTCTTTTGTTAAGTTAATGAGTTGACTTTTGGGTTGCCCTTAAATCACCTAAAGAGGAACCAACCTTGTGTTTAGCAGGTGGAACTTTCAGTCCCAACCTTCTCATCTCCGGAGGGGAGAGAGGCTGGAGGTTGAATCAATTAACAATGACCAATAATTAATCAATCATACCAAGTCACGTAATGGAAGCCTCCATAAACCTCCAAAAGGGCAGGTTCAAAGACCGTTTGGTTAGTGAACACACAGCGATGCAGAAAGACTGGCTTACCAGGACGGAGTTGTCCTTTCTATGAGGCCGTGACACACGCACTTAGCAAAAGAAATCACGGAAACATAAGCAGATACAAGGTAGGGAATCACAGGCTCTAAAGCAAGTGAAAGTGTCAGTCACTCAGTTATGTTAGACTCTTTATGAACCCGTGGACCGTAGCCCACCATGCTCCTCTGTCCATGGAATTTTCCAGGCAAGTATACTGAAGTGGGTTGCCATTCCCTTCTCCAGGCAATCTGCCCAACCCAGGTATTGAACCCTGGTCTCCTTCACTGCAGGCAGATTCTCTGCCATCTGAGACACCAGGGAAGCTCTAAAGCAACATGGAAATACTGTTACAACCAATTTTAGAAAATTCATGGTACCAGTGTGCTTCTCAGAAGACAAGGACCCTGTCATCTTTCAGGCAGTTCAACAAGTCAAAAATCAGATTATGATCCTAGGTCTGTCTCTTACATTCACATTCACAGCCAATTAATCAGAAAATCCTGTCAACCGAAAATGCATCATAGATCTGAGGTTGTCTTCATCTTCAGGACAACTATCTGAGCTTAAACTGCCAGCATGTCTCTACCTAGATGGCTTTAGGAGCTTCCTGATCGATCCCCATCTTTCCTTCTGTTTTTCTCCATAAAGCAGCCAGCAAAATCATTTCAAGACAAGATTCAGGTTATATCCCTCCCTGCTGCCAAAATCCTTAATGATAAAGTGGATCACAGTCTAGTGATGAACGGAGCAATTCAAGAAGATATAAAAATTCTAAATGTCATTGAATCTGTTATCAGAAGCACAGAACATGGAAAACAAATAGTGACAAAATAGATCTGACAATTCTATGCTTACAAATGGTGAGTTTTTTTTTCATAGCTCTTTCAGTAATTGATAGATCGAGCAAAGGGAAATTATGGTACATGCCTTAATGGGTTACAGGTAGGCTGAAACACTCATCCCCCTAGCCAGATGGGATCTCTCCTCTGAACTGTTATGTTTATAAATGCTTGTAGGCATAGTGAAAAAGATTGGGAAGCACTGCCTTCAACCACCTCTCAAACAATAACCTGTACCAGAATGCTCATTATAGTATTTTGGGATAGTGAACATTTTGAAATAACCAACATATCCATTGGCAGAATAAAAAAAAAAAGTTGTATGTCTACACCATGAATTACACATTGATAGATAACTCTTACAAATAAAACACTGAGAAAGAAGCAGTTGCAGGAAACATGCAACATGATGTATGAAAATGCTAAAAATTCACTACACAGTATTGTAATTATTCAAGGATTCATGGGTATACTTTAAAAGCATAAAGAAAAACAATAAAGACAAGTATGGCAATGAAAGTCACCAAATTCAGTTTAGGGATTATATATTGGAAGGATGGAAGTAAAGACAGGGGGGAAAAAATATAGTAATGAGTACATGAGGGAAATGAAATGGGTTTAAGTCTTTTTTAAAAAAAAAATGTTTTCTCTCTTAAGGGGCAATGGTACATAGGTTCTTATTATACTGTTATTTTTACATATGAAAAAGAAAACAAAGTTCTATCCCAAAGCTTACGAAAGAACATGCACACACACACCACACACATACTCATGAATACATGCATATGTGCACATATCTCTAGCGGTTTCCTATTAAACTCTTTCTTCTGGTTTCCAAAGCATACATTATATGATCTCTGCCCGCCTTTCAGACCCAATATTGTAGCACCCTCCCTGTGTCAGCTTGTCCAGATCCTCTAAAAGGTCAAGTTCATTCCTGCCTCTGAACATACTTGCTTTCCCTGGTAACTGTCTGCCTGACACCTTACCATTTAGAAATCAGCTTTGGTGTCACCTAATTAAGCAGCCTCTCTTGAACGCACAAGCTAAGGTAATCACTGCCATTCTCATGACTTTACCTGAATTTACTTCTCCCATAAAGTTTCTGGAAATGTTTTGCTTATATGATTGCTTCTTGCTTGAACTCTGCTTGTCTAGAACTTGAGCTCCATGAGAGTAGGGACCTTATTTGCTTGCATCCAACAGTTCTCCAAGCAGTATTATTATTACTATCCTCTAACAACTTTTTAGTTCAATTATTTCTCCCTAAGATTTAACCTCGGTCCTCCAAGTTAGTATCGCTCAGCCTCTGTGAACAAACTTCCTAGGCTTAGATATTGTTCTTCTTGTTAGCTGTGTGATTACAGGCAAATTCCTTAACCTCTCTGTGCAACATGGAGCTAGTAATGCTAGTATCCACACTACAGGATTGTTGTGAAGATTAAAAAATTCTACTGCACATAAAGCACTTAGATCAATACCCAGAGCACAGTAAACACCATGCAAATGTCAGCAATAAACATTTTCTCCCATTAACTCTGGGACACTAGCTTTGACCTTTGTGGTGACCAGCGAGAGTTGGTCACCTTCACTCATAGTTTACATAAGATTTTAAACAACTTGACTAAATGTCGTCTGACTCCTGGGTTGGTGAACCTCTGGAGTATTGGGAAGAGCAGCCCTGTCTGAAAGCATAGAAGCTCCGGGCCCTTCCTTCCATACCTGGCCTTAGGCATCTCTTTTATTTGGCTGTTCCTGTATCCTTTTATAATAAACCAGTAGTCAAGTGAATAAATGGGTTGTTTTAGTTCTGTGAGCTGCTCTAGCAAATTAATGGAACACCAGGAGAAGATTGTAGGAACTTCTCATCCAACAGCTAGTTGGTCAGAAGCACAGAAGCCTGGTCTTGCAACTGAGGTCTGGAGTTGGGGTCGGGGGGCGGGTGGGGGAGAGCAGTCTTACAGGACTCAACTCTTATCCTGTGGAATCTGATGCCATGTACGGTAGTTAGTGTGTTGGAATGGAGTTGAACTGTATGACCCTCAGCTGATGTCCTGAGAATTGCCCCCTACTACCTACACACACACACACACCCCCCACACACACACACCCCCCACACACACATATTGAAATTGGGCCCAGAAATCCAAAAAGAGGCTTAGGGTATTTCTTCATGGTGCCAACAATATTGGTCCAGGTTTTTTCCATAAGATGTTATATACTGTCCAACCTCATACTTCAGCATTAATTATTATTGCATACTTTGTGGCAAATAAGTCCTTTTTAAAATAAATTTTCCTGTGATTTTCATTTGCTTTGACTGGGGTGGCTAAGGGGGTAATGCATCTGGTCCTAAGCTACCTCTCTATTCTCTCCCCTTCTCATTTCTTCTCTTATACTCTCTGCAACTGTCCTTAGAAAATGTTTCCAGATCATTCCTCAATAAGGTTTTATTGAACTGAATTAAAATCTGAAATGATTATGATATTAGACAATTGGATTTTATTCTATAAGCCCAATTACTATTTCTGATCTCTGAATATTTACTAAGTTTCCTTTTAATTTCAAAGCATTTTTATCTCTAAAACTAGATATGAATGGCAGTTAGGATAGGGAAATTTCTTACGGCTCTTTCCTTTTAACATGCATTCTTAAGTTTTTACAGCGTTCATTATTTACTCACACAATAAACAGTGAATGTTAATGAGGTACTGGCCTTCATCTGTACCAATTTGGAAAAAGAAAAAGAAGACATTTCTCCTTAAGGATTTCAAAATCTAGGGAAGAAAGATATATATGAAGAAAGAGAAGGAAAAGAATATTTTAATATAGGCTATTAAGTACTATGGAAGAAATAAGCATAGGGGATTTCTATAGAGAGTTCAGAGCTAATCCAGTTTGGGGTTAAAGTAGGATTAGGGTGCCAAGAACACAAAAAGCTGCTCAGTGGAGCTGACACATGCTGAATGTCAAGGATATGGGCAGAAGCAGTCCATACCAACAGAGGTAATATTGTAAACAAGTTCAGTTCTATGTGAGAAGACCCCTCATTTGGGGTCTGCAAGAGTTGAAAGACTGATCATTCTGTTTCCCTTTTGCAAAAGATAAAAAGAAAGCTTGAGGAGGGGATGGTACATTTCTTTAGCTTCTTCCTCTGCTGAAGGAAACTTACACTGTGAGAAGAGGCTTTGTGGTCCTTTGCAAGGATGCAGGCTCAGAAATAAAGACTTGAGAGGTGAGGGATAAAAGTCGGAGACATCTTGAGTCAAGCTGTTTTAAACTTGTCAGAAAAAGTGCCTTAGAAACCCCACTTGTAGCAAACATCACATCTTGCGAGACTGGAGCTCTGCCTGAATTTGACCTTCTTCGTATGTGTGGTTTGCCAGTGGCTCTGTGACAAGTGCAAGACCTGGAAGAAACCTCCGTCCTCAGAACTTGGAAAAGGCTGTCTAGGAGCCTGTGTGGACAAAAACCGTCCCTCTAGTGGTGGCCTGAGCAGATTGTCACAACACCAATGTTGCCCTGAACATTGCATTCAAGATTTGAGAAGATTCAGTTCAATTCAGTTCAGTTGCTCAGTCATATCTGACTCTTTGTGACCCCATGGACTGCAGCATGCCAGGCCTCCCTGTCCATCACCAACTCCTGGAGTTTACTCAAACTCATGTCCATTGAGCCGGTGATACCATCCCACCATCTCATCCTCTATTGTCCCCTTCTCCTTCCACCTTGAATAGTTCCCAGCATCAGGGTCTTTTCCAGTGAGTCCATTCTTTGCATCAGGAGGCCAGAGTATTGGAATTTCAACTTCAACATCAGTCCTTCTAATGGATATTCAGGACTTAGTTCCTTTAGGATGGACTAGTTGGATCTCCTTGCAGTCCAAGGGACTCTCAAGAGTCTTCTTCAGCACCACAGCTCAAAAGCATTAATTCTTTGATGCTCAGCTTTCTTTATAGTCCAACTCTCACATCCGTATATAACTACTGGAAAAACCATAGCCTTGACTAGATGGATCTTTGATGGCAAAGTATTGTCTCTTCTTTTTAATATGCTGCCTAGGTTGGTCATAACTTTCCTTCCAAGGAGTAAGTGTCTTTTAATTTCATGGTTGAAGTCACCATCTGCAGTGATTTTGGAGCCCAGAAAAATAAAGTCTACCATTGTGTCCACTGTTTCCCCATCTATTTCCCATGAAATGATGGGATCAGATGCCATGACGTTAGTTTTCTGAAAGTTGAGCTTTAAGCCAACTTTTTCACTCTCCTCTTTCACTTTCATCAATAGATTCTTTAGTTCTTGATTTTCTGCCATAAGGGTGGTGTCATCTCCCTATAGGAGGTTACTGATATTTCTCCCAGCAATCTTGATTCCAGCTTGTGCTTCATCCAGCCCAGCATTTCTCATGATGTACTTTGCATATAAGTTAAAAAAGTGGGGTGATAATATGCAGGCTTGATGTAATCCTTACCCTATTTGGAAACACTCTGTTGTTCCATGTCCAGTTCTAACCGTTGCTTCCTGACCTGCATACAGGTTTCTCAAGAGGCAGGTCAGGTGGTCTGGTATTCCCATCTATTAAAGAATTTTCACATTTGTGGTGATCCACACAGTGAAAGGCTTTGGTATAGTCAATAAAGCAGAAATAGATATTTTTCTGTAATTCTCTTGCTTTTTTGATAATCCAGTGGTTGTTGGCAATTTGATCTCTGGTTCCTCTGCCTTTTCTAAAACCAGATTGAACATCTGGAAGTTCACAGTTCACTACTGTTGAAGCCTGGCTTGAGAATTTTGAGCATCACTTTACTAGCATGTGAGATGAGTGCAATTGTGAGGTAGTCTGAGCATTCTTTGGCATTGCCTTTCTTTGAGAAGATTAAGACTTTTAAGATATCAAGCGTTGAGCCTTTTGAGTGGGAGTACTGACTCCAGACCCTAGACTACCAGAGAACCATCCCTCAAGTCCAGTTCAGTTCAGTCGCTCAGTCGTGTCCGACTCTTTGCGACCCCGTGAATTGCAGCACGCCAGGCCTCCCTGTCTATCACCAACTCCCAGAGTTTACTCAAACTCACGTCCATTGAGTCGGTGATGCCATCCAGCCATCTCATCCTCTGTCGTCCCCTTCTCCTCCTGCCCCCAAGCCCTCCAAGCATCAGGGTCTTTTCCAATGAGTCAACTCTTTGCATGAGGTGGCCAAAGTATTGGAGTTTCAGCTTCAGTATCAGTCCTTCCAATGAACACCCAGGACTGATCTCCTTTAGGATGGACTGGTTGGATCTCCTTGCAGTCCAAGGGACTCACAAGAGTCTTCTCCAACACCACAGTTCAAAAGCATCAATTTTTCAGCGCTCAGCTTTTTTCACAGTGCAACTCTCACATCCATACATGACCACTGGTAAAACCATAGCCTTGACTAGACAGACCTTTGTTGGCAAAGCAATGTCTCTGCTTTTAAATATGTTATCTATAATGGTCATCACTTTCCTTCCAAGGAGTAAGCATCTTTTAATTTCACGGCTGCAGTCACCATCTGCAGTAATTTAGGAGGCCAAAAAAATAAAGTCTGACACTGCTTCCACTGTCTCCCCATCTATTTGCCATGAAGTGATGGGACCAGATGCCATGATCTTGGTTTTCTGAATGTTGAGCTTTAAGCCAACTTTTTCACTCTCCCCTTTCACTTTCATCAAGAGGCTTTTTAGTTCCTCTTCACTTTCTGCCATAAGGGTGGTGTCATCTGCATATCTGAGGTTATTGATATGTCTCCAGGCAATCTTGATTCCAGCTTGTGCTTCCTCCAGCCCAGCGTTTCTCATGATGTGCTCTGCATATAAGTTAAATAAGCAGGGTGACAATATACAGCCTTGATGTACTCCTTTTCCTATCTGGAACCAGTCTGTTGGTCCATGTCCAGTTCTAACTGTTGCTTTCTGACCTGAATATAGGTTTCTCAAGAGGTGGGTCAGGTCGTCTAGTATTCCCATCTCTTTCAGAATTTTTCACAGTTTATTGTGATCCACAGAGTCAAAGGCTTTGGCATAGTCAATAAAGCAGAAATATGTTTTTCTGGAACTCTCTTGCTTTTTCGATGATCCAGCAGATGTTGGCAATTTAATCTCTGGTTCCTCTGCCTTTTCAAAAACCAGCTTGAACATCTGGAAGTTCATGGTTCACATATTGCTGAAGCCTGGCTTGGAGAATTTTGAGCATTACATTACTAGCATGTGAGATGAGTGCAAGCTTGCAGCAGTTCGAGCAGTCTTTGGCATTGCCTTTCTTTGGGATTGGAATGAAAACTGGCCTTTTCCAGTCCTGTGGCCACTGCTGAGTTTTCCAAATTTGCTGGCATATTGAGTGCAGCACTTTGACCGCATCATCTTTCAGGATTTGAAATAGCTCAACTGGAATTCCATCACCTCCACTAGCTTTGTTCATAGTGATGCTTTCTAAGGCCCACCTGACTTCACATTCCAGGATGTCTGGCTCTAGGTGAGTGATCACACCATCGTGATTATCTAGGTCGTGAACTATCACGACCCAGGGAGTATCAAATAGTGAGAACTCTCGCAAGGAAACCACTTGAATACAAGACCTGGCATCAGTCTTGTATTCAAGACTGTATTCAATACAAGACCCAACCACCAGTAGTACCCTCTGCAGGACACCTCATCTAAACAACAAAACAAAACAAAACAACACTAATCCAATCATTAGCAATCAGGATTAACACCTTACTCAGCCTTGCCCATCAGAGGAAAAACAAATAAACACAAAAATCTCAGCACAAATCTCACCTTATAAGCTTACACAAACCACTGGACCAAACTTAGGAGGGCAGAAATCAAAAGGAAGAAAGAATTCAACCTTGAAAACTGGGAAAAGGAGACCTCAAACACGGTAAGTTAAAAGAAGAAAACACACACAATAAGTTAATGAAAAGACAGAGAAATACTATACAAATGAAGGAACAAACTTGAAACACAGAAGTCCAAATAAATGAAGAGGAAACAGGCAAACTACCTGAAAAATAATTCAGAATAATGATAGTAATGATGATCAAAAACCTTGAAAACAAAATGGAGAAAATGCAAGAATCAATTAACAAAGACCTAGAAGAATTAAAGAATAAAAATACAGAGAAAAACACAATTACTGAAATTAAAAATACTTTAGAAGGAATCAATAGCAGAATATCTGAAGCAGAAGAATGAATCAAGAAGATAAAATGGCGGAAACAACTTCTGAAGAGCAGAATAAAGTAAAAAGAATGAAAAGAACTGAGGATAGTCTCAGAGACATCTGGGACCATATCAAATGCACCAGCATTCAAATTATAGGGGTCCCAGAAGAAGAGAAAAAGAAACAGTATGAGAAAATCTTTGAAGAGATTATAGTTGAACATTCCTCCAACATGGAAAAGGAAATAGTCAATTAAATCCAAGAGGCACAAAGAGTCCCATACAGGATAAACCCAAGGAAAAACACACCAAGACATACTAATCAAACTAACGAAGACTGAAAACAAAGAGAGAATATTAAAAGCAGCAAAGGAAAAGCAATAAGTAACATACAAGGGAAACCCCATACGCTTGACAGCTGAACTTTCAGCAGCAACTCTGCAGGCCAGAAGTGAATGGCCAGATATATTTAAAGTACTGAAATGGAAAAGTTTACAGCCAAGATTACAGTATCCAGCAAGGATCTCATTCAAAATTGATGGAGAAATAAAAAGCTTTTCAGACATGCAAAAGTTAAGAGAATTCAGTACCACCAAACCAGCTTCACAACAAATGTTAAAGGGACATATATAGTCAAGAAATACAAGAGAATAAAAAAGATCTACAAAATTCACCCCAAACAATTAAGAAAATAGCAATAGGAACATATATATCAATAATTACTTTAGATGTAAATAGATTAAATATTCCAACCAAAAGACACAGACTGCCTGAATGGATGCAAAAATAAGACCTATATATATGCTATCTACAAGAAACCTAGTTCAGACCTCAAGACACAGATAAACTGAAAATAAGAGGATGGAAAAATATATCCCATGCAACTGGGAAGCAAAAGAAAGCTGGAGTAGCAATCCTCATCTCAGACAAAATAGACCTTAAAATAAAAAAGATAACAAGAGATAAGGAAGGACACTACATAAAGATCAAGGGATCAGTTTGAGAGGAAGACATAACAATTGTAAATATCTATGCACCAACAAGGGAGCACCTCAATACATAAGACAAAGAGTAACAGATGTAAAAGGAGAAATTTACAGTAACACCATAAGAATAAGGGACTTTAGCACCCCACTCACGCAATGGAAAGATCATCAAAACAGAAAATTAATAAGGAAACAGAAGCCTTAAGCAATACATTAGATGAGATGGATCTCATTGGTATCTTCAGGACATTCCATCCAAATGCAGAAGAATATGCCCTCATCTCAAATACACATGGAACATTCTCCCGGATAGACCACATCTTGGGTCACAAATCAATCTCAGTAAATTTAAGAAAATTGAAATCACGTCAATCATCTTTTCTGACCACAATGCTGTGTGACTGGATATCAATTACAAAAAAAAAAAAAGTGTAAAAAACAAAAATACATGGACATTAAACAACATGTTTCTAGATAACCAACATGTTACTGAAGAAATCAAAAGGGAAATAAAAAAATTTCTAGAAACAAATGACAATGAAAACACAACTCAAAACCTATGGGATGCAGCAAAAGCACTTTTAAGAGGGAAGTTTATAGCAACACAATGCTATGGAAAAAGAAGAAGAAGAACAACAAACCCCCGCCAAAATTAGTAGAAGGAAAGAAATCATTAAGATTTGAGCAGAAATAAATGAAAATGAGATGAAAGAAACAATAGTAAAGATTAATAAAACTAAAAGCTGGTTCTTTAAGAAGATAAAGTTGACAAGCCTTTAGCCAAACTCATCAAAAAAAAAAAAAAAAAACAGAGAGAGAGAGAGAAGAATCAAATCAACAAAATTATAAACAAAAAAGGAGAGGTTACAACATACAGTGCAGGATACAAATGATTATAAGAGACTATTATGAACAACTATATGGCAATAAAATGGATAACATGGAAGAAATGGACAGATTCTTAGAAAAGTTCAATCTTCCAAGACTGAATCAGGAAGAAAAAAGAATTAAGAACAACCCAATTACAATCACTGAAATTGAAGATATGATAAAAAATCTCCCCAAAAACAAAAGCCCAGGACCAGATGGCTTCACAGGAGAATTCTATCAAACATTTAGAGAAGAGCTAATGCCTATCCTTCTAAAATTACTTCAAAAAATTTAAGAGGAAGGAATACTTCCAAACTCATTCTACAAGGCCACCATCACAAATACCAAAACCAGACAAAGACGGCACACAAAAAGAAAACTACAGGCCAATATCACTGATGAACATAGATGCAAAAATCCTTAACAAAATTTTAGCAAACAGAATTCAGCAACACATCCAAAAGCTCATGCACCATGATAAAGTTGGGTTTATTCCAGAAATGCAAGTATTCTTTAATATATGCAAATCAGTGTAATACACCATAATAACAAATTGAAAGATAAAAGCCATATCATCATCTCAATAGATGCAGAAGAAGCCTTTGACCAAATTCAGCACCCATTTATGATCAAAATGGACATAGAAGGAACCTACCTCAACATAGTAAAGGCCACATATGATAAGCCTACATGGTGAAAAACTGAAAGCATTCCCCCTGAGATCAGGAACAAGACAAGGGTGTCCACTTTCACCACTATTCTTCAACATAGTTCTGGAAGTCCTAGCTATAGCAATCAAAGAAAAGGAAATAAAAGGAATCCATATTGGAAAAGAAGTAGTAAAGCTCTCATTGTTTGCAGATGGCTTGATACTGTACATAGCAAACCCTAAAGATAGTATCAAAAAATTACTAGAGCTAATCAGTGAATTTAAAATCACTTGCATTTCTGTATACTAACAATGAAAAATCAGAAAGAGAAATTAAGGAGTCAATCCCATTCACCATTGCAACAAAAATAATTAATATCTAGGAATAAACTTACCTATGGGGACAAAAGAACTATACACAGAAAATTATAAGACACTAATGAAAGAAACCAAAGACTACGTAAACAGATGAGAGAGATTCCATGTTCCTGGGTAGGAAGAATCAATATTGTGAAAGTGACTATACTACCAATCACAATATACAGATTCAATGCGGTCCCTATCAAATTACCAATGACATTTTTCACAGAACTAGAAAAAAAAATTTCACAATTCATAGAAAACACAGAAGACCCTGAATAGCTAAAGCAGAGAAGAATGAAGCTGGAGGAATCAAACCTCCTGACTTCAGATTATACTACAAAGCTACAGTCAGCAAGACACTGTAGTACTGGCACAAAAACAGAAATGTAGAGCAGTGGAGCAAGATAGAAAAACCATAAAGAAACCCATGCACCTGTGGGTACCTTATTTTTGACAAAGGCGGCAAGAATACACAATGCAGCAAAGACAGCCTCTTCAATAAGTGGTGCTGGGAAAACTGCAACTAAATATAAAAGAATGAAATTCTTCCTAACACCACACACAAAGATAAACTCAAAATGGATTAAAGACCTAAATGTAAGACCAGAAACCATAAAACTCTTAGAGGAAAACATAGGCAGAATATTCAGTGACATAAATCAAATCAAGGTCCTCTATGACCCACCTCCTAGAGTAATGGAAATAAAAACAAAAGTAAGCAAGTGGGACCTGATTAAACTTAAAAGCTTTTGCACAGCAAAGGAAACATTAAGCAAGGTGAAAAGACAACCCTCAGAAAGGGGAAAATTAATAGCAAATGGAAACAACTGACAAAGGATTAATTTCCAAAATATACAAGCAGCTCATACAACTCAATGCCAGGAAAACTAACAACCCAATCAAAAACTGGGAAAATGACCTAAACAGACATTTCTCCAAAGAAGACATACAGATGGCTAACAAACACACGAAAAGATGCTCAACATCATTCAGCATTAGAGAAACGCTAAATCAAAATTACAATGAGATATCACCTCACACCAGTCAGATGGCCATCATCAAAAGGTCTACAAACAATGATCGCTGGAGAAGGTGTGAAGAAAAGGGAACGTTCTTGTATTGTTGGTGGGAATGTAAATTGATACAGCCACTATGGAAATAGTATGGAGATTCCTTAAAAAACTAGGAATGAAACCACCATATGACTCGGCAATCCCACTCCTAGGCATATACCCTGTGGAAACCAAAATTGAAAAAGACACATGTATTCCTTTGTTCATTGCAGCACTATTGACAATGGCTAGAACGTGGAAGCAACCTAGATATCCATCAACAGATGAATGGATACAGAAGTTGCGGTACATATACACAATGGGATATTACTCAGACATGAGAAGGAATGCCTTTGAGTCAGTTCTAATGAGGTGGATGAACCTAGACTCTATTATACGGAGTGAAGTGAGTCAGAAAGAGAAAGATAAATATTGTATTCTAATGCATATATACAGAATCTGGAAAAATGGTACTGAAGAGTTTATTTCCAGGGCAGCAATGGAGAAACAGTCATAGAGAATAGACTTATGGACATGGGGAGAGGTGAGGAGAGGGTGAGATGTATGGAGAGACTCACTTGGAAACTTACATTACCATATGTAAAATAGTCAATGGGAATCTGTTGTATGGCTAAGGAAACTCAAACAGGGGCTCTGTATCAACCTAGAGGGGTGGGATGGGGAGGAAGATGGGAGGGAGGTTCAAAAGGGAGGGGATATATGTATACCTATGGCTGACTCATGTTGAGGTTTGACAGAAAACAACAAAATTCTGTAAAGCAATTATCCTACTATTAAAAAAAAAGATTTAAAAAAATTCAATTGACCTACCAAAAAAAAAAAAAAAAAAAGAAAGCTCATTGTCCATGGTGGCGAAGTAACATTCTGAAAACCCATCTGCTTCAAATACCTAGATTAACAAGTGAACCATTGCCAGTCCCGGAGAAAGAAACTGATTTACCATTGGAATGCCCCCACTTGGCTTCCTAACCCAAACTTCCAAGCAGAAGCCATTAAACTTCCTCCAGCAGTAGTCATCAGTGAGATGATCTGGCTTCGATTCTTTTCTAGGGATAACTTTAGGACCTAGCATAAGAGGAGATGGGAAGCTCTGCAATAAGTCAACTTGGCTGACAGTTCTGTGTAATCAGGTCATTAAGGTTTAGTAACTAGACTCTTACCCCAAGTCCATGACCATGCCTCACACTCAAGTTATAGTGCAGCCTTCTCTCATTCAACTGTTTATTCCATAAATATTTGTTGCCACTGATATGCCAGATGCTTTACTAGGCATCACTGCTACAGTGATAACTAAGCTTTGTTCCCTGCCATTGCGGAAGACACTGTCTCTCCTTCATTCCTCTGAGTCTGATGCTCTGTCTTAGGTTTCTAGGAAGTTTCTCTGCAGACTTTTCAAGGCTCTGCTGAGTCCTTTAGGAACTCTCAAATGCCATTCTAGGATTGTGGTGCCTACGGCTGGATCTCTTCTACCTTCTGCCAGGGCTCTAACATTGTATTTCACCCATTTTTGGCTTACCTTCTTTCTCTAAGCCTTCTGAATTTCCTTTTAAGTATTTATCCTAGAGGACCTGTCTACCTGTCAAGTCCTGGTCCACTTCAGGTTAGCCCACCCTACCACAGATCAATAACTGGTCTGGGGCCCAAGGTCATTTTGTGAGTTAATGGTGACTTGGTATTATTATTTCATTTAATATCTATTTATTGGGCACCTAGTGTATGACAAGTGTTTGTTACATACCTTGCAAAGTTATTTACTTTCCCTGAGCTTCAGTTTTTCCAAATGGAATATTGATACCTACCTCTTGTTGGGTGGTAGTAAGAATTAATTGAGATTGTAGGCTTAGGTAAAAAAAAAAAAAAAAAAAAAAATTCCCTAGAATCAGAGTTGAAGGAAAGGATTCATTTAGAAGTGATTGAGTGATGGAGTGCTCTCAGGCAAGAGAATGAGAAAAGCAAGATAGAGAAGGAAGAGGAGTAATAGAGAAGTTAGTTTCAGATGAGATCTAACCTTAGCCTAACCCTTGTGGATGCCAAGAGCATAGATTGCACCACAGAATCTGTCCTGGGCTCTGTTTTCAAATCAGGACTTGAGGGAAGTGGTGGGGGGTGGGGGAGCTCATGTTGTTGTTGCTATTTATTGGTTAAGTCATGTCTGACTCTTTGCAATACCATGGACTGGAGCACACCAGGCTCCTATATCCATGGGATTTCCCAGGCAAGAATACTGGAGTGGGTTGCCATTTCCTTTCCCAGGGAATCTTCCTGAAGCAGGGATTGAACTTGCATCCCCTGCATTGGTAGGCAGATTCTTTACTGCTGAGCCACTAGGGAAGTGGGGGAAATATTGTACATCATAATCTTAGGTTGTCCAAGGATAAGAGGCTTCAGGAGTCCAAGGGGAAGCCTCTGAAGAAAGTTGTAAGTGAAAGCTGGGATCTGAAATGCCCACAGCACCTGGGGGGTGGGGGTGGGTACACCCAACCAACAGGTTAAAGGGATCCTAAAGGACTTGGGTAGGGAACCAACATCATTGGTGATAATCATCTTACAGTGGAGACAGAAGGAAGCATGTTATTGTAAATTAGTGGAACTGAGAGAAGCATAAAGTGGGAGCTTTCAATGCTATCTGCCAACCAAGGGGGAAGAGCGACTTCTTGGAGGATGATGAAAGTGAATGATGCTTTTAAGGATAAACAGATGGTCCCCAGGCAAAATCATGTGCCAAATATGGTCCTTCAAGGCTTTGACCAAGACCAGCATCCAAAATCAACTTCCTTATTTCATAGCCCTACCTGACAGGGAGACACTTTTCTCTAGGGAAAAATCACCTGCCTTCTGACTGTTGTTAGGATGCAGCAGGACAAATCAAGATCTGATGTGGCGAAACAAGGGTGAAGCTCACGTCTTCCCAGGCAGTTGTCCAAACACTCTGTTCATGCTAATGCTCTTACAGCACAGCCCAGGAAGGGCATACCACAAGTGTGTAGATTGATATCAGCATGTGCTGGGCACAGCTCCAAGCTTGGCTTTCAGCAGTTTGTAAAGATGCACACGAAGCACAAAGCAAAAGATATAGATTGGCTTGACCCTAGAAGAGGGAGCAAACATACTGTTCTTGCAGGGTGTTGCCGTTTGCTTTTGTTCAGGGGCCTCTGGGGGCAAAGGCATGGACTCAGAGCATTTCATGATCCAAAAGGTGGGAGTCAGAAAGAGCACATCTTCTTAAAACCTCAGCTAGTCCACAGTTACGACGCTTGAAAAATGAGAGCGAGAAGGAGAGAGATTAAGTTCAGTCTTCAGTGCTTCTGACTGGGGAGAAGGCATTGATTCATCCAAGAGATTGCTAATAGCAGGTGTCTTGTGTAACTTATGGCAACACACAGAGCTGTTTGGGCCCTAATCCTTTTCCATCTGTTCCATAACAGGGAGAGGAAACAGGAGAGCTTGTGAATAATTCTAGAACTTCAGCATCCTCTTCACCCTGGAATGTGGAAGTCCCACTTCCCCCTCACTGACTTGGTGATCTCCTGAAGATGACGGGGGAGCTCTCTGAGGAGGAAGGTTACTCCTCAGCCATGAGCTCTTTCTCATCTCCTGTGATCTATGCTGGTGAAGCTTTCTGGACTTGAAAGGAGCCAGGGAGGTGTTATGCATGTCTCTTGGTAGGGACACAACGGCAAAGTCCTTCTATTCCTCCTTTCCTCTGCTTACATGGAGCTGTGCTCAGGTTTCCTCCTGAAAGGAGCATCCTGTGCTAGCCTGGGCAGAAGTTTTGGGAAGAGCAGAACTGGAGAAGTGGGGCAGAGGGAACAATAGGTTCAGCACATCCACTCAATAGGCATTTTTCCAATTTAATAGTGTATATTATCCACCAGACACGGTGCTTTTTCATGAGTCTGAACTTCCACGCGTGTTTCAGAACTTGGGAATCCATTAAAATTCATTTAAAAATAATTTAAATGGATAAGTTAATAATGTTTTTAAAAAAATTTTAAATCCATTTTGACTGTTTACACTATGCCCACTATTAGCTGAGAAGAGGCTCTCGAAGATTAGGTCTTCTTGATAAGGAAGACTGATGTAGGCAGTCTGAAGACTACCAGACCCAAATGCGTAGCAGGTGTGGCAACTCCCTCTGCCTGTGATCCGCCTGTGGGCAGAAATTGGCTGTGGCTCTTTAGGTGGGTTGTTTAACTTCTCGGATCAGTTTTTTCATTTGTAGAATAGAGATAATATTAGCATTTCCAACTCTAAGAGGTTAGTGCATCATAACAGACAATTTTTAAAGTGTGACATAAGTGTTAGTTTTTATTTTTATATTATTGTGCAAGAAACTATATAAAATACAAGACATATATGTTCTAAGTGGTACTTGGTTCTTCAGTAGGTGTGTTAGTACAAATTGAACTCATGGGGTAATATTTGAGCTGATCCTTGAAGAAGAAATAGACTTTCAGCAGGTGAAGGTAGGAGAGTTCAAATGAAAGTCTATGTATTAGTTTCCTAAGGCTGCCTTTATAAAACAAACAAAAAAGCTACCACAAAAGCAGTGGCTTAAAACAATAGTAATCGGGACTTCCCTGGTGGTCCGGTGATTAAGAATCTGCCTTGCTATCCAGAGGATATGGGTTTGACCCCTTGGTTGGGAAACTAAGATCCTACATGCTGTGTAGCGACTAAGCTCTCGCACCACACTACTGAGCCCACACACTCTAAAGCCCACGTGCCACCATAGGGAGTCTGTGGGTCCCAATGAGAGGTCCCACATGACACAGTGAAAATCCTTCGTGCTGCAGCTAAGATCTGACCCAGCCAAATAAATAAATAAATACTTAAAAAAAGAGCAATTTATATGCCCACATTTCAGGAGACTCTAAATTCAAAATCAAGGTATTGTCCAAACCATATTTGCTCAAGATTTTAGGGGAAAGAGCTTCCCTTGTGACTCAGCTGGTAAAAAAATCTACCTGCAGTATGGGAGACCTGGGTTCAATCCCTGGGTTGGGAAGATCTCCTGGAGAAGGGAAAGGCTACCCGCTCCAATATTCTGGCCTGGAGAATTCCTTGGACTGTATAGTCCATGGGATCGCAAAGAGTCAGACACGACTGAGTGACTTTCACTTTCACTTTCGGGTAAAATCCTTCCTTGACTCTTTCTAACTTCTGGTGGTTGCTGACAATCTTTGATGATTCCTGGCTTGCAGACCCATCACTGCCGTATCTTCTTCCATCATCACATAGTATTTCCTTGTGTGTCTCTGTTCACATATCCTTTACAAGAGTACCAATCATTGGATTAAGGGCCACCCTAATCCCTGTGATCTTACCTTATTTGCATTTCTAAAGATCCTATTTTCAAAAAAAGTCACATTCATAGATATCAGAGGTTAGGATTTGAACATATTTTGGGCGTGGGGTGGGAGAAGTACACAATGCAACTTGCTACATTATGTGAACAGAATTCAAGAGGGGAGGCTTGAGATTTATTTAGAGAAACAGTGAGTCAATTACAAAAATAGTAGAAAATGTATCAGATGAGTGGACAACAATTCCAGAAGTGAACAGCAACCAAGAGTACCACAGTGGGAGCTGGGAGCATCAAGATGAATAAGATCGCTTCATTAGGGAGATTTGATAAAGCATGGAACACCTTCCTGTATAGAGGTACCTGTACTCCAGGTGGTGAGTGCTCTCAAGGATTGTGACACATAGGAAACATACTCTGGGAACATCGAGTATGCCTCTTACCTTACTCATCATTGAAAGCCCAGAACCTAGTTTCTGATACACAGTGGGCACTAAATAAATACTGTTGAATAGGTGAATGAACACCTGTTCTTATAGATAAAGAAACCAAATGAGAGCAACTTCAGGAAGCAGATAATGATAATACAGCTGACATAAAACCTGGCCTAATTGGCTTCAGAATCCATGTTCTCTTGACTATTTTGCTGACTCTTTGATTTCCTTCTTAACTCAGGAAAGTTTGTTGGCCTGACTATTGTTGTCTGTTTGCCACTGTATGTAGAGGTTAGAGAATACATGGCATCTTGACTTCCTGAGACCACAAGGCAAGGTTGTTCATCAGGCATGCCACTTGACAGAGCAGTGGCCTTGATCTGGCTCCACTCCCTCAAATGACATGCTCACTTTCTCCCACAGATGTTAGGCAGAGCCTAGAGGACACAGTGACATTTGGCATCTGCAAAAGGCCATTGTAATTCTTCTGTCACAGGCATTGTCTTCCAGCCTTTTAATATCCATTCAAAATAGTGCCATATCCTGACCCTGTGCCAATGGAGATAAACAGTGTTCAGCAAAATGGGTTTGCCCCCAGGTATTCATTATTGAGTTGGGAGATAAAATGGAATTCAGGTTCATTAGGTAATGAAATCTTAGGATCACAAAGAAACTTAAAGTTCACCTGATTTTATCTGTTTTAAACAATGTTTGAAGCACCATTAGCTCTGAACATACATACACACACACACACACACACACACGATTGTTTGCAAGACTTTTCCAAATACTTAGCTCACAGATACAACCGCACATAGAATCTTAGCCTTTGCCCTTTGAAGATAGGGATAGAATTCTTTTTGACTTAATAAGAGCAGTTCTTATAAAGAGGGAAATTTAATGTTAAAAAAAATGAACAATAGGCAGATTTACCCAAATTTAGCAGAAGCAGGGGAAAAAAAAAGATTAAAAAAAAAACAAAGACACAGAACTTGTTCAATGCAGAATGTAAAAGAGACAATTAAGAAGAAATGGTCACTAGTTCCAAATACTAAAGAGACATCAAGTAAAATTAACAAGAAAAAGAAAAGGAGGAGGAAGATGCTAGTGTTTATAAAAGCCAATCCAAACCTGCTCCTTCCTCGGTGCATCCCATCTTAGTTAATGGTGACTCCATTTAACACCAAGCCCCTGCCCCTAGTAGGACATTATCCTTAACTCCTGTGTCTTACAACATTTTCACACATTCAATAGAAAATCTTCTTTACTCTAACGTCTCACCACCCACACTGTCTCAGTCCTTGCCATACTCCCCATCCTCTCTCCTTGACCACCGCAGTCATCTTCCTGTGGGGCTCTAGGCTTCCACTCTGACTTGACGGTGATCTTTTTTTTTTTATATTGCAGCCAAGTCAGTCCTTGAAAACATAAATATAAATACAGCACCCCTTTTCTCAAAACTCTCTCCCTTCTCCTTTTCTTCCTTCCCCCTTTGCACCACCCACTGTGACCTCCCTCACAGAACACACCCCGCTCATCCTCTTGCATCAGGACTTTGGGGCTTGTATTCTCCATGCTAAATCACACTTCTCCTACACATCCAAATGGTTCACACTCATGCTTTGTTTAGATCTTACTCAACTGTCGTGCCATCACATACCGCCCCTAAGCACTGAAGAAATAAAAATTAAAAAAAAAATCTTCCATTATTCTCGATTTCCTTATTTTATCTTTCATCATAGCACTGATCATCACCTGCATATACACATGCGTGCATGTTAAGTTGCTTTAGTCATGTCCGACTCTTTGCGAGCCTATGGACTGTAGCCCACCCAGTCCTCTGTCCATGAGATTCTCCAGGCAAGAATCCTGGAGCGGGTTGCCATTTCCCCCTCCAGGGGATCTTCCTGCATTGGCAGGTGGGTTCTGTATCACTACTGCCACCTGGGAAGCCCAGCTGCATATATATTTTTATGTAACCTCACACAATTAGGATATCAGCTTATGAGGACAGGAATGTTATCCATTTTGTGTTCACCCACGGAACTCCACTGTCTAGGACATGCTCGGCAAATATTAGCACAGACCAATTGCTTAGTGAATGAAGACTGCACTTGCAGTTCTTGACTCCTGATAGGTGAGTTTTTCTCTTGTGACGGTGAGAATGTCCTCAGAAGTTACAGAGCTATTTTCTTCCTTTTAAATAAACTCAATGGGAAAAAAAGATGTCTTTTTCTCCCCATTTGTTCCAGTGTTTGAGTACCACTGGACTGATGTACCATTTGCCTATTCTGGAAACAATCTCTGTGATCAAAAGATGAAATAAATGATTGGCTAGACCAGATCCTGCTTCTAGCACACTGGCATCAGGATTCATCAATCCTCCAAGCCACAGGGACTTAGGGAATAGGAGTACTGTGACTCCCCAAGAGGAAATAGAAATATGTTAGCAAGAGGAGAGCCAGGTTTTATGAGATCTAAAACTTAAGAAAATGAGTATAAAACTACAATGCAATATTAATCGTAGGGCTCTGGAAGTGGCCTGTGTATGTAACAGGCCCTAAAACTTAAAATTGTAGCATCATGGCAAATCTATTTTTGGGAAAGAAAAAGTTAAAAAGAAGAAAACATATGTCCTCACAAGGGGAGTGAAAGAGAAGATGTGGACCAGCAGAGAGGAGGGCTCAATTAGAGACTAAAGAAGGATGACTCTCCATTAGACCCGACGGAGGTTCCCTCTCTTCAGCTGAACACATTTTCTGCACAATGTAGGAATTTTCAGAGGGATTTCCAGCCAGGAAGAGAGGAATGCGGAATTTGGTCTTTAGCTTTCTGTCCTTACCATTGTCTGCAGCTTGCTCTGAAGTGACTTGTGAAAAGAACAGCTGTGCGTCCCCAGTACAGCTAATCCTTTGGAAAAAAAAAAAAAAAAACTTACATAATATAAATGTGTTCAGCTTGCTCCCCTCCTGCCCCGTAACTTAAAACACCCCACAGAATGTCAAGTTTGGGTGGGGTCTGAATATTAATGATGAGTCCTGCACTATACACCCAGCGTCTCAACACAAGCGGAGAGGGGTCTCCCTTCATGGGCCCTGGAAGCTTATCCGGTTCCTGGGGGGTGGGGGAAATGGTGAGACTGCCTGTATCCATAGAAACACAAATGGACTTGGTGCTCAAAGTCTGAGCAGTTCTGTTCTGATCAGTTCATAAAGTGTTACATTAGTGAACTTATGTAAAAGCCCATGAACATCATCCTACAGAGGTCAGGTGAGGTGGCAAGGGTATTCACAGGGAGCTGGGGGAGAAAACAAGGAAAAGAACATGTGTGGGCCAGGTGTGAGACCCACCATATGAACTGGCCCTTGCAATAATGCCTGATGACAAGTATCTTCCACATTTAGTGATTTTTGGAGCACTCTCAGATTACAAACATTAGTGTCATATGCTCATGAAAGAATAGAGCTCAGAGGTCATCTGGGGCAACTTCTTTATGTAACCAAGAACCATGCATGAAGCATAAACTACATGCCAGGCAACATGCTCAATGCTTTCCATGAAATATTTCTAATCTTCAAAACAACCCTCCTTCTAAGACATTATGAAGCCACATCATAGCAAGCAAGGCTTCCCTGGTTTCTCAAACAGTAAAGAATCTGCCTGCAATGCAGGAGACCCAGGTTCAATCCCTGAGTTAGGAAGATTCCCCTGGAGAAGGGAATGGCAACCCACTCCATTATTCTTGCCTTGGAGAATTCCATGGAAAGAGGAGCTGGCGGACTACAGTCCATGGGATCGCAAAGAGGCTGACATGACTGAGCAATTGACACTTTCATAGCAAGCAAGCAAACAAAACATCTGCCCAGAAGTCACAAGGAGAGGAAATAGTACACGCAGAATTCAACCTTTCATCTAACCCCAAAGCTCATGATTTCCGTGGGTAATAGATCCTAATAACATTTTTATTATGATTACCAATGTTTATAATTAGCAAGCTCTATTATGTGCCAGATACTGTTAAATGCAATGTGTGTATATGCATAAGACTGTTTGTTTGATAATCTACTCAATGTAACTTATCCAAGATCACTGGTCAGTATTTGATATCTGAACTCTTGTTTTTCTGATTCTAGTGATTAGAAATGAAATACTTTGCTTATATTCACTCATGAGTGATGCTAAGGCTCAGAGTGTTCCTGAGGACTTGTTGATGTGGACAGCTGGGCTTTTCATGGCCAGCAGCCTGGCAGCCAGTGCTATAGAATTTATGACAGGATAACTTAATGGGGAATGCCTCCCCAGAGGACAATTCTACACTTGCCTGATGATTCCAAAGTAGTTGACTCTGAACTGGACCAGGGGGCCCCTAAACCATGCTGTGCCACACCTACATGTCATGAGCTTTGCTTACTCCATGGTGCTCAAGTAACCGCAGCCCTCGGGTGGATGTGTAGCGGATCCCACGAGCTGGCTTCCTTTCCACTGTCTTGATTGTTGGCTCTTCTGCGGTGGCCAGAGAACAGACTGGCTCAGCATTTAGATTTGAAAGTGCACATTAGAGTCCCACATGTGCTGGCCGAGGAATGCACAGCTCTGTCAGTTTTATATTTCGTGTTTGTCCAGCTCAGAGATGGTAACTCGTCCAAGGCAATGGAGGGCTCGCTGGATGTCCTGGGTCTGAGCAGTTGATCCATGAAGCCCCAGAGAGAAATAAGACATGGTTTGAGGTACAGAACCTGGACCAGTGCTTTTTCAGGAACCTCCCTCCAAAGAGCTGGTTTGAGATAAAAATGGCATCCCACTTGAGAAACCCTTATGTTGGTCTGGTCAGGGCAGAAGTCCAGACATTCCACGAGTTTGTGGAAGAAAAACTAGATTTTCAGTTACTTGAGGCTTGGGTTTCAATTCTCATTTCAAAAGAGTCCAAGATGAAAGAACTCTACCAGCTAATTTTAGAGCAAATGGTTTTGTCCCCCCAATTGACTCAAACAGCAAAGAGGAAAGGGAACTGAGGGAAAAAAATGGAGATCTTTAGTTTAAAACCACCCAAGGCCTATGAAGCCGGTGCATACTATGATTTTATTTTTCAACATTGGAGGTAAAACACTCCATGACTGGTACTATGGAGTAATTTTGCTAACTTATATGAAAACAAAGACCTCCTGGATATGCTTCAGCTAAATGATTAAGTGGGAAATGGTTTATCTTTCTAGGGCTGAGGGTAAAAACCCCTCAGTACTTTAAGCCTGTTTCTTCTTCTCTAAAATTGGAAGATGGAATCAGAGAAAATCAAGGAGAAAAGGAGCTTAGAAATCACTCATTCCCAATCCTTAAGAAGCAGAGATGTCTGAAGATTACAGGATTTGTTACAAGGTCAAACAGCTAGTTCGTGGCAGAGACAGGACTAAAACTTTGGTGTTCTGAACAAAATTCATTACTTTTGCTTTTTTTTTTTTTTTTAACTTAAACCAAACAATTTCAATCCATCTTTTTCAAAATTCCATGGCATTATTGGAAGAATATATTGAATGAAGTCACTACCATGGAAGATTTGGAAATCTGGGTTTTGAAGAGCTTTGCAGATGAAAGCAGTATTTGCCACAGACCACAAGAAGAGGAGGGCGGTACGACCTCCTCAGCGTTTGGGAGGGCTGGCTCTGGTGAGCCTTGGCCACTGCCTCTGGAGAAACCAGGACAGTCAGCCTGAGGCAATCAGAGAGAAAGAGCCGCTTCAGTTGCCCTCTGCCTGCCCTCTAACCTGACCTTGCGGAATTGGGGATGGAAAGAAACACAATCCTTCCCAGGCCTCCTTGCCTTGAATGCTTTGAATCTGAGCTCCCTTTATCTCTCTAGGGCTGAGAGTCTAGGTCTCTGTAGATGACCGAGGCAAAGATGTTTCCAATGGATTAGAGGACATGAGACTTGAGAATCAAAGAAGAGGCAGTCTCTTCATTTGCTTTTCCCCACCCTCCATTACAGAATGGAACTCTGATCAGCAAACTCCCCATTAAAAGTGCCTCCTGCCATACACAGGCCTGGTCTTGGATCCTCCAGGGATACTTTCTGCCTTTTCACCCCTATGAAGTTGCCCTTCCCAAATCCCTCTGATCTCACTGTATAGATTGGTTCTCTCATCAACCCTGATTTCCCTGGGATTTGGTACAAAAGGAACGCTGTGTTAGAAAAGGGTCCCTTATCAGTCCTAACATATCATCTTTGTACAGCTTAATGTTTGCATGTGGGGTGTGGTGGAGATAGAAAGAGATGCTTAAGCATCTCCTAATAAATAGGTACATGCCTTCTGTCTTTGCCTGCAGGCTCTCACACTTCAGTGAAGAGCTCCCCCAATTCCAGTTGGAATGATTTCTGTGAAGAACAAAGTATTATTAAAGCAGGCCCAGGGCATCTTTTGCTAGAATTTCCTGATAGTTAACAATAAACTTCATCTCATTCATGAGTTCACCTAAAAGAAAATCCCATTGCTTTTAGGATGTTAGGGCAGAGATTTGGGTCAAATAGGGGTCAGTTCAGTTCAGTTCAGTTGCTCAGTCATGTCCGACTCTTTGCGACCCCATGAATCGCAGCATGCCAGGCCTCCCTGTCCATCACCAACTCCCAGAGTTTACTCAAACTCACGTCCATCGAGTCGGTGATGCCATCCAGCCATCTCATCCTCTGTCGTCCCCTTCTCCTCCTGCCCCCAATCCCTCCCAGCATCAGGGTCTTTTTCAATGAGTCAACTCTTCGCATGAGGTGGCCAAAGTACTGGAGTTTCAGCTTCAGCATCAGTCCTTCCAATGAATACCAAATAGGGAAAGGAATACTTTGTAAGAGAGAAAATCAGATTAGTTGGGCCTCTATACATTTTTGCTTTATTTCCTCAAGGAACTGTTGAAATCTTTCTCACTCCTTTCTATCTGACCATTCCTTCCTCATTCACTGGAGGGGACTTTGAGGGTAAAGGTGTGACTTTACACAAGCCCAGAAACAGCAGGGAATTGACACAATCATCTCTGAAAAACAACACACGAGTTAGACAAGCCTTGGTGAGTGGATGTGATAACTTCCGTTTCTGCTATCTCCCCAGCATGCTTTCCTACCCGCAATCTCCTGGTTCAACACACACTAGGAGAATGAGCTAAATCCTCTTGTACCTCAAGGCTTGGTATCCATCAATTAAGGGGGTCACCAAAACCATATGTACATAAGAGCTCACTTATTCAATACATATTCATGAACACCAATTTTCTCCAAAGGATGCCAGGCAATCATGAATATAATTACCAGTCTACGACCAAGGAAGAATTTCTACAAATTTTAGATTCCAATTTTGAGATGTATGGAAAGAAAGAAAGAAAAGAAAGTGAAGTTGATCAGCCATGTCTGACTCTTCACGACCCCATGGACTGTAGCCTACCAGGTTCCTCCATCCATGGGATTCTCCAGGCAAGAGTACTGGAGTGGGTTGCCGTTTCCTTCTCCAGGGGATCTTCCTGACCTAGGGATCGAACCTGGGTCTCCCACATTGTAGGCAGACGCTTTTACTGTCTGAACTACCAGGGAAGTATAGAGTTCCTTTTAATTACATACCGACTTGGTGCTAAGTAGTTATGCCAGTTTGGATAAATCAGACACCAGGACACAGATTTTTTTCATCATGAATATTACTTCTCAGTGTTAAGGTAGTTGATATTTTAACAAATATTTTCATGAGAAAGCTCTCCTGAAGTGTTCGAGGTGTTAGATCTGCCCAAAGATAGACTAACCTGCCTTGAGGAGTGGTGAACTTCTACTCACTGGAAGTACTCAAGCAAAGGTGAATGACCATTTGGTTGAGATGTTGTGCCGAGAGTTCCAGCATTAGTCACTCTTTTAGACTAAAATAATGAAACAATCAAGAACCAAAAAATTCTGTGTTTTATCACTTAGGATTTCATCGACCTGAGAGAAATGCAATGCCTAAAGCAACTTAGAGAAATAAAAGGCCGTACCTTTAATATTTCAACAAGTTCAAAGTTAGGTGGATTAGGTGGGTAAGTGGGCTCATCAATGCTACTGTGGACTTGGGAAGTTTTTTTGCTTTGCTCCATGATTATTAGTCAATAGATCTTATCCTTATGCTCATAATAATGATAAAGTTAACGATGATGAAAGTACTGACACTTTGTAGTTCTAACCAAAGACTGCCCTAATTGCTTTCATGTATTTTCATGGTTATAAGAGGGCAGCTGTACCGCAGACCTCATACATGTGTTTCAGTAAATTAAAAAAGCAGTGTGTGTGGGAGAGAGACTAAATAGGCCAAAGAAATATTCTATCAGTACACGTGTTTTTAGAAGCCCATCCAAAAGTAGTCTACTTTAGTTCCATTGGACAAAAGAGTCTCATATGACCATCCTTAGCTGGAAGGAGACCAAAGGAAAAAGGACCATGAATGGAGGTTGGGTCAATGAATGAACTGCTTCTTCCACATGAGTTAAGCCTTTTCACATCCATAATGTCAACTGGTCCTTTCAACAACCCTATATACTAGATACCAAAGGAAACTTAAGAACACAGAGTTTTAAGTAACTAGTCATTTAGGTATTAATTTCCAAAGCTGAGATGTGAATCCCCCTTCACTGACCTCAGAAACGGCTTCCATGGCTGTCACTGCCACACAAGGCTACCTCCCTAAAGCCCTCTCTCCCTGAAATTCGATAACTGAGATGTGCTCGTCACCTTGAAATAGAAGACAGAGTAGAATTACGCGGAGGCAAGCCCAGAGCCAGTTCTTTTCCTGTAATGGCTTTCCATGAATTTGCTGGATCCACCAAAGGTCTAATAAGGTAAATGCTCAGTGCCACTTAACCAGGCAGAAGTGCAGGCTGGTCCCAGAGTTAAGAGCGCTGCTACCGCTGCCGAGTGAGGCGCGGATTCTCTAGGTGAAGTCATTCTCCGGGAATAGGCTAGATCTCCTCAACAGCATGTTGCACACACCAGGGCACAAGAGGATCACGCATGCGGCCCTAGATGAACGTCATCCCCAGCACTTCAGTCACCTGATGGGGATGCTCTTTCCTAAGTCGTTTCATCTGACTTCGCATGAGTGGCATAAGCACTAGGAAAATCCAGTTAACTGTCAGATGAAGTCATTTCCTCTTTCGCAAAGGTCTATCAGCTAGGCTATTCCTACAGGATTTGTAGCTTAAAAGGCTAAAGGAGACGCGGATGACTCTCTGCCTAAAATATTTGTTGTTGCCATAGAACCACTTCTCCCCATGGGGAGGCAGCATAGCACAGACATAAGTGCAGGCTGAGCTGGATTTGAGTCCTTGACCCCCATCCCCCACCCCCTAGCTGTGCCACCTAAACTCTCTGAACTCATATGATTATTTTGAGGGTTAGGTAAGGCACTACCTGAAATCATTCAGCAAGGTGATCAGTTGGCATAAAGTGAATAAACATGGGCTGCAATCCACTATTATTACTGCTGTTGTTGGTCCCATTATTACTTTTCAGAGTAGGTCTTGACTTTCTTACCATCTGTAGGAATAAGCCCTGGAAAGATTTCTAGGTATTTCCAAGGTGAATTTGAGGGTTCATGGATATAGATTGCAGAGGTGAGCCACCTAAGCCAGCATTTCTGCCATTGAAAATTAAAAATGGAGATCTGTTTGTGGACCTCCACATAGGCTAGTGGACCTATGAATACTCATCCAGAATTTAAAAGATCTTTAAAATTAATTATCTCTTTATTAAATGATCCAGTAGTGGAAGAAACACTCAGAACCAGGTTCTCAAAAATCAATCCCCAGGTCTGGTCCATTTCTTCCTTAAAAAAAAAAAAAAAAAAAAGCTATGGTCCCCACTGAGACGGATGACAATATCAACTATTAACACTAAGAAACCTAAGTGAATTAGCACAGGTGAGCCTCACAGTTCCTTGATGTAGGCTCTATTATCCTCCTTCTGATAAAGAGATGAAGACAGAAATGGAACAACTGGCCCAAGGGCCCAAAGTCTGCAAGGGGCAAAGCCACGCTTTGGACTCAGCTAAGGATGCTGTAAATACAGTCCATCTCTGCCTTCGCACCTCCTGAAGGGAGGACGAGCCAGCCTGTATGAGCTGCCTCTGCTCATTACTTTCTTCTTTACTCATTTCTCTCCTGGCATTTTGGCCTCTCATCATTTCCTAGGACACTTCAAGTTTATTCTCACCACTGAATCTTTGCGTTTCATTTTTTCTCTATCCTAGAATGAATCCAGGGGTTCCTCAGAGGAGAGAGTGACTCCTGAGAGGGTACCTTTGTCCCTGAAGTCACACTTTAAAATATAACAAAAGCAAATGAAAAATATTCTTGTGGGCAGTAGTGCTTGTTTTTAATTTGGGATTAATTTCCAGTTCTCAAGCCTCCACCACCATCTACCAAAGCGGGGGAAAAAAATCATCCGCAAGCATCCTTCAGCTTATCATTCTTCTTAGTTTGCCCAGAACAGCCCCACTTTATGCCTGTATCCTTGGTGTGATTAGTAAGAGCACCCTTTTTCACTCTCAAATGGGTCTCAGTTTAGAAAACAGTCACCCTGTTTATGGTCAGAATTTTAATCCTCATTATCAATACCTCATTACTTGAAATTATTTCCAGATACCAGGTAGTAAGAAAGAAGAATATCCCTATCTGTATCCAGGTCTGTGCTTCTCAAAAGTCAAATTGGCTCCATTCTTAAGTGGCAGGAAAACCTCCCCAGCCTTGACACTTTCCCACTCATGGCCCACCAGCTATTCTTAATTCCGTGTTATTGCCTCTACCATGAAGCTGATAACAATGGACTCACATTTATAAGTTATTTTATACATTTCCCTTTTGTTTATGTGTCTATTGTTTCCTTATTGAGAAACAAGATAAAGAGCTAAGTTTTCCTACTTCGTTTTATTGACCACGGTGTCCCTATAGCAGCATCAAAAAGAATCAAATACATAGAAATAAATCAAACAAAATAAGTTCAAAACTGATATTCTAAAATATACAAAACATTATTGAAAGAAATTATAGAATTTCTAATTAATTGGAAAGGGATCTTGCATTAATAGATTGAAAAACAATATTGCTAATATGGTGATACTCTCTGACCTGATCTACAAATTCATTGCAGTCATAATGAAAATCTCAGTTTATTTCTTTGTATGAATAGATTCTGAAATTCACATGGAATTGTAAGGAGTCCAATAGGCAAAGCAAATCCAGAAAAAGAATGATTAGGAAGACTCACCCTTTCTAATTCCAAAACTTAACTATAAAACAATGGTAATTCAGACAGTGTGATACTGGCACAAGACAAATAGATCTGTGGAATAGAATTGAGAATTCAAAAATAAATCCACATGTCTGGGTGAACTGATTTCCACCAAATATTCTAAAAGCATTCAATGGGGATGGAGAAGGAAATGGCAACCCACTCCAGTGTTCTTGCCTGGAGAATCCCAGGGACGGGGGAGCCTGGTGGGCTGCCGTCTACGCGGTCGCACAGAGTCGGAACGACTGAAGTGACTTAGCAGTAGCAGTAGCATTCAATGGGGAAAGAAGAGTCATTTCAACAGGTTGTGCTAAGACAACAAGATAAGCACAGACAAAAGAATGAAGATGTACCCTGACTTCACACCATACTCAAAACCTAATTCAAAATGTATCAAATATCAAAATGTATCAAAACCTAAATGTAAGAGTTTAATCTACAAAAGTCTTTGCAGAAAACATAGACTTAAATCTTCATGACCTTAGGTCGTCAACAACTCAAGAATAACGAAATCCTGCAAACCTCACATAAAGTGAAAGTGAAAGTAGCTCAGTGTCCAGTGCTTTGCGACCTCATGGACTATACAGTCTATGGGATTTTCCAGGCCAGAATGGAATGGGTAGCCTTTCCCTTCTCCAGGAGATCTTCCCAACCCAGGAATTGAAGCCAGGTCTCCCACATTGCAGGCAGATTCTTTACCAGTTGGGCCACAAGGGAAGCCCAAAAATACTGGAGTGGGTAGCCTATCCCTTCTCAAGGGGATCTTCCCAACCCAGGAATTGAACCAGTGTCTCCTGCATTGCAGGTGGATTCTTTATCAACTGAGCTGTCAGGGCAGCCCAAACACCACGCAAGTGAATGTGAAAGCTGATCTTTCCTTAGTTGAACTTTCTGATAATTTCAGCCACTGCTTGACTGCAGCCTTCTGACAGGCCTGAGACAGAGGACCCAGTTAAGCAGCACTGGGAATCCTGACCTAGATAACCAATTTTTTTTTAAAGACTTTTTTTTTTTTTTTAAATGGGCAAAGGATCTGAAGAGACATTCATCAAGGGAAGATATACAAATGGACAATAGGCACAGAAAAGATGTTCAACATCCTTAGCCATCAGGGAAATGTAAATCAAAACCACAATGAGACACTACTACACACCTACCGGGGTGGCTATAATAATTTTACAAAATAGATAATAAGTCTGGAGAGGATATGGAAAATTGGAGCTTCATATATTGCTACTGGAAATATAAAATAGTACAACCACATTAGAAAACAGTCTGGCAGGTCCTCAAAAAGTTAAATATATGACTACAATATAACTCAGTAATTCCATTTCGAGGTATGTACTTACAAGAAATAAAAATAAGTATTTTTCACACAAAACCTTGTACACAAGTGTTTATATAATGTAATTCATAATAGCCTAAACTGGAAACAGCCCAAAAGCTTATCAATAGATAAATGGATAAATAAAATGTGGAATGTGGTATCTTCATATAGTGGAATTATATAATTATTCAGTCACATGGATGAACCTTGAAAAATACTAAGTGGAAGAAACCCACCACCAAGGACCCCATATATGTGATCACACTTGTATGAAATGCTCAGAAGAGGCAAATCTACAGAGACAGAAAGTAGGTTAATGGTTGTCTGGGGCTAAGTAGAAGAAAGTTGGAGAGGAGGGCAATGGGAGAGACTACTAAAAATTTTCTTACTTTTGGGGATGATGAAAAAGCTCTAAAATTAACTGTGGTAATGGTTACACAAATCTATGACTATTTGAAAACTATTGAATTGCATACTTTAAACGTGTGTGAATTATGTCCCAATAAAGCTCTTATGTGAATCAAAGATGACATAAAAATCCTTGCATGCAAGGAATTTACATTGCATAGAAGAAAAACACATCCAGTTGTTCCCCAATATAAAAAGGGGGAGCAGTGGAGATTATACCATAGAGAAGAGAGACACGATCCAATGCTAACAAAATATGGGGACAAGATGTTATTTTAAAGATTTACAAAGAACATAAATATGAACAAGTGATTCTTGGAGCTGAACCTTAGAGGCATAGAAGGAAGTCTTACGTAAAATAAAAGCAAGAACATTCCGACAGATGTAAAGCTATAAGGAAAGACAATGTCTGATTCAGAGTTCGACTGAGACCTTTACTGGCTTTTGCTTTCACTGATTTCCGAGCACAAGCACTACAGTACACACTTCAATTATACAACCATACTTTTTATCCAAGTGATTTGGAAATAGTCAGAAGATCATCTATGCTTGAACACAGGTGACATAAACCTACACACCCATATATAAACACATCATTTATCTTCTGTGGTGAATGATTTATCTATAAGCAACCCTAGGTATAAATACTGAATGAGAGGCACTAGAAATGACTTGACAGCCAAAGATTTAACCCTCACAGATCCTTTAACCTAGTCAAGAAGAGAGACAAGAAAGCCTACAGTTCAGTGTTCTATTATCGATAACATGACTATTATGTAGACAGAGCACAAAACCCAAACTAGGATGGATCAGGGAATGTGCCCCTAAGGATGAAGCTTGAGATGATCATTGAGGGAGGAAAGATGAACAGAGTCTGTGGTAGTGCATTTATGGAACTACTTCTAAATCAATTTGACTGTTAGGGGCAGTATATTTTTTAAAAAATTCTATTGGAGTAGAGTTGATTTACGATGTTGTGCCAGTTTCGGATATATAGCAAAGTGAGTCGGTTATACAAATATATACATCCACTGTTTTAGATTCTTTTCCCTTATTACATTACAGGGTCCTGGGTAGCATTCTCTGTGCTATTGAGTAGTCCTTACTAGTTATCATGGGCAATGTATTTGGGAGTATGGGAGACCCTAAATGTAAGCCAAGGACAGACCATAAAGCAAAGAATAGTGTTGGCACACTTCCTTAAATAATCACAGCAAGGTGCAGGAAAAAAGAATTCATATACCTGGGTTCTAGTATTAGAATATCCTCTAATGAAACATGAATCTTATATAAGGCCTTTTGATCTCAATATCCTTGTGTCTAAAATGAGTACTCAAATTTATAACATTTTTTCAGCCTTAAATTTTAGAATCCTGCACATATACAGATAGGTCTCTGGCACACACCTTTAAAATAAAAAATTGTACTGAAAGAGCACCATTAAAACAACCACTACCACAATGCCCTTTTGCTCGTAAAACAAACAAGAATGCAGAATGATTTGAAAACAAATCTAAACTAATAATATCAAGAATCTTAGCTTATTTCTTTTCCTCTTTTCCCCCCACTCACCAAGCCTGCTAACCTTTGATGCAGAATATATGGGAGGCCTCTGCTCTTGCATTACTTTGTTTCAAGTACCAGGGAATGGTGCTCTGCCAGACTTGTATGTCCCCATGGAGCCAAACTCAAACCATGAGCAGAATGACTTACATGGTAGAATACATGTTGTCCTGATATTAAGCATGGAACTGCCAATTTAGATGCATGTTTGAACAGCTATGTCATGGTTGGAAAAATCACCCTTTTTCTCAGCCTAAATGTAGAACTACATAACTGTATCTATGATACATATGTGTATGCATACACACACACAAACACACACACACAAGTGTATGTCTGTGTTTATATTAACTGTGTCCCTTTAGTCTATAATTCTGAAGAAGGCAATGGCACCCCACTCCAGTACTCTTGCCTGGAAAATCCCATGGATGGAGGAGCCTGGTAGGCTGCAGTCCATGTGGTCACGAATAGCTGGACACAACTGAGCGACTTCACTTTCATGCATTGGAGAAGGAAATGGCAGCCCACTCCAGTGTTCTTATCTGGAGAATCCCAGGGATGGAGGAGCCTGGTGGGCTGCCGTCTACAGGGTTGCAGAGAGTCAGACACGACTGAAGTGACTTGGCGGCAGCAGCAGCAGTCTATAATTCTGATATTTTGACATTCTGGGGCTGTGCTGACCCTGGAGGGTTGCCTCATCTATGGCCTATGAATGCATCTTTCATGTTTAAATTGACCAATACAGAGCCCATCCAACTCTGGATAACTTTTAATCACCTCCTTTATCCAGCTCCATATACTCCAGGACACTCTCTACCTGCCCTAATTACCACCCCCTCCCTCCTAAGACCAGGTTCTAGTCACCAAAGGACAGCCTCAGCACTCGAAAGCCTGCTGAGATTATTCCAACCTGCTTACCTTGTCTCACCTGTCCATTCCCTCCTGCAGAAAGCACAGTAAAGGTAGGGGCCACAATTTTTCCTCTCCCTCTGCCTGCAGGTTGACCTCAATACTTTTTCAGATATCCTCTCCTTCCTCTGCCCATAATGCAGCATGATCCCTTCTTGTTGAGATTTGCAAGCCCACCTTTTCAAGGTCAGTTGGCTTTTGACTTTGTCAAATTTATATAATAAAAGACATACGTGTGCACAAACACACATGTACATATAAACACATATATAAAGGCTAACAAAATGTACACCTTTAAAAGCATAGTATCCAGCAACAGATAAACAGGTTTCAATTCTTCACTAATTTTGGTTAGTGCCCTTGGGCAACTATAGACCTCTGTTCTCTCAACTTTATAAATACAAGATAGTAAAACTTGCAGATAATCTTAACAGTAGGAAATACAAAAAACCTCGAATAGCCAAAGTAATCTTGAGAAAGAAGAATGGAACTGGAGGAATCAACCTGCCTGACTTCAGACTCTACTACAAAGCCACAGTCATCAAGACAGTATGGTACTGGCACAAAGACAGAAATATAGATCAATGGAACAGAATAGAAAGCCCAGAGATAAATCCACGAACCTATGGACACCTTATCTTTGACAAAGGAGGCAAGGATATACAATGGAAAAAAGACAACCTCTTTAACAAGTGGTGCTGGGAAAACTGGTCAACCACTTGTAAAAGAATGAAACTAGAACACTTTCTAACACCATACACAAAAATAAACTCAAAATGGATTAAAGATCTAAATGTAAGACCAGAAACTATAAAACTCCTAGAGGAGAACATCGGCAAAACACTCTCCGACATAAATCACAGCAAGATCCTCTATGACCCACCTCCCAGAATATTGGAAATAAAAGCAAAAATAAACAAATGGGACCTAATGAAACTTAAAAGCTTTTGCACTACAAAGGAAACTATAAGTAAGGTGAAAAGACAGCCGTCAGATTGGGAGAAAATAATAGCAAATGAAGAAACAGACAAAGGATTAATCTCAAAAATATACAAGCAACTCCTGAAGCTCAATTCCAGAAAAATAAATGACCCAATCAAAAAATGGGCCAAAGAACTAAACAGACATTTCTCCAAAGACATACAGATGGCTAACAAACACATGAAAAGATGCTCAACATCACTCATTATTAGAGAAATGCAAATCAAAACCACAATGAGGTACCATTACACGCCAGTCAGGATGGCTGCTATCCAAAAGTCTACAAGCAATAAATGCTGGAGAGGGTGTGGAGAAAAGGGAACCCTCTTACACTGTTGGTGGGAATGCAAACTAGTACAGCCGCTATGGAAAACAGTGTGGAGATTTCTTAAAAAACTGGAAATAGAACTGCCATATGACCCAGCAATCCCACTCCTGGGCATACACACTGAGGAAACCAGATCTGAAAGAGACACGTGTACCCCAATGTTCATCGCAGCACTGTTTATAATAGCCAGGACATGGAAGCAACCTAGATGCCCACCAGCAGATGAATGGATAAGGAAGCTGTGGTACATATACACCATGGAATATTACTCAGCCATTAAAAAGAATTCATTTGAACCAGTCCTAATGAGATGGATGAAGCTGGAGCCCATTATACAGAGTGAAGTAAGCCAGAAAGATAAAGAACATTACAGCATACTAACACATATATATGGAATTTAGAAAGGTGATAACGATAACCCTATATGCAAAACAGAAAAAGAGACACAGAAATACAGAACAGACTTTTGAACTCTGTGGGAGAATGTGAGGGTGGGATATTTCAAAAGAACAGCATGTATACTATCTATGGTGAAACAGATCACCAGCCCAGGTGGGATGCATGAGACAAGTGCTCGGGCCTGGTGCACTGGGAAGACCCAGAGGAATCGGGTGGAGAGGGAGGTGGGAGGGGGGATCGGGATTGGGAATACATGTAAATCCATGGCTGATTCAAAGAATAAAAAAAAAAAAAAAATCTTAACAGTAGATGCTTTGGGTATGTGTGTGTGTTGAGATGGGAGGGGAAAAAAAGGAAGCGAAAAAGACTGCTGGTGAAATTGAGACACAATGACATTAAGAAGTCAGCATTCTCAATACTACTATTGATAATTCTGCATAAAGCAGCTTTATAAACCTTATAAATTTATATGTGCTATTTTTCAGACATCCCAACATGGCAAGTTTCTCCATCAACATTAACAATGTGTTTCTAGTATGGAAACCAAGGCGGGGGAAGGGGAGGGTGGGATTGACATATATAAACTATTGATAATATGTATAAAGTAGATAATATGAGAAACTTACTGTGTAGCTCAGGGAACCCTACTCAGTACTCTGTGGTGACTCAAATGGGAAGGAAATCCAAAAAAGAGGGGATGTATGTAGACATATCACTGAGTCACTTTGCTGTACAATAGAAACCAGCACAACATTGCAAAGCAACTATACTCCAATTAAAAAAAAATACACAAAAGTGAAAAAAATGTACTTCTGTGTCAGGTAAAATTTTGTGTTATTAGAATATATATAAAAAAAAAAAACATAGTTAAGCATTCCAAAAACCACTAAAGTATATACTTTGTATGGTGAATTTTATGTTACCTAAAGTATATCTCGAGTAAAAAATATGCCATAAACAGTGAATAAAGAGAATGAAATGACAAGCCATAGAATGAGAGAAAATACTTGCAAAACCTATACAGATATGTGACAGTATCCAAAATATATGATGAGAAACCCTTAAAAGTCAACAATAATACAAATTATGATCCAATTTTTTTTAAAAAAGAGAAAATACCTGAACACTAGGGAACTGTAAATGAAAAGATCGATGAGATAGCACTACACATCTATTGAGTGGCTAAAACTCAAAACAATGAGAACAATAGCTGATGAAGATATTGGACAATGGAAACTAATTCACCGCTGATGGAAAAGGAAAACAGCACAGGCATTTTAGAAAACAGTGACTTACAAGGCTAGTCATGCTCTTACCCTACAATTCAACAATTACACTCTCCAGTGTATACCCATGTGAATTTGAAAATTTAAGTCCACATTAAAAGCTGCACAAAAATGTCTAAAGTGGCTTTGACTAAGATGTCCTGCAATAGGTGACTGTGTAAACAAATGATGATACTTACATACAATTAAATATTTTCAGTGATAAGAAGGAATGAGTTGTCAAGCACAAAAAGACATGAAATAACATTAAAAGTCTGTTTCTAGGGGAAGGAAGCTAAGCTGAAAAGGCTGCGTACTGAATGATTCCAACTACAGGTAATTTAGGAAAAAGTAAAACTGTGGTGATAATGAAAAGAGAAAAAAAAACCATAACAACGAACAAATTCAGTGGCTGCCAAAAGTTTGAGTGGAGGGGGAGGGATAAACAGGTGGAGTATAGGAAATCTTTTGGACAGTAGAACTATTCTACCACCACTATTTAATACCAGAGAGATAAATGACAAAAGAAAAAAAAAATTGTATCCAAACATATCATTTTCAGGGCCTCCCAGGTGGTACTAGTGGTAAAGAACCCACCTACCAATGCAGGAGACATAAGAAAGATGAGGTCCATCCCTGGGTTGGGAAGATCCCCTGGAGTAGGAAATGGCAACCCATTTCAGTATTCTTGCCTGGAGAATTCCATGGATAGAGGAGCCTGGTGGGGAATAGTCCATGGGGTTGCAAAGAGTCAGACATGACTGAAGCAACTTAGCACGCATCTCATTTTCAAACTACAGAAAATCAAAGATAAATAAAAAGTCCTGAAAGAAGCCAGAGAGAAAAAATACCTATAGAGGAATCACATGTGATCTCTTCTCAGAAACCACACGAGCAAGAAGACAGTAAAATATTTAAAGTATTGAAAGATAAAAATGTACCAACTTAGAATTCTGTACTTTGTAAAATTATTTTTCAAAAGTGATGGAAAAATAAAGACTTCCTCAGACAAATGAATGTTGAGGGAATTTGTTGCCAGCAGATGTGCCTTTCAAGAGATGTTAAAAGAAGTTCTTTAAAGAATTTGAATATAAGTTAGAAACTTGGATCTACAATCCACACAAAATAAGGAAGAGTATTGAAGAATAAGTGAAGGCTAAATACAAATTTTTATCCTTTTTTTAAACTGATCTAACAGATAACAGTTTGTTTAAAATAATAGTTCCAACAGCATAATTAACTGTGTATTCCTGTGCATTTGTGTCCGACTCTTGGCAACCCCATGGACTGTAGCTCTCCAGGCTCCTCTGTCCATGGAATTCTCCAGGTAAGAATACTGGTGTGGGTTGTGATTACCTTCTCCAGGGGATCTTCCCGACCCAGGGATAGAACCCAGGTCTTGCATTACAGGCAGATTCTTTACCATCTGAGGCACCAGGCAAGCCCTGGTGCATATGTGTGTATATTTATATTTGTGCGTTATATGCTAAGTCACTTCAGTCATATCCAATGTTTTGCAGCCCTATGGACTATAGCCTGCCAGGCTCCTCTGTCCATGGGATTTTCTAGGCAAGAATACTGGAGTGGGTTGCTATGCTATACTCCAGGGGATTTTCCCTACCCAAGGATCAAACTGGTGTCTCTTAACATCTCTTGCATTGCAGGTGAGTTCTTTATCACTAGCGCTGCCTGGGAAGCCCATATTTATATTTACTTATATATAAATGAAATGAATGACAGTAAAAACGTAATGGAATCAACAGATAACCAAAGAGACTTAATAAGAGTTTAACAAGAATGTCTGTGCCATATCACCCTATGATGTTATTTCCTTATACAGGAAATAATGAACTAAAAATGTTAAACTGAAAATATTTTTAAAGTAAAATATGCCATAATCCCACATAATATTGAGTTATTTAAGAATTAATTTAGCCAGGATAACAAAATTCCTGTGGACAAACTCCATATGTAGTAAAGGATGTAGAAGATGATTTTAATAAATGGAGAAACTTCCACACTTCTAGATAGGATAACACCATTTTAAACATATTAATTCTCCCTAATCTACAAATTTAAAGCAAGCCCAATAAAATTTTAAGTTGAGTGATTTTTATATACTTGGTAAGACTGAAACGTAATAGACTAAAATTAGCTAAAGTAACTTTAAAAACAGTAAAGGGAAGAAGCTTATCCTTACCAGATATTCAGCACCATGCATCAAGAACACAGTAATAAAAACAGTGTTTTACTGGTGTAATAGAAGGCAAATTGACTAATGGAAGATAATAAATAGCCCTGAGACAGAAATGAAATCTGAATATATAATGAAATATGCACAACTAATTAATGGGAAAACGACACATTTTTTAGTAGATGGTTATGAGCAAATACTGCTTCCTTTTAGCATGACAAATGAATCCAGATCACTATCTAACCCCCCCAAAATTGTGAATTCTAGAATGATTAGAGATATAAATGGGAAAAATAAAATTGTAAATTTAATGGGAATCCCCCTCCCATATTTAATCAGTTAAAAAAAATTGATATCTGGAACATAAATTTATCATCCCCCCCCCAAAAAAAAAACTAGATAAAAAATACAAGCAGGAAGGTTACAGAAAATAAAAGTAAATACATGATTGGATGATCAAAATCACTCCTAAACAGAGATCTGCACATTAAAACACAAAGTGATAGTACTTATTTGACTAGCTAATTGCAACTTTTTCTAGTCCATATTATTTTTCCATCTTTTAGAATACAGAGCTTTTTTTTTAATTAAAATCCATCATTAATAAACTGCATTTTAAGCAGAACTCAGAGTAAGGAGTAAGCTTTATTAGAGATTTATCATGAAATCATTCCCTTTTCTAAATAAGTATCCCCTTATGAAATAGAGTTCTTAAAGTCTCAATAGAAATGCTTGGTATAACCATTGGAAATGGGTACATGGGCTGTTAATCTGTTCATTACAGTGATGCAAAAAAAAAAAAAAAAAAAAAAAAGACTGTGCTATTTGGATGCATTTTACACAACAATTTAAGGATCAGATTGGTTTGGTGAATCACATCACATCTTCTTTATTTCCAGCAATGCATTAACCTTCCTTGATCTGTGACCACTGAAGGTTTGTATTGTAAGGAAGAGTGAACAGAGATTAATTAAATTCAGTCTATTCAATTATTTAATTGATCATTCATTTATTCACTCTTTACTTTATTAATATTGAGGTCCATTAATTGATTGAGGTACATTCTTAAGCACTGGTTCACATTCTGGGAGTGCAGAATGTGCCTGCCCTCTATAAGCTTATAATCCAACATGATTCAAGACTTGGCTCCACACTTATAAACTGTCATTCAAAACATGTTTCAAATTGCACCTTCTCATTTGTGCAACTGAAATAAAAACTCCCATCTTGCATGGTGATTGTGAGAATTAACCCATACTGTGCTATTCCCAAACTGATTTTTTTTAAATGTTAGCTAGCTTCCTTTATCTGAAGGCAAAAAGGACAAAAAGAACTAGTCTTCCTTTTTGCTTTGGTGAAGTTAAAAGGCTCTTATTCCATGGTGGAACTTGTAATTTCATGCCTTCTTTGAAAGAGTATACATTTCACTCTGTCAAACTATACCTGCAGTGTATATTCTTTAAGAGTCTTCTTTATGAGTAGCCCCCGAGTAGTACAGGATTGTTCAACAAATGAATTCTACTTTATTCAACAATCTCACCTATTTTGTCACACACAGGCACACACACACTCAACTTGGCATTGCAGACTCCATAAATCTGAAAATTATTCTTAGCAATGTGTGTATACGAGGTGTGCAACCTCTGTTGGGAAGAAGAACTCTAAGTATTTATTTGGCTGTCAACAGAGGGAAGGATGAATGTGAACATTGGCCAGTCTCCTGGTCTCCTCCAGAGGCCAGTAGCCTGTTGGTGAATACCGCAAAAGGAATGCGTAGGTGATTAAACACCAGGCTTCACACACTTATGATCTTGAGCTCTTGTAGTGTGATTATTTTCCCAGAAGCCCCATAAAACAGTTGGAATCACCTCTTCCATTTCACAGGTGATATTTCCTCCAGTTGGATACAGTAACTCCTGTCCCCTCAGCCAAATGTTTGAATATCCAGATGACTGTAGGTGGAGAAGAAGGCAAAGTTGCCATTGAACTTACCACTTTTAATGGGGGGAACACTTGGAAAGTATTACTGTAGATTTCTTTTAGAGAGAGTAGGTAGAAGTTGGCTGATTAACAAAGGCAAAGCAAAGTTGCAAAGACTGAGGAAGATAAATCTGAAGTGTCTGGAAAGAGGACGTAACCAGGTAAAGTTAAGAACAATTTAATTAGCAAAGTGTTTATAAGGAGTAACAAAACTAAATCAAAGATGCTGTGCCAATGGTACTAGAACCCACCAAACTGCTCAGAGTGGTTTTCATGTATGTGAACAATCAGCTGACTCTTTCATGCACTTAGTCGGCTGGTTTTGGTTTTACATGGTTTTTCAGGACTGTCCCATTTATAAATGTACAACAACATCTGTGAGCTATGCCACTGCAAAGAGAAATATGATTCTGGGGCAATAAAAAGCTGAAATTCTCTTTGAGCGCTGATTGATTTTAAGAGGTAGCTCGAAGAATAGGTAATGCAACAGTCCTAAAAAGTAATGTTTCTTTTAAAATTGTGTCAAAGATGTTTAATCTCGTTTTTAGCACACTAATGTATGTAATGAGGATCATTTAAAATATATTTTGAAATGTTTTTGCTTTTTATACCATATAAATATCTGTGTAGTCCAATGACATCTTTTTGTTGCTTAAACTAGATTTTAAGTATAGAGAGTTGACCTTATCATACTAAGCACAATGACATTACCCATCCCTGGAGATGACCCTGGAGCTTAATTTACCTGTTTCCTCAATTCTCTGGTGCCCAGTTCCTTTCTCTAGTTCAAATATAGTCAATATAAAGCTTCCTATTTGTGTCATGAAATATTAGTATGTTCTCATAAAATGCCTATTGTGCAGTATGTTTTTTCAAGTTAGTAATACTGCCTTCCTTCTTACCATCTTTCCTTCTCTCTCTCCCTTTCTCCCTTCCTCCCCCAGGACTGAGCCCTGAAGCTTTCACCATTAAGATGGGGTCAAAGCAAAAATGTCTTTGCACAGACTGCCCTCCTCACCCCAGCTCCAGGTCTCCTTAGCTCTGAGTGTCCTCCCACCCTGAGGCCACACAGAATCTCAGTACATATTACACATTTTTCCAGCAAGATGAATCCACTGGCAGGCAGCCAAGAACACAGAGTCACACATGAGGCTCCCTGAGCTGGCTGGACCTTCTCCAATTGCGGTCATAGGTAGCCGCAGAGACGGGCAGAGACACAGCTCCTGGAGACTGGACCAAAGGCATGGTGGGTTGGCTGGGTGGAACCACAGGCATACTGTACAGGCGCCAACCAGTGACCTCTACTCAAACATTGTCATAAGAAAAGAAAGAAGCATCACAAAATGCAGAAGGATCCTTTGACCTCCCTGCCCTCATCTTCTCCCACAGACATGCATAGCTGATTTTCCAGGAGTCTGAGATTCTTAATTAAACACTAGATAACAGCTACCTCTTCTTGTGAAAGCCAGAAAATAATAAGTTATAGGCATCCTACACTCATTATCTTTCAGTTTTAGGAAACCCATGCAAGGCAGATGTGACTATTTCTGATTCAGAAATAGTACATAACACACCCCAGGACTGCATGCCAATGAGCAGCAGAATCAGCACCAAGACTTAGACTTCCCTGATGTTAATATTCGTGGTTTTCCTCCTCAAACACATCACTATTGACAGAAATATTAACAGCAGTAGAGCTTATTTCTGAATACTTAATATGTATTGGACATCATTTCAAGGGATTTCCACAAATTCAGTTTTCATGACAACAATCCTAATTGAATTAATTCTTTCCTCCTCTACGACTTTTAAATAATTATTATTTTATTAAGCAGAGTGCTAAGACTAAGATACTTAAGCAACTTGCCCAAGTTTCTAGAAGTAGTAAGACCCCGAGATGGAATCTGAAATCAGATACATGTGACCCTGGACTCCCAACTCTTGACTCTTCTTTCCAATGTAGACACTCTTTACCATGTCTGTGGGTCATCCTCAGGAGTGAAAGCAGTGTCTCTTTCAAGGCTCAGACAATGTTTAAGATGTAACAGGAACTTGAATTATCAATGAATAAGTATAGCTTTACTTTCAGAGAGCTATTATTAAGGTTTATCTCTGCGGAGAAAGACAAATATCCTATGGCATCACTTATATACAGAATCTTAAAAAATCATACAAATGAACTTATTTATAAAACAGAAATAGACTCTCAAACATAGAGAACAAATTTATGGTTACCAAAGTGGGTAGTTAAGTTAGGAGTTTGGGATTAACAGATACACACCACCATATATAAAATAGGTAAACAACAAGGACCCACGGTATAGCACAGGGAACTATACTCAATATCTTGTAATAACCTACAATGGAAAAGGATCCAAAAAAATACATATACATACATAAATGTATATGTGTATAACTGAATCACTTTGCTCTACACTTGAAACTAATACATTAGAAATTAACTATACTTCAATAAAAAATGAAAGTTTAAAAAGATTTATCTCAGAAGGTCTATGAGGCTATAAACTTCTTATTTTGTTTCTCTCTGCATACCCTCAAGATGTCTGGATTTGTGTTAGCAAGTAGAAGATAATGAATATTCTTATGGAAGGAAAGAAAGAAAAATAATGGTCAGTTAAAATGCTCAACTCTTAGGGATAACTTCCAACCATAGTAAGAGGAAGGATGAACTAGAGGAGAATCTCTACCTTGAATCATGACCACAGCCTTCAGTTTAGTAGTAGCTAAAATGAGAGTTTAAAAGAACCACCACTATGATCTAAACCTCCAATTCCACCCAGAATTGATGACTTCCTAGAAAAGGAGGAAGAGTCAGTATAGCACTTCTTGTGCTTCTCAGAGTCCTTGGAGTCAGGCCAAGCCAACAAAAGATGGATGGGGGACGGGTGCTATTTATAATGTGGTCCATGTGCAAGCCTCATTTCCTAGAAATGCATATTGAATCACTAGAAATTCTAAGACTTCAGGTGACACTGTGAAACCAATATAGCATAGACACACATTCACATGTGTATACACATGTGTTCATACACACACATACACATGTGGGAGCCACATGTCCCATCAGAAAGATGAACTCTTCCCAGTTTCCTTCTTGTATTAACCACGAATTCTTTTTTTTATATTCTGATGCTTTGACATCTGGGGGCTTGCTGATGTTGGAAGGATTTCTCCTTCCAGGAACTGCCAGTTCCTAGAGGTAGTAAACAACTTGGCCATGGACATGACTTTCAAATGTGAACCAATCAATCCAGAGCCATGCCCCCAGCCACCTGCCTTGCTGGGCTCTCACAGCCACCACTGTCTACCTGCCCCCATCACCCCAGGGCCGGGTACCAGACAACTAGGGAGATCTCACACCCCAGAGTTCACTGAAGTCATTCAAACAAGCCAATCCTAAGTCTGATCACCCTTGTATGTTTCTTTTTATGGAACCACAAATTGAGAAATTTTGTCCAGTTTCCCTCTTTCCCCTAACCGGCCACCAACCCTGGTGTTTCCCCAAGTGGCCCAAGGCATGCTCCTTTCTGTGAGTATAACAAACTCTATCTTCAGTGACAGCTACCTCCTGATCTGTTGGCCTCATCATACCTAAACCATAATTTAAAAAATATATATTAAAAATCTCTGAATATATTATTTATGACCTTAATTTCCCAACAAAAATGCAAGGACTGGCATTGTTAAAGAAGGAAAAAGTTCCAAGATGTGCAACAATGTTAGCAAAGGCAGAGTAGGGCACTTATACTCTTACCGGAGCAATAAAATGCTGTAAGGAGACACAAGTCAGGGACTGCTCCCACAGAAGAAAGGGAAAGGTACAGTGATGGTGAAAGCTACCTTGCTGGTGTCTCCCTGAGTATGAAGGCTCATAAATTCAAGGTTATTGACACTTTCTGCAGCATTTATAACTCCTTTCCAGATTTAGGTTTGCAAGATTATAGGAAACAACCCCAAGTTTCTTGTTCTATAGCTCTGAGAACTAACTGGCTTAACTTTCTTCAGGATGAGAAGCAATACAAGTAAGCCTTCTAGGTAATTATGCCTTAACTATTAAAGATAATGCTTTGCCAATTTAGAAAGCAGTTTAACTGGTCATGTCTTGCTAAGTACTTATAGCGAGGTTTAAGGAAAGAACAATACATATGTACAAATTAAAAGGCTTCTGGACTAGTATGCAATTATTGTCATCTAACTGAAATGTTTCCAAGGGTCAACAGAAAACAGCCTTGATACTTTTTTTTGTTGGAATTAGAGGGTCACCAGGAGCTCTCTGAACAGGTAGAGCATCAAAAAGTGTAAACATTTGAGTGTGGTGATTAAACCGTGGGCTCCAGCATCACCCAGACGTGGAGGTGACTAGGCGCACTGCTGCTTACTAGCTATGCAGTTTGGGGTGATGAATTTAACTTTTCTCAACCTCAAGTTCCTTATCTATGAAATAAGGATAAAAATAGTACCCATGTGAATGCATTGTAATAAAAATTAAACAAGTTAATACACATGCTCAGCACATTGTCTGGTTCAGTCACTGACCGCATAAATGTTGGCTTTCAGTAGATACCACAAACAACCTGCAACAAATGCCAGAGAAATGAGGACTTGCTGTATTATATATTTTCTTAATTATTTTCAAGGTACTTTTTTTTCATTCAAGGATTCATTCTTCGTAGAACTTTCTTATATTTTTTGTATTTCTGTTCTTGCATTTCTAAATATGCTTATATTTCTGTTTCCTACTCAAGAGAAGTTTGACTCAAGAAGAATAAGGTGCTACAATCCCATGTATGTCAAGAGGAGAATTCATAAGTTCCCTTCACGTGTTTAAAGTCCTATAAAGTTTTTTTACAAAATGGCAATAAATTTGTCTACCTGCTCAACTCCTTCTTAATGCTTCACTTTTGAACCTCAAGGCTTAATGTAATTTAATTTGTACTGATTATTAATGTAATTCTAACATCATTCAGGTCATTGAAAGCCAGCTTATTAAACAGCTCTGTCTCACCCTCCACCTTTGGAACAGTACAAATCATTAAACAGAACAGTTTTTAAACAGACATGCACTGTGGTTTTCTTACATCTTTCTCCAAAGCCTTAGAAAATTACTATTAGTGTCATTCAAGTTGGGAAACTTAGTCATATTTTCTAAACCTTATGGATATGTCCCAGAATGAGAAAGGATGGAGAATAAGTCTTAAACAGCTGGGAGAGGTTTTGTGGATTTCATAGTGGCTGGGAACTACTAACAAGGAAATATTACACATGGCCTCTGGCAGGAACATATTATAAAATCCAGAGCCTTTTGTTATGGGCTGAGTAGAGTATTATTCATAATTGTTATTTGATTTGGTCTTCTTCCCATCTTCTCTTTAAGAAAAGACTTTTCTGCCTTGAAATATTACAACATTTAAAGGTGCCCCATGTCTCTGATTATATGCTATATAACCTGGCAAATGTTACTAAAAAAAAAAAAAATCCCATGAGTAAAATTTGCAGTAGCAGATGGCATTTTCACCAACTCACAGAGCCAGTTTCTTACTGAGGTAAGGATCCACCCTCAGTTGAGTAATGACAGGAAATGCCCATCATTCCTAGAATATTTCATTCATTCAAGTGACCTTCATTAATCCCTCAAGCATCCCCAATAACTCCAGGAAACCATCCAAATTCATCTATGTCTGGCTGCTCCTTGTGTTGCCAGCTCCATCTCACACTGCTTCTCTGCCCTACAAACGTGAAACTCCAGTCATCTACAGTTTTAATGTTTGCAGCTCCTACAGGTGACAAGTAATCCCAAGCAGCTGATGACATGTAATAATACGCAAATTTATCAATGCACTAATTTTTGTGACACATGCTTCAGGTGGGTGACCATAAGGGAGTCATTTGGCTGCTGAGTGAGACTAGCTGGTGGCCCAGCATATGCCTTTCAACAGCCCTTTGCCATTTTTTCTGTTTATTCCTCTGTATACTCTGCATGGGGTATATCACTTACATATTGCCACAAAAATGCTGTTCTACAAACAACCACAAACCTCAGTGGCCCACAACAATAAACATTTGTTTTGCTCTTCTGTCTGTGGGGTTCAGAGGGTGGGGTATGAGCATTGGTTGATTTCACCTGGGCTTGCGCACAAACTTGTGTTCAAACATGGGTTTCCTGGTAGCACGGTTGCTGTTGTCAAGGCTGAAATATAAATCTGGGATCATAACAGGCTATTGGCTGGTCTAGTTTAGCCTCAGCCAGAACAACCAAAGCAACTTGGTGCTGCTCTATTTGCCCATCCTCCTCCTGTGGGCTAATCCATGTATGTTCTCATAACAATGCAGAACTACAAAAGCTATGCAAGAACAACCACACTAACAATTTCAAACCTGTACTTACATCATGAATGCCAACACTGCATTGGCCAAAACAAGTCACATGGCCACACCCAATATGAGAGGCACTAGGCCTTGCCACTCAAGTGGTAAGGATATAGGAAGAGTGAAGAACAGAAGGCATTTTCGCAATCAATCTATCCCATGGGAGCAATGAATTCCAGAGTGGTGTTTGAGAGGACCATCCTTCTTTTCTCCTTGAATTCCTGGATAAAGTTATCCAGTTTTTCACTTCCATGCTGACGTACTGATAGCTCTTTCCCCAAGTCTTCACATTACTACTCAGCATCATGCCTGTCTGTAGGTACAGAGACAGGACAAATAAAACAGCCTCTGATTTTAGGAAGAATATAACTTATTAGGGCAACTGAGACTTACATACTACTGAGTTGAGTGTTAATAATATAAATACAGTAACATAATGCTCAGTCCACAGTGAGAAGGTGTAGATTATGCATCCCATCCCTCCAACATACACCTTTAAATTTACCTGCAGCTAGAGTGGGCAGTGCTTGGGGTCTGACAAGTTCCTATCTCAGGTACCTATAGCTCTCTGCTTCTCTATCTGAGAGCTTTCTTCCACATTAGTGAAAGTCTGCACTAATGCATATAGATAAAACCCAGAAGCACTACAAATTTAATGTCCCAAGAGAAAATCTTCAGCCAATGAGGTAAGAATCAATGAACAAACACCCCAGTTTCCCACCCCTCACCAGGATAATTCTGAGTCATTTTCTTCAGAGTTCCTCAGTGAGAGCCTGGCAGTTGCCCCCAGAAATAGTCACTCATAAATGGACCTTTGTTTTTCTACCCTTCCCATCTTGCTTTCTCCAGTGACTTATTGGGCATCTTGTGATCATCTCCCATATAAACTCCTTGCCCCAAAGTCCTCATTACAGGCTCTATTTTTCAGTAGAACCCTAATTAAGATGGGAGGCAATAATGTTAGTTAGCTATAACTACTATGCAAAAGCAGAGAAATTCTCAAGGAGCACAGAAAGGAGGGTGCTGAATCCCTGCCATTTCTTTGTTTAGATTCTACATACTATGCTATTCACCTGTGAGCTTCACATGCCCAAGCAGGTAAAGCCATTTCCTGAGTGGTTCCTATGCATGCTCAGTCATGTCCAACTCTTTTGTGACCCCATGGACTGTAGCCTGTAGGGTTCCTCTGTCCATGGGATTTCCCAGGCAAGAATACAGGAGTGGGTTGCCATTTCCTTCTCCACTGTATCTTCCTGACCCAGGGATTGAACCTGTGTCTCCTGCATTGACAGGTGGTTTCTTTACCACTAGTGCCACCTGGTAAGCCTGAGAGGTCCCTATAGTTATATCATTTGACAGGACTGGGCAAAGGAAGGAGGCAGAGAAAAGAGGTACCAAAAAAAAACCCTTTGTGTAAGTAATAGTTTGAGTAATAGTGTTTGTAGTATAATATGAGGTAGCTATAGATCAATGTCCAAAATTCTTTCAGCAGGGATTAATTTCTTTAGATAAGCATTGCCCCATCTCCATGAGAGCTTTTTGCAAAACTCAGTTATGGACAAAACAAGCAGTGGTGGAGGAGAGGGAAACATGTGGCTCTGAAGACAGAAGGCCCTGCTCTCCATTAGCTCTGCGGCTTTTAACAAGCCAGTGTCTCAGTCTCCTTATCTGCAAAACGAGATTAGTAACCTCTAATCTACATGTTTATCATCAGTATTAAATAAAATGGCAACCATAAACATCCAGGCACTATCCCTGACATATAATAGATACTCAGTGAGTTTTGTCCCTTATTAATTTGGAGTCAGACAAACATGATCTTGAATTTCAGTCCTACAACTAAATGGTCAGATGACTATAGAGCAATATAGCATAGTGATTAATCGCTCAAGCTCAGTATTTGAAGCCAAGTGGATTTAGGTTTAACACTACCATGTGCAAATTATGTGACCTCAAGCAAGTTCCTAAACCTTTCTGGACCTAGTTGTCCCATTTTTAAATGAGAATAATGACCTGCTGCAATTCAGCTATTCTAAAATATACATTTAAATTAATACCTCTGATATCAAAACACATCTTACAATTAATGACATATCATAGTATATTGGCAGCATTTTACTGTATTAGTGATACATAAATACATGAAGAATGCCAACAGTGTGCAATTAATATTGTCTTAGATACACTGAATTATAGCTTTACCTAATATGAAAGGTTGTGCACATTAAATGAGATTGTACTTTAAAAGTTTAGTTTCTAATAAATACTCAGTAAAAGTAAACTATTGCATAACTTCTTCTTAATATTCTTTATCAGTTTTAAGCTTCTCGTTTATATGAATTCAAACAGTAACACCAGTGTTGTAAGGTCCAGGGGGAAGCTAATCTAGGAGGAGTTAAATCATTTAACACAGGTCCTGCAAGGACCTCACTTCATTTGGGTGAGGCCACCACCTCTGCCATCAATACCATCCCCATCTTCATGGCCCAATGCCAATGTCACTGTTACTACCGCTCGGATGACACTACTGGCATGTGTGGATGCCACTACAGATCATGCTGCTGTGATGATCTGATCTTGACGGGCTCACGTCTTTGACAACAGACTCTCATTGGCTGACTTAGATCATAGCTTGCTTCCTGATTGTGCTGGAGAATTGCTCATGTGAGCCAGCAGAGAGAAACAGATCATGAGAACCACTTCTGTGCCAGACAATATACATGATGACATAGGCTCAATCTCCACCAGGGGTATTTTTTGGAAAGAAGTTGGGTAATGAACAATTAAAACCCTAAAAGCAGCAACAGTCATGTAAATTTCCACTAGATCCTTTCTTCTAAAATATGCCCTGAAACTAGGCCATTGATTTCATTTTCTCCTGAATATTGGAAAGGTTTTTAAAAAGTAAGGAAAGACATGTAAAGCATAGTGAAGCACCAATATGTCTTCTACAAACACAAAAGCCTGTCTCTGAAAAATGTGCAGAAGACCTGTATTTCAGGAGTTTAGGGTGCTAGGGAGCTACAAAGTTGAGATTAGGAGGAAAATGCTGCTGTTGCTAAGTCGCTTCAGTCGTGTCTGACTCTGTGAGGCCCCATAGACAGCAACCCACCAGGCTTCCCCATCCCTGGGATTCTCCAGGCAAGAACACTGGAGTGGGTTGCCATTTCCTTCTCCAATGCATGAAGTGAAAAGTGAAAGTGAAGTCGCTCAGTCGTGTCCGATTCTTAGCGACCCCATGGACTGCAGCCCACCAGGCTCCGCCGTCCAAGGGATTTTCCAGGCAAGAGTACTGGAGTGGGGTGCCATTGCCTTCTCTGTAGGAGGAAAATAGGAGGTATCAATTTTGATTTCCCAAACTTCTATAAGTCTTTCAATAGAAGAAAGTATTTGGGAAAAGACTTGTTTGAGAATTTATTTTTATTTCTATTTTTTTTATTATTTATTGTTATTTATGTATTATTTACTGTTATTTGTGACTGTTCCTTTTAAAAAAATTCTTACCATTATTTCTATTATTTCAATCACCATTATTTTTCCTCTTCTTGCTTTTTATTGGGTTTCTGTTTCTTTTTTTTTTTTTTTTAATTTTTTATTAGTTGGAGGCTAATTTAAAATCATGGTTTTATGTCTACTGCAGCCTCTCCATGCATAGAGATGAAGAAATAGCATTCTGTAGTGATAAGAATATTGACTTGAAAACAAACACTTGACTTTAAATCCTAACTCAGCTTTAGAAAAGGCAGAGGAACCAGAGATCAAATTGCCAACATCTGTTGGATAATAGAAAAAGCAAGAGAATTACAGAAAATCTACTTCTTATTCATTGACTATGCTAAACCTTTGACTGTATGGATCACAACAAACTATGGAAAATTCTTCAAGGGATGGAAATGCCAGACCACCTTACTTGTCTCCTGAGAAACTTGTATGGAGGTCAAAAGAACTGGACATGGGACAATGGACTGATTCCAAATTGGGAAAGGAGTACATCAAAGCTGCTTATAATAACCCTGCTTATTTAATTTCTATTCAGAGTACATCATTAGAAATGCCTGGCTGGATGGATCACAAGCTGGAATCAAGATTTCCAGGAGAAATAAGAAATATCAACAACCTCAGATATACAAATGTTACCATTTGGCATCATTTGCCAAAATGGCAGATACCATTTGGTATCTAATGGCAGAAAGTGAAGAGGAACTAAAGAGCCTCTTGATGAAAGTGAAAGAAGAGAGTGAAAAAGTTGCCTTAAAACTCATTCAAAAACCCAAGATTAGGGCATCTGGTCCCATCACTTCATGGCAAATAGATGGGGAAAAAGTAAAAATAGTGACAGATTTTATTTTCTTGGGTTCCAAAATCACTGCAGATGGTGACTGCAGCCATGAAACTAAAAGATGCTTGCTCCTTGGAAGAAAAACTATGACCACCCTAGACAGCATATTGAAAAGCAGAGACATTACTTTGCCAACAAAGTTCCATCTAGTCAAGGTTTTTTCAGTCATCAGGTACGGATGTGAGAGTTGGACCATAAAGAAAGCTGAGCACCAAAGAATTGATTCTTTTGAACTGAGGTGCTGGAAAATACTCTTAAGAGTCCCTTGGACAGCAAAGAGATCAGACAAGTCAGTCTTAAAAGAAATCAACTCTGAATATTCATTGGAAGGACTGATGCTGAAGCTCCAATACTTTGGCCACCTGATGTAAAGAGCTGACTCATTGAAAAAGACCCTAATGCTGGGAAAGACTGAGGGCAATAAGAGAAACAGAGGATGGGCAACAGAGGATGAGATGGGTTAGATGGCATCACCACTCAATGGACATGAGTTTGAGCAAACTCTGGGAGATGGTGAAGAACAGGGAAACCTGGCATGCCATAGTCAATGAGGTTGCAAACAGTTGGACATGACTCAGTGACTGGAAAACAGCAGCAGTAGGAACTTGGGCTAGACTTCTGTTCCTCTGACTCCCACTATGGTTGAGAGATGATATTAGTCACTTTGCAAGGATTTGATTGGCTTGGTAAGAAAGCATTTTAAGTATCTAATGCACGTAGTATGCCAACATTTCTTCCATGCACTGTAAATTGTGTAATTATATTTTCATTTTACACCTTTTGTATCTTTTAGTGATTGCTGGGATACTAGAAAATTAGGCACTTTCCTAACAAACCTGAAGGACATTCTGAATCTCTCCCCCGCCAACCCTTTTTTGACTTTAACTCTTCTTACTTTTCCACTTACTTCTTACTTTTCCACTTACTTCTTACTTTTGATAAACTTGTGATTTATATTTTTGTGGTATATATTTTATATATTTTGCTATATTTTAAGGATGCTGTCTTAAAACATCTTTACAATAGTCAATGCATTATCATCACTATGACGGATCCAGAAATTTCCATATACATAATTAACCACATAAAAAGGGGAAGTTGTATTGAGTGCTCTTGGTAGAACTATCTTTCCATTGGGCACTGATGTAACCCACTGTTTTGAAGCTTTTGGAAAGTGTACTGATATGATAATGTGGATTACCACAAATTACACTCAGAGACTGCAGCTGGTAATCTTGGTTGGGGATCCTTACTCTTTCTTCATGGATATCTAAGAGAACAAACTTTAGAAAACCCAAGGGAGATGCTCTATCCTCCATCAGTGGAGCTTCACAGAGTGTTCCTCCCTCCCCTGATAAATTCCCATCCTGAGGTCTAATCTCTCGTCCTCAGAGGGCTTTGCAAGCTGGGCAACTGACTAGAGACTCTCAGCCTCCCTAGCGAGGGACTCTGTTTCAAATTTCTCTCTCTGTGCTCCTGTTTATTGATCCCACTGAATATGTAATTTTATTGTAAGCCAAACGTAAAACGTTTATAAATGAAATGTAAATAACCAGGATCTGAAAGACTTCATAGTTATTATTTCTGGTGTCATAAACTGTCCAGTCACTTAATAGGGTGCTGTTTTTCCCTGAGGAAAAAGGCACAATCACAGATATGAATGTAAAATTGAGGGGAAAAAAAAAACTTTAAATAACTTTTAGGTAAAGTTATAAAATAACTATAAATATTAAATATATTTAAAGTGTGAGAATAATCATATATTCCCTGTCCCTTGATTGATCTTACATCTGAGAAAACAACAAGTTTTCTAAATAATTCTCGTTCATTGAAAAAGCAAAAAGAGTAGAAAAGTGGGAAGGGATGCAGTGTCCTAGTTCCCAGGCATTTCACACATGTTGTCTCTTTTAAACTCTAAAGCAAGGCCCCCCAAGAAGATATTTTTACAGATTGAGCAAATAGAGGTTCAGAGAGGTTAAGTGATATGTCCATGGTCACACAGCTGGTGAGTGGAAAGCTGAGCATTAAGCTCAGTTTAGTCCTGCGTCAAAGTCCAAGCTCCTCCCCTAAGAGAGATTAACAAACAGTTTAATAAACACCACATGAAATGCTGAGAGATGCTCTAGATTTTCCCAAATCCCAAGGCAGAGCAGAAAATAAATGAAAAGAAAAAAACGCACAGACTTCTAGGCATCCACAGCAAGCAGGAAATCATACTTTCCCATGAGCTGGGCTTGCCAAAGAGCATTTGCAGGGAGCCTGCCTGCCAGGGCCCATTTGGGCTGTGTGTCCTCCAGGGCCCTTCCATCCCTCGTAAAGGCATGATTCACTAAGGGTCCAGTCTTCAGCCCCTTTATGTACCATGGTTGGAATTCAGACTCACAGGAGGCATTTCTCAAGCAAGAGGTTGCCAAAAGCTTCCAGCCCCTGCATCTCTGATTTTGTCTCTGTGATTTTTTGCTGAGGTATTTCAATGGAACATAAGCCTGGTCCAGCACGTTGGTGAGTTACGTGCAGAACATCCTGCCCAGCGCCACGGGTGAATGCTTATGTATACGCACAGCGTTCACATTTCCAGCAACGCTCAGGAGCAGTTCAGTCCCATAAGGGTTCCTTGTAATGCTGAGGCTGTTGCAGGGGAGAGGCAGGAGGTGTGCCTCTCTCCAGCCCAGACACTTTATACATGTTCCTTTGAAGCCTTGGAAACTGGAAAATGAATCACCTTTATGACTTGGGTCACTTGTGCCAGAGTGAGAGCCTTCCTGAAAGAGGCTTTTCTCACCCAGGGACGGCATCTATGCCTCCACCCCTCCACACACACACACACCCGCAGTCCCCTTGCAGATGGAGAAGCAAGCAAACAGGTCCCTAGCTTTGGAAACCTACCTTCTGAGTCAACCTCTCTTGATTCAGTTTATCTTTAGCAGCTTCTGAAGAGGATGTTTTGACTAAGGGTATGCAACAGCTCTGCTGGATTTTGAACTCCTTGTAATGGAACAACCCCCACCAATGATCCCTCCAATAGTGGGAAAGGGCCACTTGAATCAAGCATCCACCATACACATACCAGGCACTTGATTTAATTCCCACAACCCTTTGAGATAATAGCATAAGTGTCTTTAGGCATAAGAAATTAAAGTGGCCGACGGGTCAAAACTGAAGTTAAGTAATGGTCCCAAGGCATTTTCATTCACAATCCAGTATTCTTCCTGCTACAGCACACTAACTTGACTCATTCACTTCCACACACTCAATCACTCTTTTATAAACTCATTCAATAAACATCATTTGAGTGCCCATTATACGCTACATATGGTGTGAAGCACTAAGATGCAGCAGTGAGCAAGACAGCCCAAGTTCTCACTGAGGATACAAAGTACTTGGGAGAGAAATATGGTGAACAAAGAAATAGAATTGTGTTGTGCAGAAACAGTGCAATCAAATGTGTGTAAACATACAGCAAGGACACACATTAGTCTCGGGGAAATGAGTGGACTCAAAGAACAATTCTCTGAATAAATGACGCCTGAAAGATACCAAGCAAAGATGAGCAGTGTGGGCAAACAACGAAAGAGGAAAATGCTCATACAGAGTCCCCCAGGCCTAAAGGGGTTTGTACTGTTCAAGATACTAGAAGAATTTTAATTTGGTGGGAGTGTCTCCTGATTGCTCCAAATCACGACTTTTCTGATAAATGTTAGCCAATAGTCTCCTCATCTAATGAGAAAAATTAAGATAGGGATTCAGCCCAGAAGTCACTTCCCTCAAGAAGAGTGTCCTTTTGTCGAGAGAGGCCTCTGTATAAATAGCACCCAAGACCAGGGAAAAGAGTGACTTCAGGCTCAATAAGCAGATGACAATTCTCATTAAGTCATTAGGAAGGAAATGAGTATAAAGGTAACTTCCTGACCCCCAACAGCCATCCCATTTATCAGTGGTGCCCAACCTTGCTGGCACCAGGGACCTGTGTCATGGAAGATGGCTTCTCCATGGATGGGATGGGGTGGCCTGGTTGCCTACAGGGCACAGACAAGTACTGATCTAAGCCCAGGGGTTGGGGACCCCTGGAATCTATCACCAGGATTTTTAGCCACTACATAGTTTTTCTTCTTAACTCCAGAATGGATGGCATTTAAAGGTCATTCTTTTATGTGCTGAGTATCAGGCATCTTAATGGATATGCCCTCCTACCCTAAAACCTGAAGTTAACTATTTTCGGTGAATCCTTTTCTAGTCCTCTAATATGAAGTTATCTTCATCCTGTCCTTCCTGGATCCCAGGAAAAGATAATGTATCTGCCTTCACTTCTATTAATCCAAAACTCCATTCTAGAGGGGAACTGGTAGGAAGAAAATTAACATTTATTGGGCACCTACTACATGACTGCTGCCAAGTTGCTACAGTCGTGTCCGACTCTGTGCGACCCCACAGATGGCAGCCCACCATGCTCTCCCGTCCCTGGGATTCTCCAGGCAAGAATACTGGAGTGGGTTGCCATTTCCTTCTCCAGTGCATGAAAATGAAAAGGGAAAGTGAAGTCACTCAGGTCGTATCCGATTCCTAGCGACCCCATGGATTGCAGCCTACCAGGGTCCTCAGTCCATGGGATTTTCTAGGCAAGAGTACTGGAGTGGGTTGCCATTGCCTTTTCCTACTATGTGACAACCACCATTTAATTTCACCTCATATGGCAGGTGCAATAATCCCATTTTCAGATGAGAAAAATAAGGGCTTGAAAAGTTCATGATTTGTTTATAATTACACAACAAAAGCAAGAGCAAACACTTGAACCCATTTTGTTCTGAAGCTCATGTGTGGCTTTAGGACTCAGGATGTTTAAAGGCAATGCCTATAAGTAACTGCCCAGCCTTGAAATTTAGCTGCATGTGGAACTCACTCTCCTTCCTAGAAATCTATCTTTAGGTAAATTATTAGCACCAGATCTGAAACCCAGGTATGTAAAGGAGGTCCAGTGATATTTTAGTGAACGATCCAGATAGAATGGACATATATAATGAAAATCTGGTTGGAGAATTTGACTTTCAAGGCAATGAGAAATCTTAGGAGAAAGCATTTTATTTTCAACTGTACAATATTCCAATAGATAACTCCTTTCATAATTACTTTTAAAAGAGAGAACCACATGAGCATCACATGACAAAATTCCCTCGGGAGAGATTAATAAATCTCCTTTGTCACTGTCATGGTGAATTAAAAGACAGTAGGTCTCAGACTTGATCAAGCTTGGCTTCTAATTCTGCCTATGCTATTTCCCAGATGAGTCATATGAACACGTTGCTGAACTTCCTGAGCTTCTGTTTGCTCTTTCATACATTGGTGATAAAAATAGCAAAATGAGGAGTTACTTTTTAAAAAAGTAGCACATAGTAGGCTAGTAGATATTCAACAAATGCTCATCTCATCTTTCCCCTTCCAATAAACTCATCATGTATTTAATAGTCTATGTTGACTTGTGGTTTTATTGTGATAATTCCCATAATTATAATAATACCTAGCACTCAGATACCATGGTAGCATTTGTAAAGTGTTTTCAAGCTTGCTATCTTATTCAGTCATGACCTAGATATTGATACCATTCCTTTACCCAAATTTTACAAATGAGGGAATCAAGTCTGGAGTGGCAACATTTCTTGAGGAGGGTCAAGAACAAGAGCTCTGGGATGCCACTGCTCATGGGAATGCTAGGCCTTGCTCTATGATCTTAGACAAATTATGTAATCACTCTGTGACTCAGTTTACTCCTCTTTAAAACTGAGAATAATAATGGTACTTATTTCACAATGTTGGGAGAATAAGTTAATATAGTTATGTGCATGCTTAGAACAATAAGTATTCAATTAATGTTATATATTATTTTTTGTTGCAAAAGAAGAGTTACCACTTGAGTGAGAGGATGAAATAAGGCAATAAATAAATTCATACATATAAAGTATTTGCACTCATTTCTGACATACAGTAAGGATCCAGCAAGTATTATGTGCTATTATTGTCCCATGTGACTCAGACATTAAGTAGAAAAAGTGGTTTTTGACTCAGCATCCTCGGAAGTTAAAGCTACTATGGGTCAGGAGGGAAAAGATTGAGGAAGCGACAGTGGGAGCCCTGTTATGGGCCAAGCAAAGTGTAAACATCTTTTTAGCCTTGCTTACCCACTCCAGTGTTCTTGCCTGGAGAATCCCAGGGACGGAGGAGCCTGGTGGGCTGCCATCTGTGGGGTCACACAGAGTCAGACACGACTGAAGCGACTTAGCAGCAGCAGCACTCTATTCTCCCAACAATCTTATAAGACATAGAGCCATAACAGAGATTTTGGAAGTTCTGATACATTTTCCCTACAGTTTCTAATCCCCAAACAGGAAAAAGATAGGTTGTTTTATTAACTTCCTGTAATAAAGATGTGTCCAGGGAGGCTGATGAATTACTGCCTCACCTGCCTCTCTTACTCAATGCTCCGCGTAACAGTCTGGTTCCCACCGTCTGCCAGGTCTCCATCCCCACTCGCTGCAACCACGCCAGAAAAAGCACAAGCTTCTTTTCTATGTAAATCAGGCTTTGATTCCCTGACTCCAGTGCCTCTGGGAGACAAACCTGCTCTTTCTAGGAGCCCTCACTCAGGGTGAACTCCAATCAGAAGTTGGAAACTGGGCCAGGTGGGAGCCTTGGAGTAAAAGGTGTTTTTGTCAGAGGGAATCCACTGAAGCCAGGATTTTGTTGCTTTTGACAGGGAGCCTAATTAGCCTTTAACTCTTTAACCACAACGTCGTCTTGAAGTACGGACAGGAAATTAACCACCAGCGCTCAGAGCCACATGGAAGAAATTAAAGTAATGTCCGCCTTCACTAATCCTCTTTCAAGGCAAAATAGTAAATATGCATTATATCGTGTTTCCCTGGAGCTAAGCATGGGTTTCAGTGAAAATACTCTGTAATGTGTTTTTCAAAATGCTACCCTGGAACTGCAAACAGGGTCTTTTGCCCTCAACCCCAGCAGAATGAACTGCATAATGACAAGGACCAGGATCAATAAATAGGGCCTGATTTGTTATCCAGGATTTATAATTCATCGTTGATTGTAAAATGGAAGCTTGATTAGGTGTGAAGATCACTTTCCTAGTTTGGCTCTTTTCCAGTCTTTGGTGCTGGCTTAGACAAAGGTCAGGGTTGTATAAGGCTCAGAAGTGGCATTGTCCTGGCTGTATCACAGACCTATTGCACATTCAGTGTTTGTATCACGGCAACCTTCATTTAGTTCATCATATGTGTTTGTAATATATGTTCATCATAGTTTATTCACATACATCCATGATACATGTTTATTCTTTTATATATAGTTTATTCATATCAGTAAATATATATTTGTCTAGATAAACATGTATGTTTATATGAACATATGTTTATATTTGGTGTGTGTATGTGTATATATGTATATATATTCCTGGATGTGGGAAAGAGTTGTAGAAATTAGTTTATTTATAGCCTCATGAAGTCACTGGTGAAGTCATTGTTTGCTAGAGCAAAAAAGGGAACTCAGATATAGATTATCTAAGTTGAGGGATTTTTCAAATGCCGTCCCCAAACGCCTGGAGTTCTGTAAAGGAGCTGAAAGATACACATTTAGATGCATTTGTACCTAAATTTGAAGCCTAGTCGTGGCACTCACTAACTTCATAACCCTGAGCAAGCTTCTGCCTCTGTATAATGGGCATAACAATTTTGTTATAGGGATGTCATGAGTCTTATATGAGTTGATCCATGTAAAGTATGTACCACAGAGTTGGAGTATGGTAAGTGATCAATGAATACTAGTTCTAACTACCTACAGCTCTGTTTCTTTATGACCATGATTAAATATCAGTATCCCTGGAAGATTATGCTTGAAATAAACTACTCATTTGCTAAGAGATTTTTAAAAAACTTATTAATCCTGTTTAATATACTGTAGTATATATGTTGTAAGGGAGATTAAGTTCAGAAAGTGGAGGTGACATTGTCAAGGTCATAGAAAGACTGTGGTCTATTGTTAAGAGGAAGGTTCCAGGAAAGATTTGGGCTTGTTGGTTTAACCAAAGCTCACTGGGACTGGTGAAGAGGTTATTGAATAAAGGAGACTCGAATTTAGTCTATATATTGACACTAGCCTCCCCAGTCTCCACTCACGTATGAAAGCTCACACACACACACACAAACTCCCCACAAACTCACATGCATACACACGCACAAACATGTACACATATACTCACTGATTCACATGCAGACACACACGTGATCTGGGTGCAGAGCCTTGTGTTAGTCAGTTAGTTGTGTCTGACTCTTTGCAACCCCAAGGACTATATAGCTGCCAGGCCCCTCTGTCCATGGAATTTTCCAGGCAAGAATACTGGAGTGCATTGCCATTTTCTTCTCCAGGGAAATTTCCCAGATGGGTATAGAACCTGCGTGTCCTGCTTTGCAGGCAGTCTTTACCATCTGAGGCATCAGGGAAGCCCTTGGTAAGCTGTTTATTTTTCACTTCTGCCTTGTATTCTGTAAACTTTCAGGCATATCACTCATCAGATTGATCTTGTTATGCGTGGTGGGACAACTCTGCCAAACCAATCAGTGTGCCTAGGATGCCCACCTCCCCGATTCTCCCCACTACAATAAGCTATTTACAAGTATTATTTCCTTTAATTCTGGGCAGGTAGAGAGTAGCCACATATGCTTTTTCTATAGGCATGGAAACTCAAACCCATAAAAGTTAAGCAAACTGCCCAAGTCCATGGGGTCTCAAAGAGTCGGACATGACTGAGCATCTAAGCACAACACAGCACATGCTAAGATTTAAAAACAGGTTTAAGTCACTCCAAAGCCCCTGCTCTGTTCCAGAATTGTGTAAGTTGAGACCCCAATTCATTAATTGATCAAGGGTGCTCAGTTAAATGGGTTTCAACTAGCATCTACAACAATAAAAACAGAATGAAAGAAAAAAAAAACACAAGGGTGCATCACAGAGTGTTATTTTGTAACACTTAAGTACATATGCGTGGGTTTGTGTGCTTGGGATAGGCACATAAAATAGATTTTGAACTGTAAGTCTCAATTAGAAAATGTTGAAAGTTAGCACCTTATTAATCTATATTGCCAGGGACAGTCCATTCATTCGGTGCCAAGCTTCCCAGGAACCTTCCAGGCAGAATAAAATGCTTCTGCATGTGTGTTCCTGCTCCTGTCTTATAACCCTAACCAATGTGCACTTCAGTCTTCCCCCAAAGCATGGCCACGTGTATATGGAGGCTTTCCTACTGTGTTTTCACTCTCCACCTCTCCATGCCTCCTGGAGCACCTGGGGAGATGGACACCTGAAGAATGTTTATTGCTTTCAGTTTGACACAATTGAAAAGCGGAGCCATGTGTCAATAAAAGCTAAATGCTCCAGGTTCTCCATCTCCTAGATTTCTCTCTTTTATGACCTAGCTTGAGATCATTTCACTCTTCTTTAGTACCTACAGCAATAATAGGCTGAGGAAGAAAATAAAGACAAAAGAGAAAGAAAGAGAGGAAGGTTTAGAATTAATAATTTGGGTAAGATGCCAAAAAGCAAAGAAACAAAATTATTTACTAAGTACATGTTTTGATATAAAGGAGATACAAATGACTTTCATCCAAATGATCACAGGCCCACCAACAGTCTAAAGTTAATAATTAATAACTGAACATAATTGGTTATATTCAGAGGTTATATCCAAGGGATACACTTGAAATAATGTTAACAAGGAGAAAAAAAAAAAATGAGAACTTCCCACTCCCATTTCCTGTGCTATCCTTTGGCCAAACACAGAAAGCCAGCCCAAACTCTGCCTCCTGAGGCTAGAGAGAGTTGGACTGCAATTTTTTGGTTGTTTATTGTTGTTTTATTACTCTCCATTTTCACACGCTTCAGCAGAAGGGAAACGGAAATGCTGAGTACCCTGTGCTCATTCTCATGAGAAGAAGCCACAACAAACGCTGAGAGAGCAGAAGTCCCTGGGGCCATATTTTCCCTCGCTCCATGTAGGAGGAACATGCTTGATGACATCTTCTCAGATGAACAAGGAGTTCTTAATTTGGAATCAGCATTGACCAACCAGGCTTTGGAAAATAAAGCATTTTATCACTTGGTTGTGGACATAATCCATAGGGCTGACATGGATTCATTGTACAGACTTCTCGGAGAGCGTCACCTTATACAGTCTATTATTATTAATCACTGTACTGTCTATCTATTGTTATTATTTACACGGCTCTGATTCTGTGAAAGGGTGTGAAAATGGAGAATAATAAAACAACAAGGTTAGCCTTGTCAGAACTTAGAGGGTAACCCCTCAGGGCAGATGGATGGGGCTGGGGTAGACCTGTGACTCTGGAATATTTCACACTTTGTGATATACGACACTGCAAATTTACAGAATTTAATCAAATAAAATTTTTGATTATACAGGAAGTATTTTCATTCAAATCTCAAATCCTTCATTATTTTAATCTATGGAATTGGCTTCTTTTTATAAGAAAAATGTACCAGTCTGAATTAAATTTGTGATGACCTTGGGAATATAATGATGTCAGAGCACATCCTTCCTTCCATCTCCCCATGCAATGAGTTACTACCTCCCAACCCAGCTGACTCTTCCACTTCTATCCTGATCACTATACACTATCCTGATCACCAGCCTCTATACTCTTTCAGATGCTTTTCTCAGTTTCTCCAGACAAAGGATCGTGAGGAAGAAATGGAAAATAGTGTTCATGGCCACTGAAAGTGGAATGGTTAACAATTAAATAAAGTGCTAACTAATTTTATGCAGTATTTGAGGTTATTAAAAATATTAGAACCAGGAAAGTGGCCCATGATAAATTCAGACAGAAAAGTAAGATTCAGAATGGTTTTTTAGTATGGTCCTATTATTATAAAAATAAATAGCCACCCATATACTTTATGTGTGTGTATATATGTGCTATTGTGGAAGCTATGTATCTTTGTATGTATGCTTGTGTGTATGTAAGATTAAAGGGGGTATAAAGTTAGACTCCCTAATTTCAACTAAACATACATATGTTTAGGAAAAAGTTTAGAAGTAATTTGTATACATAATAATATCTGTGTTAAAGTGGCAGAGTCTGAACGTTATTCTCTTTTTGTTTCAAATACAATCCTACTTCTTTTATGATATACAAATGAATTATAGATAAAATATTGATATATAGATGAGAGAGATTAAAGTAAGGATTAACTGTACAACTATAGACATACTCTTAATGTGTCTAGGACTCAAATTTACCTTTTTTCCACATGAGGTTGTAGGCTAAAAGATCTCCATATTTTCATTCTCCTGGGATGATTCCTGATTCTGTGGGTAATAGGAGTGTATTATAACTAATTCTCTGATTCTAGACTAATTCTACTTTTACTAAAAGATATTCCCTGTGTATCACGGGAGAAAACTGTCATGGACATTCTTTTTTTTTTGTCATGGACATTCTTACTCACTGAATATGAATGCTGCATGGAATAGTTAAGGTATTTCAGAGAAACACTTAAGTTATAGTTAGCATGCACACCAGTAGTCTTTTTAAGAACTTGTGAACTGATTAGGTTATACATGCCGTATCTACAGAGAGACCCTAATTATAATTGTATTGCCTTTGTCAAGGACTGTGGTAACAGCTCTAATAGACAGATTAGCATCAACATGTTAATAACTCTTGGGAGCTGATGGTAAAGCAATTAAGCCTTTGGAGTAATCTTAGGAAGGATGGATCTCACTATGTATTTCTCCTGTTTGAACGCTCTGAGACATATACAGCAAATTTTATCATGAAATGCAAGGTCCTGTTCACACTTATGACTTCAGGCCCTAGTATTCAATGACATGAAAGTTATAATGAAATTTCTTAGTTCCTCAAACTTGTCAAACCTCTATGCTTCTGCAGGCATTACTGACTCAGCCCAGAGTGCTTCCACATTCATTTTGCAGCTGATAAACTTCCACCCTTTAATAGAAACACTATAAAGCTAACAAATTTCTATGTATCCTTGCATGCTTGATGAAACGTAGCCTTGTCTTCAAAACACTTTCTGAGCTCTTCCTTCTCTCCATCCCCTCCAAGTCCCTGCATTTTGTTAGTGAACCATCATCATTGCCCATTTCCTTCCCTCTATTGGGAGCTTCGTAAGGAAAGAGACCACCTTTCCTTGTTTTCTCAATTCTATGTCAGTTCCTAACAGATACCAGGTACTCAAGAACACACTTCCAAAAATATGCATTTTCATATATAAGTAATGAGATTAAATGTCCTATATATTTACATGATATGCATTTAATTTACATATACATATAAACTCATAGAAAAAAGACAAGCAAAATAAAGCAACCAAAAAAATCTGCAAGCACACATATCTCTGAAATATTTAAATACACTATTTATTAGCTTAGTTCAATGCACAGTCCAAAGTTCACACTAGCTGACTTTTGCCCAACAGGAACAGAGGAGTTGAAATAAATGCCATTTTTGGAATAATGTTCTGCTTATTTGACTTTTGCAAGAATCCTCAAAACTGGCTGGATAATCATGGCATCTTAGAAATGTGTAATGATTTTTCTTACTCCCAACCTTCATCAACACACTGTGAAACAATTCTTAGGCATCATGATTTCCTCACAGTTTAATGGGCTTTGGAGGAGAAGGCTTTCACTGTTAAGCCCTATTTTAACCTTCCCATCCAAGATGTAGACAAGGTGTACTGGTGTCCACGACCTCTGCCATGTCCTGTGATGGAAGTCACCCCTCCCCATCAAGACCACATTGTTAGAGCTTTTCTCCCTGCTGCAGACCAAGACCAAGTCATTCCCTCACCAGAAAAGGGAGAGAGAAGCACTGCTGGATGTTAGATTTAGTCTCCAAATCATTAGCAAGACCAAAAAGAAACCAAACAAACAAACCTAGTGGAATTTTTGCCTTTACAGCTAACTCCTCCAAGTTATCATTCTAGGGTACTGGCGATTCAACCTGGGAGTAGAATTCTGTCTCTCAACTGGAAGCTAAAGTAAGATCTGTTTCCAGACAGCAGACCTGAAATTAATACCCTGCAGATGGGAATACTCTGTCCTCAACCAGGAGAGCAATACAGAAGCTAAAATAAAATTGCCAACTTTCACATGCTTTGAGAGGGGGAAAAATTAATATTAAATGTGATCATTGATTTAATTTTTTAAAAATATATGCAACATTGAAAGCATGAATGTGCATATATTCTTAACTCTTTTTTGTCTGTGAACATTTTTATCTTGATGCATATATTAAACTTTATCTTATTTCAACAGGGGCAATGTTTACAGTGACATGATATTAAAAGCAGTGACAAGCAAAGGGTAAACAGGAAATGAAGACAGGAAAAAGTGAGAAAGAGTCCTAGAACCAGACACATGATTCACATACAAACTATATGCCATAGAGCTTCCCTGGTGGCTCAGATGGTAAAGAATTCATCTGCAATGCAAGAGACCCAGGTTCAATCCCTGGGTTGAAAAGATCACCTGGAGAAGGGAATGGCTACCCACTCCAGTATGCTTACCTGGAGAATTCCATGGACAGAGGAGCCTGGAGGGGTACAGTCTAGAGAGTGGGACACGACTGAGCGACTAACACTATATGCCATAGGATTTCAAATGTTTCAGGAAAACTAGTGTCTCTGGGTCTAGGTGTCCTAGCATGTAACATAAAGAGGCAAATGTGGTAAGTGTGAAAATGTTGATTCTTAGCAGATAAAAGTAAATCAATAGCCAGAAGAATCCAGCTATTCTAGATATAGAGATTTGCGAGAACTCTTTCTCACTTCCTAGAGGTGACTATGTACCTGAACCAGGTTTATAATAACACCTACATATTGTAAATAGAAAAAGTCTGCTATTTCTTCCCCATCAGGACACGGAGAAAAGCAAAATACCAAAAGGACATTTCTTCTTGAGTAGTTTATTATGATGGTGGATAGTATCTAGTGTTTGGAAAAAAAAATCTATACACTGCTAGAACCAGTGTTCTGTCTCATTTGGCAAATAAATAAAAGAAAAAGAAAAAAAATAAAATTAAATTAAAATTAAATTAAAAAATATCATGGGGAAAATAAGCATTCTTTTATTTACTCACTCATTACTTATGAACTCTGTGTGGTTCAAAATAATACACAAATAATTTTTTAACTGATCTCACTTTTTCTCAAATGTAAAGACTCAAGCACATTTGGAAACCTTTATTTCACAATATCTGTAGCATGTAAGGTAGAACAGACAACCCTCAAAACCTCTTCCACTTCAAACATTATTTGATGCTGGGTGATAAAACTACTGACAAAAAAACTGAGTATATAGAATGAAGGAGTATATGTTGAGGGTGGGATTGAACAGGATTTCCTTGGACAGAATCATAGTTTTCACATTATAGAAAGAAAAATGGCACAGTTCACCTTACTGCCTAGTATGTTGTACTGTTTTTAATTCAATCTACTTTGCAAATTTATAGGTTATTTTGCCTCAGAAGCTAAAATTATGTCTAATATGACAGCCAGTGAAGAAGCCTAGGTCTTGGATTCTGAAAGACCTGGATGGAGTTCTAGCCTTTTCATGTAATGACTATGTGATCTTGGCAATTTATTTAATCTCTGCACAATAACAAGTTACCTCAATTGTTATGAAAGAAGCAACAATGAAAAGTACCTACAAAAGTTTAATAGGAGGGGAATTCTCATCAAATGTTTCTTTCCTTCCTTTACAGGAGTTTTATTCTTATAAAAAAAAGCTGATGTACATTTAAGCCTTCATTGTATAAATATATTCTCTAAAACCCCTTATAAGAAGCTAGAATTAATTGTAAAATTAAGAATACATGTGAACAGAGGAACATCTTATGCTTTTTCACAGCAAAGGCACTTGATTTTAGCTTCTGAAGCTGTAGTCCTTGTTAGTTCCTTGAACAGTTTCCTGAGTGAAAATACACAACAGAGACATTTTGACCTGAGTGATATCACTTTCAACAGAACAAAGATGTTTATGTGCTGTATAGTATTTTAGCATTTGATGCTGGGAGCAAAGTTTAAGAGTTCTGAATATACATGAATATCCTAACTTCATTTATCAACATCTCCTTTGAAAAGGTGAACTTGATATGTTTTAAAATTTCATGCCCTTGGGTCTTATTAAGATGGCTTACCTGAATGGAACACATTTAAATCTACTTTATGGAGTGCAACAGTTGGGCTTGTATTCTCCTTTTTCCCTTTCTTCATTCCCTCCTCTATTTCCTCCTCCTCTCCTTCCTATTCCTCCTTCACAGAAAAAAAAAAAAAAAAAAAATTTGCTGATGGAAAGCACTTTAAGGAAATACTTGCTTAAAAAGAGATGACTTTTAGGAAGAAAAATGAGTCCAGAAAAAATTAAAATTTTAAGGAAAAAACCCTCATTAGAAATCAAAGACTTCTAAATAAGGCATCTTTTTTATTAACAGTGATGGAACTAGTGAAATTATAAAAATTTAGTAGTCAGGACTGTCTTACTATGATGAAACTTGCATATTGCTGATGTCACAGAAAGCTATATAACTCTTTAGGTAAATAGCAGGGAAATGAATATGAAGAGCTAATAAGCCATTCATAATCTTTGACCTAATAATTATAAATCTAAGGATTGCTTTTTTTTTTGTTTTTGAGAATGCCAACTATGTACCTAAACTTATGTTAGGTGCTACAAAGATGAATCAGGCAACACCTCTGTTTCAAAACATTCATATCAAAATGACTTTAAAGGCTGTTACATGAGACAAAGAAGGATACTACATAATGATCAAGGGATCATCCAAGAAGATGACATAGTAATTGTAAATATAAATGCACCAAACATAGGAGCACCTCAATATATAAGGCAAATGATAACAGCTATAAAAGGAGAAATCAACAGTAACAATAATAGTGAGGGACTTTAACACCCTGCTTACATCAATAGATAGATTGAGACAGAAAAAAATCACTAAGGAAACACAGGACTTAAGTGACACAGACAGACTTAACTGTCCCAAGGATGCAAGGATTCTTCAGTATACATAAATCAATGTGATACATCATATTAACAATCTGAAGAGTAAAAATCACATGATCATCTCAATAAACGGAGAAAAAGCTTTCAACAAAATTTGACACCCATTTAATATAAAAACTTTCCAGAAAGTTGGCATGGGGGAACATATCTCAACATAATAAAGCTCATATATGACAAACCATAACAGATATCATTCTCAATGGTGAAAAACTGAAATCATTTCCTCTAAGATTAGGAGCAAGACAAGATGTCCACTCTTACCACTTATAGTTAATATAGTTTTGGAAGTCCTAGTCACAGCAATTAGAGATGAAAAATAAAATAAATCTAAATTGGAAAAGTAAAACTGTCACTGTTCACAGATGACATGATACTTAGAAAATCCTAAAGATTCTACCAGGAAACTATTAGAGCTCATCAATGAATTTGGTTAAATTACAGAGTACAGAATTAATTCACAGAAGTCTCTTGCATATCTATAAACTAACAAGGTATCAGAAAGACATTAAGGAAAGAATCTCATTTCTTTTTTTGCATATATTTTTGTCCTGTCTAAAAACTACAGTAAGTTCTTCATGAATTTAGTTTTCTAAAAATCACCTTCAAAATCCAGTTTTGAAATATAAGCCAAAGACAGCTTAGGAGCTTTTAGAGGGATAGATAGAAATAAAAAACCCTGGGAAAATAATCTCTCTAGGTTTCTGATGGAGAAAATGGGAGTTTTTACATCTGCCCTAGTTTAAATGTATTTTTTTTTAATTTATTCATTTTGGCAGCACTGGGTCTTTGAAGCTATGTGCAGGTTATTCTCTAGTTGGGGTGCATGGGCTTCTCAATGCAGTGGCTTCTCTTATTGCAGAGCATAGTCTCCAGGGTGCATAGGCTTCAGTAGGGTACATGGGCTTAGTTGCTCCATGGCATATGGAATCTTCCCAGATGAGGGATTGAACCCTCTGCATTAGCAAGCAGATTCTTAACCACTGTACCCTCAGGGAAGTCCCTTAAATGTGTTTTTTGGATAGCAATAAAAAAAAAAAAAAAAAAAAAAAGACTAGTGTTTTCAAGTCACTGGGACACTAGGAAATCTAAAATTTTGCAAACATACTATATATAATCAGAGACAATATGCTGTCCCACTGTCCCTTAGCTCTGTGTGTGTGTTAGTCGCTCAGTTGTGTCTGACAGTTTGCAACCCCATGAACTGTAGCCCTCCAGCCTCCTCTGTCCATGGAATTCTCCAGGCAAGAATACTGAAGTGGGTTGTCAGTCCCTTTTCCAGGGTATCTTCCCAGCCCAGGGATTGAACATGGGTGTCCCACACTGCAGACAGATTCTTTACCATCTGAACCACCTGGGAAGCCCCATCCCTTTGCTAAAGAGTCACAAATATGACAAGTAGGAGGACGCGGAATGAATATGATTTCGATGGAGACACTGAAAAAGAATTAGCTGTATGCTTAATGAGGTATGTAATAACATGATAGAGAATTCTCGCAACATAAAATCTATAGATCCTCATAGGGGAAATATCAAAGAAAGGGGAAAAAACCCTGTAAATTGCTACTTCCATGTATTATAGCTTTATTGAAAATTATAAACTCATTTTTCTTTCCTACCATACAATGATTGCTTTAGGGAAAGAACTACACCTTTAAGTATCAGTTAATCTGCATCATTTAATGAAGTTTTTGCCACATAAGATTCTTCCATTAAATGTTTCTTAAAGAAAAAAAAAGGAAGGAAGGAGGGATGGAGGGAAGGAGGGAGAAAATAAGAGGAGAAACATGAATGAAAAGAAAGGAGAGTGGGGTCAACACCAATGGAGGTTGGGGGTCCTTAGGACCTGACAGGGCCTCAGCTTTGGGACCCTGTGGTGTCCAGTTCATGTCGAGCGGAGCTGGTCTCCTCAGGACCTGCTTGGAGGTAGTGCTGCTGAAGGAGAAGCCATCCAGAGGCCCCAAGACTACTGACAGTGATGGCTACTGGTAGACTCTTCCCACAGGGCTTCTTCATACCACGTGAACTCCTACAAGGACAATGAGCATCACTACTTCCCTTGAACTTGAACTGGAAAGAGAAGGTAAAGGAAAGGAAGCAGAGGAGCAAAAGATCAAAACTGGAGTCTTGTCACTGCCGTTATTAATGCTTAATTTAAGATCAGTACTTAATTTAAGATTGAGGCATAAAGTGATTACATGACTTGATCATCACCTTAAAGAGGTCAAGCCCTGAGCCTTTGGAGTGGGAGCACTGACTCCAAGACCCTAGACTACCAATGAACTAACCCCAGGGAGTATCAAATAGTAAGAACTCACACAAAGGAAACCACTTGAATACAAGACCTGCCTAACCACCAGTAGCACCATGTGCCTCATTCTAAACAACAAACAAAACAAAAATACAAACCCAATCATCAGCAGACAGGATTACCACCTCACTCAGCCTTGCCATCAGAGGAAAAACAAACAGACAAAAGACTCAGCACAAATCTCACCCTATGCAAAGCTCACATAAACCAATGGACAAACCTTAGGAGGGCAGAAACCAAAAGAAACAAAGAATTCAGCCTTGAAGCCTGGGGAAAGGAGACATCAAACACAATAAGTTAAAAAAAAAAAAAAATGAAAAGACAGAGAAGTACTACACAAATGAAGGAACAAATTAGAAACACAGAAGTCCAAGTAAATGAAGAGGAAATGGGCAAACAACTTGAAAAAAATTCAGAATAATGATAGTAAAGATGATCAAAAACCTTGAAAACAAAATGGAAAAAATGCAAGAATCAATTAACAAAGACCTAGAAGAATTAAAGAGCAAACATACAGAGACAAACAATATAATAACTGAAATTAAAAATACTATAGAAGGAATCAAAAGCAGAATAGCTGAAGCAGAAGAACAAATTAGTGAACTGGAAGATAAATGATGGAAATAACTTCTGAAGAGCAGAAAAAAGTAAAAAGAATGAAAAGAACTGAGGAAAGACTCAAGGCCTCTGGGACAATATCAAACACACCAACATTTGAATTACTGGGGTTCCCAGAAGAAGAAGAAAAAAAGAAAGGGGATGAGAAAATTTTTGAAGAGATTATAGTTGACAATTTCCTCAACATGGAAAAGGAAATAGTCAATCAGGTCCAAGAGATGCAGAGAGTCCCATACAGGATAAAGTGAAACTGAAAGTTGCTCAATCCTGTCCGACTCTTTGAGACCCCATGGACTATACAGTCCATCGAATTCTCCAGGCCAGAATACTGGAGTGAGTAGCCTTTCCCTTCTCCAGGGGATCTTCTTGACTGAGGAACTGAATGAGGGTCTCCCGCATGGCAGGTGGAGTATTTACCAGCTGAGCCACAAGGGAAACCCAAGGAGAAACATGCCAAGACACATACTAATCAAACTAACAAGAACTAAACACAAAGAAAGAATACTAAAAGCAGCGAGGGAGAAGCAACAAGTAACACACAAGGGAAACCCCATATGTTTAACAGCTGACCTTTCAGCAAAACTCTGCAGGACAGAAGGGAATGGCAGGATATATTTAAAGTACTGAAAGAGAAATATCTACAACCAAGATTACGGTACCCGGCAAGGATCTCATTAAAAATTGATGGAGAAATCAAAAGCTTTTCAGACAAGCAAAAGTTAAGAGAATTCAGTACCACCAAACCAGCTTTACAACAAATGTTAAAGGAACTTTGTCAAGAAATACAAGACAGGAAGAAGATCTACAAAATCAACCCCAGACAATTAAAACAATGGCAATAGGAACATATATATCAATAATTACTTTAAATGTAAATGGATTAAATGCTCCAACCAAAAGACACAGACTGGCTAAATGGATACAAAAACAAGACCCATGTATATACTGTCTACAAGAAGCCCATTTCAGACCTAAAGACACATATAGACTGAAACTGAGGATGAAAAAATATATTCCATGCAAATGTGAAGGAAAAGAAAGCTGGAGTAACAATCCTCATATCTCACCAAAAAGACCTTAAAATAAACAAGATTACAAGAGATAAGGACAGACACTACATAATGATTAAGGGATCAATCCACGAGGAAGACATAACAATTGTAAATATCTATGCACCCAACAGAGAAGCACCTCAATACATAAGACAAACACTAACAGATATAAAAGGAGAAACTGACAGTAACATAATAATTGTAGGAGACTTTAACACCCTACTCACACCAATGGACAGATCATTGAAACAGAAAATTAATAAGGAAACACAAGTCTTAAATGATACATTAGATGAGATGGATCTCATTGATATCTTCAGGACTCCAATCCAAATGCAGAAGAATACGCCTTCTTCTCAAATTCACATGGAACATTCTCCAGGATAGACCACACCTTGGGTCACAAATCAAACCTCAGTAAATTTAAGATAATTGAAGTTGTATCAAGCATCTTCACTGACCACAACGCTGTGAGACTAGATATCAGTTACAAGAAAAAAAAGTGTAAAAAACACAAACACACGGAGATTAAAAAATATGTTTCTAAATAACCAAAATATTACTGAAGAAATCAAAACGGAAATCAAGAAATTTCTAGAAGCAAATGACAATGAAAACACAACAACTCAAAACCTATGGGATGCAGCAAAAGCAACTCTAACAGGGATGTTTACAGCAATACAATCCTACCTCAAAAAAACAAAAAAACAAAAAAACAAAAAAAAAAACAAGAAAAATATCAAATAGAATACCCAACTTTACATCTAAAATAATTAGAAAAAGAACAAAAAACTCCAAATTAGTAGAAGGAACAAAATCATAGAGATCTGAGCAGAAGTAAGTGAAAAAGAAATGAAAAAACAATAGTAAAGATTAATAAAACTAAAAGCTGGTTCTTTTAGAAGAGAAACAAAATTGACAAAGCTTTAGCCAGACTCATCAAGAAAAAAAAAAGGATCAATTCAACAAACTTAGAAATGAAAAAGGAGAGGTTACAAAAGACAATGCAGAAATACAGAGGATTATAAGAGACTATTATGAACAACTGTATGGTAATAAAATGGAAAACATGGAAGAAATGGACAGCTTATTAGAAAAGTTCAATCTTCCAAGACTGAACCAGGCAGAAATAGAAATTATTAACAACCCAATTCCAAGCACCGAAATTGAAGCTGTGATCAAAAATCTCCCCCAAAACCAAAAACCAGGAACAGATGGCTTCACAGGAGAATTCTATCAAATATTTAGAGAAGAGCTAATGCCTATCCTTCTAAAACTCTTTCAAAAAATTGCAGAGGAAGGAACACTTCCAAACTAATTCTACGAGGTCACCATCACTCTGATACCATAACTAGATAAAGATAACACAAAATAAGAAATCTATAGGCCAGTATCACTGATGAACATTGACGCAAAAATCCTCAACAAAATTTTAGCAAACAGAATTCAACAACACATCCAAAAGCTCATGCACCATGATCAAGTTGGGTTTATTCCAAGGATGTAAGGATTCTTCAATATACACAAATCAATTAATGTGATACACTATATTAACAAACTGAAAGATAAAAACCATATGATAATCCGAATAGACGCATAAAACACCTTTGACAAAATTCAGCACCCATTTATGATTAAAACTCTTCAAAAAATGGGCATAGAAGTAACCTACCTCCACATAGTAAAGACCACATATGATAAGCCTACAGCAAACCTTATTCTCAGTGGTGAAAAACTGAAAGCATTCCCCCTAAGATGAGGAATAAGACAAGGGTGTCCACTTTTACCACTATTATTCAACATAGTTCTGGAAGTCCTAGCTACAGCAATCAGAGAAGAAAAAGAAATGAAAGGCATCCAGATCAGAAAAGAAGTTTTCACTTATTTGCAGATGACATGATACTGTACATAGAAAACTTTAGTATCAGAAAATTACTAGAGCTAATCAGTGAATTTAGCAAAGTTGCAGGATACAAAATCAATACGCAGAAATCACTTGCATTTCTATATACTAACAATGAAAAATCAGAAAGAGAAATTAAGGAATCAATCCCATTCATCATTGAAACAACAAAAAGAATTAAATATCTAGGAATAAACTTACCTAAGGAGACAAAAGAACTGAACACAGAAAATTATAAGACACTGATGAAAGAAACCAAAGACTACATAAACAGATGGAGAGCTATTCCATGTTCCTGGGTAGGAAGAATCAATATTGTGAAAATGAATATACTACCAAATGCAATCTACAGATTCAATGCTATCCCTATCAAATTACCAATGACAGTTTTCATAAGACTAGAATAAAAAATTTCACTGTTCATATGGAGACACAAAAGACCATGAATAGCTAAAGCAGTCTTGAGTAAGAAGAATGGAGCTGGAGGAATCAACCTTCCTGACTTCAGATTATACTACAAAGCTGCAGTCATCAAGACAGCTTGGTACTGGCACAAAAACAGAAATACAGACCAATGGAACAAGATAGAAAGCCCAGAAATAAACCCATGCACCTATGGGTACCTTATTTTTGACAAAGGAGGCAAGAATATACAATGGGGCAAAGAGGGCAAATATAAATGGTGCTGGATAAACTGGACAGCTACATATAAAAGAATGAAATTAGAACACTTCCTAACACCATACACAAAGATAAACTCAAAATGGATTAAAGACCTAAATGTAAATGTAAGACCAGAGACTATGAAACTCTTAGAGAAAAACATAGGCAGAACACTCGATGACATAAATCAAAGCAAGATCCTCTATGACTCACCTCCTAGAGTAACAGAAATAAAAACAAAAGGAAACTAGTGGGACCTGATTAAACTTAAAAGCTTTTGCACAGCAAAGGAAACACTAAGCAAGGTGAAAAGACAACCCTCAGAATGGGAGAAATTAATAGCAAATGGAAACAACTGACAAAGGATTAATTTCCAGAATATAAAAGCAGCTCATACAACTCAATGCCAGAGAAACAAACAACCCAATCAAAAAGTGAGAAAAAGACCTAAACAGACATTTCTCCAAAGAAGACAGATGGCCAACACACACACAAAAAGATGCTCAACATCATTTATTATTAGAGAAATGCAAATCAAAACTACAATGAGATATCAATTCACACCAGTCAGAATGACCATCACCAAAAAAGTCTACAAACAATAAATGCTGGAGAGGGTGTGGAGAAAAGGGAATGCTCTTGCACTGTTGGTGGGAATGTAAATTGATATAGTCATTATGGAAGATGGTATGAAGTTTCCTTAAAAACCTAGGAAAGAAACCACCATATGACCCAACAATGCCCGCTCCCACCCTGAGGACACCAAAATTGAAAAAGACATATGCATACCATTGTTCATTGTAGCACTATTTCCAATAGCTAGAACATGGAAGCAACCTAGATGTCCATTGATAGATGAATCGATAAAGAAGTTATGGTACATATACACAATGGGATATTACTCAGCCATAAAAAGGAATACCTTTGAGCCAGTTCCAACGAGGTGGATGAACCTAGACCCTGTTATACATAGTGAAGTAAGTCAGAAAGAGAAATGCATATATATGGAATCCAGAAACATGTTACTGAAGAATTTACTTACAGGACAGCAATGGAGAAACAGGTGTAGAGAATAGACTTGTAGACATGGGGCGAGAGGAGGAGAGGGTGAGATGTATGGAGAGAGAAACATGGAAACTTACATTACCATATGTAAAATAGACATCTGTATGCCTCAGGAAACTCAAACAGGGGCTCTGTATCAACCTAGAGGGGTGGGATGGGGAGGGAGATGGGAGGGAGGTTCAAGAGGGAGGGGATATATGTATACCTATGGCTGATTCATGTTGAGGTTTGACAGAAAAAAAAATTCTATAAAGCAATTATCCTTCAATAAAAAATAAATTTTTAAAGAAAGAAAAGAGAGGAGAGGAGGGGGAGAGAAGGAGGGTGAATGGAAGGATTAAGAAATATAGCCTAAAAGAGCTATTTTTATTTTGGATTTGATGTACACACATAAAAACAAAAGAAGAGCTGCATCAGGTTGTGGTGCAGCAGGAGAAGGAGAATGAAATAGTATTTCTGGCCACAGATACAGCAGATGGCTCCAGGATGGGTGGTCAATATTATACTATAGGGAAAACTTCAAAGATCATTGACCTAAATTCCCATCGTTCCTGAACTACAGATCAGGGATGTTCATGAAATTGTTTCTTTTCAAAGTGTAAGGAGATATAGAAGTAAGAGGGCTTATGATAGAAACAAATTTTCAAAGTATAAAATGGCTCTGTTTTCTTATAACCAGGAAACTAGTCTGAACACCTCTTCTCTGCACCCAGTGGAAAGATTACACCTTTCCTTTCCAAATGTCTTATTTATAATGTATTGTAAATTATCCACTCAACTCAAATCCTTTGGTGTGTGGCTCAAAAATTACTTCTGTCATCTAGCAATGACCTCCTCCAATTCCTAAACAGCAAAAAAACCCTCCTGGCCTCGCCTGCACTCATGCACTCACTTCCTGAACTCATCATCTCAAAAAGACCATCTTCTGTTGCTCCTTATAGAGGAAGACTCTCCCTGGGACGCCTGACCTCTGAATCCCTCTTCCCTTACATAACCCACAAACTTCTCATTCATCAACACTGTATTCAATCTGCAATTTTTCTGAAAAGCCTTCCTTAATTCTCTAGCAAAGTACCCCTTCCTCTTCAGAGTATCAACAGAGCTCTGCTTAATTGACGTGCTTTCGAATAAACAAGTGGAAAATGAGTGCATCAAAAAATAAAAGGAAGGATGCCCATCTTTTGTGAAATCAGACTGTGGCCATTTTTTAAACAGTGAAAAACATCTTCATTAGAAGTTTGAATAAGACTATAAACATAGCAAACCCAAGTTATAATATTACATATTTTTGATTTGGGATGTACAAGAACTGAAATGTGAAACAAACTTCGAATGTAGCTCACTCTCAGCAGTACATGAACCTGAAAGCATCCACCTTATAAATTCTGATCCTACGTAGACCTCTTGAAGTCCTAACTTGCCCTTACTGCTAGTTCTCTTTCTGCACTTGCTCACCAAAATGTAGTACTTTAAAAAATTTTGACAACTCATAATTTTGTTGAAGGAAGGAGGGACATCTTCTTTGCTCCATGGCTGTACAATTTTCTCATTTTTAGATTTTCAAATACTCATTAGACCTGGACTTTGGCTCTCAAGACCCGGGTTTGAGTCATGGCTTCACTGTTACTTGGGTGTCCTTGGGCAGATAATCTTACCTCTCTACAACCTTAGTGTCCTCTCCTTTAAAATAGGGAAAATAATACTGTCTGAAAAGTAGTTTCTTTCTCTCCTCCTTTCTATCTTTTTTAATTTTCAAGAGCTGTAGGCCAGGCACTGTGCCCAGTGCTTTCCATGTAGAAACTCATTGATCCTGGCCAACAGTGCTCACAGCACTTACAGTCTAGAGTCAGAAAATGCATGGGAAGTGCTTTGCATGATGCCTAACATACAAAGAACACTCCTTGTATGCTGGCCATCATAAATTTTCACTGATTCTTTTTAATTTAGGCTAGAAGACCCTGATAAGACAAAGTTTCCCTAGTCGCATCCTCATTTCAAGGATGGAAATGGGGCAGAAGGACAAATGATGCCCTAAAGATAGGCAATAGGCTGAGCTCTTCAACCTCTGACTTTGGTTGAGCTCCCTTTTCCAATATATACTTTTTTTGGCCTGAAGCTGTAAGGATACGGGACTGCCTGGGAAAATTTTCCCCAGTAAATGTGTATGTGGCCAGTATAAACAGCACTCAGAAAGAGGGGACCTTTTACTGTTGCTTTTTGGAAGTATGAACTTGGGTAATTTGCTACTTTAGGTAAATCTTGTCTCCTCTTTGGCCTACCATAATGTACATTCTAAAATGTACATTCTAAAATATTAATATAATGTATATAAATTTCAAAACTCATATTCAGTCTTTAAGGATAGGGGAATGCCTCATCAAAAAAGCTTGTAATGGATTTTTAGGAAATTCCTGTTTTGTTATTTGTAAACCTCAAATATTCTCATGTTATTTTTCACTTCTTGTTTCCAAATCCACATAATTTTTCAGAGGATACAGAAATTAAGAGCTTCCAGTTTTAAGACTTTGTTTTTATTGACTGTTTCTCATTCCTACTCCTGTGTTATTTTACATTGGGATAAATTTTATATTACAAATAGGTATTATGACAATCTCTTAATAAAACTAGCAACCTGTTTCAGAGTCAGGTTTATCACCTACTACAACAGAAGCACCTCAAACTAGTGGGTGAATCTTGCCACTTGATATGTTCTGGGACAATGACTTTCACCAAGTAGAAATGTCATACCTGCTTGTGTAACTGCACAGTCCCCATAATCCATGAATCATGCTATTGCTGCACTACTTCTAGGGCAAATAACTTGGGAAAGAGCATGTGTTTTGAAAACTGTTAAAAAGGAAACTGTTGACATAAATATGTATAGGAGAAGATCAACATATGGAAATTGTCATGGTAAGTTTTCCTCCAGAGTAAATGAAAAGGAATGTCAAACCACAAAGAATCCTTTCCCAGAGCTTCTGAGAGTGAGAGCAGAAATTTTTAAAAGGTATGGAATCATACCCGGAAATAGTTGGATCATAAAAAGGTATAGCATCCAATTCTCTTCAAAATGTTTTTGGAAATGCTTTGGGAACTTTAGCTTTTTCTCTGCGAAACAAAATATGACTTCAGTCTCCCTCAAGGTGAGGTTATTCTCTGGGCCATTCATTCCCATTTAATAACCGTTTAAAAATAAGCATATTTCTCTTTCACTTCCACACCTATCCAGACTCCTCTCACCTTTCAGGGTCCAGGCACTGGCCTTTCTCCCCTAAAGCTTGCTCTGCTGACCCCTGCTTCATTTGACCTCATGCTTTTTTAAAACTTAAATTATTAGATGTGTGTAACACAAAAATTTCCATTTACTTCCAACAAGGTCTTGCATTATGCTTGAATCATATTCTCCCATCAGATCCATAAAGGCAAAGGTAAAATCCTGCTTTCTAACTCACTCAGTCTCTCTGTGGGGGCTTAAGAAACATAGATATCTCCCACATCTCAAAAGTTTACTTTTATCAAAAACATATATTAATACCTATTTTGGCTAACCAAAACACATTTGAAGAAGATTTTGCTTCTAAGAAAAAAGGTGAAAAGTAAAAAAATAGTGATCAGCATTTGTTGTGCAGCAGTTGTTATAGAGGTACGTACCCCAATCAGGGAGAGTGACACTGCCAAGTTATTTTCTCAGGAATGACACCAGCATCTTAGCACCAAGTCACCATAACTTTGAATAGTGTCTGTGAGCATCTGTGCTTTATCTTGATTTACTCTGTGCATCTGTTAGCAAGATGTGTCCTAAGGTAATTGCTCCTTTGCTTTAGGCATTTCAGCTTACAAAAGGTTTCACAGGAATGGACCCTTTCAGCTTGGGGGGAGGGGCACCTGTGTTGGCAATAATGGGCTTAACAATTTGGATGATTTAACTATAAACCTGCTATTATTACCAAGGTTGATCTGACAATTGGATTACCCAATGTGCATATGTGGAAATTTCACCCACTAGAAGTATTTCCATTGTATCACAGATAATGCCCTCATGAACCACCAGGAAAGTCTTTCATGCTCCTCCTTGTAGGAGGACAAATCCTGCCCTTTTCTGGGTGATAAGAATCCCTCTGCTTGCCTCCTTGACTCTCCAGCAAATACAGGTTACTCAAGGTAGAGAGGAATGAGTAGTAACAGCTATTCTACTCTGCCTAGTGAGTCCTGATCTAAACTGGTTCTTCCTTCCAGCTCCTAGGGGACTTCAATCTATGAAAACAAAAATGTCCCCTTTTTAAAAAACATTAATTTATCTATTTTAATTGGAGGCTAATTACTTTACAATATTGTAGTGGTTTTTGCCATACATTGACATGAATCAGCCATGGGTGTACCTTTTCAACAGTAGATGGGAAGTTGGTTCATAGTACAGATTTTGGAAATGCTAAAGCATACAATAGTTTGTTTCTTGAATCAGTGTCTAGTCTTCTTTGCCTTTCTCTTCATTGTTCTAAACAAATGGTATTAAACTTTACATCCCTGATTTATCCAGAGCCCAGTGCCTGGCATGATGCTAAGCAAAAGAGGAAACAGATAAAATCAGAGACACCTATGAACTCAGAAACATATTGATGGTGACTAGTGTTGGGGGTTCAAGTGGGAAAAACCAGTAGTGCACAAGTTTAGATTCTATTTACTGCCCTCATTAGTGCTTTGGGGGAGTCAGAGAGGAACATCCAACGAATGGCTTGAAAGAGGAGGTGAAATCTGAGCTAGATTTGGGAAAATGAGAAGAACTTTGATAAATAAGAATAGGGTGGAAGGATGTTCCCAGGCAGAGAGGAAACCTGAGCAAAGGTGAAGAGGCAGAAAATCAGTAGGATTTTCAGGGAAATTCAAGCAATCAAGTGTGGCTAGATCATAGATCTTGGTAATTGGTTGGGGTATATTTCAGGATGGGGAAGGAGAAATAGAGCATCCTAAAATGGTTATATGCTATCTCATAGGCCATAAAAATTATCTTTTTTAAAAGTAGAAACTTGATTTGGTGAGAGTTGAGCCTTCAGGATGGCAGAAATACTGAACCTTTAGAGTGATATTTCTCAACAGCAGCATTACTAATATTTGGGGCCAGACAGTTATTTTTCTGTAAGGTTCTTCCTATGCCTTGTATAATATCTTGTAGCACCTCTAGCTGTTATCTGCTAGATTCCAGCAGCACCTCCTTCCCTACTTGTGGCAACCAAATATATTAATATCTCTAGATATAATGGATTGTCCCCTAGAGGGCAAAACTACCCCTAGTTGGGCCTTAGAGTCTATTTTTATTTTTCATCATCATATCTCACCTCAGATCTAGCATTGGTAAGCCATCTACTTGTCCAGTAAAATAAGGGAGTTGGATGAAAAATTACTAGATAGTCACAACCTCCAAGGTATTATTCTTCTGTCATGCCGCTGGGACAAAAATGAACTATTGTATTCAGTCAGGGCCTGCCTGGATCAAGTTCTGGTCCTGCTAGGCAGTGTAGAACAGTGAACAGATAATGGGTTTTGGAGCCAGTCACCACTGTGGATCACAGGTCCCCTCATTTACTGGCTGTGCTGTGATGCAGAGAAAGGCTTTTTCAGCTGTAAGATAAACAATGAGTAATATCACTTCCTAGGAGAGGCTAAGCAAAGATGAAGTATATAAAGTGCCAGCTCAGGCCCTGGCACTTACAAGTGGCACCAAAAATACATACACTTTCCCTCCAAAGTACCTGGAAGTTGACTGGATCCTGAAAGGTGAGGTCTCCAATGTAGGCCTGGGTAGTTTCTCCCTGTAAGGACAAATCCTCTGCGGGTTTTCCACGCCCTATGCTAGGGGTGGACAAACTATAGCTTATGGGTGAAACTTGGCTTGCTGTGTTTTTTCCTATGGCCCATGTTACAAATGGTTATTAAATTTTGATCCCTTTCTTTTTTGGCTTGTGATCTAAAGATTTTTTGATGTGGACTACTCTTAAAGTCTTTATCGAATTTGGTACAATATTGCTTCTATTTTATGTTCTGTTTTTTTTTTGTCTGTGAGACATGTCACATCTCAGCTCTCAGACCAGGGATTAAACCTGCATGCCCTGCATTTGAAGGCCAAGTCTTAACCACTAGACTGTCAGGGAAGTCCCCTACATTTTGAATAGTTGGGAAAAAAAGAGAAATGCATTTCATGATATATGAAAATTATTCTATTACAATCTCCATAAATAAAAATTTCACAGAAACACAACCATAATCATTCTCTCACTTGCTGTCTCTGTGGGGAATTCTGTGCTATGACAGCAAAGTTGAGTAGTTGCAACAGAGACCATAGGTCTGTAGGGTAGAAACTTTTACTATTTATCTCTTTACAGAATAAGCTTGCAAACTACTGCACTTTACCAATCCTTAAACCTGCCTTCCTCTCAGAGCCTTCATACTACATTTTGGTAGCTACACAACTCCGCTTCTCTCAGCCTCTATTATTATCCCAAGCACCAGAGTTAATGTTACCCAGGCCCAACTCACATCCAAGCTTTTTCCCTAGCTTTCTTACGGTTAAATTGACAAAAATTGTATTTATTTAAGGTATACAATGTGATGTTTTCATATATCTATATATCATGAAATGATTATCACAATAAAGCTAATAAATGTAAGCATCATTTCATAGTTATTACTTTTTGTACGTGTGGTGAGAACACATAAGATTCACTCTTTTGTCACATTTGAAGTATAAAATACAGTATCATTTTATAGTCACCATGCTATACCTTAGATTTCCGAACTTATCAACTTTTTTGGATCCTATGACCAAAATCTCATTTCCTCCATCTACTTGCCTCTTCCAGTTACCCTTTCACTCTGATTCTATGAGTATGGCTATTTTAGATTCCACATATGAGATATGCAAAATTTGTCTTTCTGTGTCTGGTTTATTTCACTTAGCATAATACCTGCTAAGTGATAGAGCTTCCTATTTAAGGCTGAGTAATATTCCATTATATTAAAGGATATAGATTATATATATGTGTATCTTCCAGACATGGCAGCAGTCTTTGCTCCCAGGAGTAGGGAGAAGGAGGTTACCAGTTACAGGGGGAATTGACATCAGGTTGGCTCATCAGTTACCAGGGAAACCAGCAGATGGGCTCACCCTTCACCACCTCTTTGATCAGCTAGCAGGTGGAGATGTTCTGATCTAAATGTTAGAACAGTCACTAGCTGGGGTGGGGGCACATATGTAGGAAGGTCAGTCATGAGAGTAGGGTGTAGGTAAAGCAGGCACTGGTCTGACAGGGGGTGTCCGGAGAGCAAAAGAACAGCCATTTTGGGTGGCCTGATCATATATTCCACCTCTACATACCCAACATGACCTTTAAAATCTTGGTCTACCCCTCTCCCATGATATCCCTGGGGTCAGGTACATGGAGGCAACCAGATACCACAAACAATATAGATGCCAGCAGCTGAAAAGTATCCAGAGTGAGTAAGATACTTATTATGCTAAAAACAGTCATTCACCAGGATGTGGGCAAATTTTGAAGCTTCCTGAGAATTCATATGTGTGTGTGATTTCTTTTAAGCCAATTAAACAGAGTGCATCCACAAACCAATCTTGGCAATGCCATTTGCAGGTAGAGGCATTTCATATTTATAAGATACACATCAGTTCACTTGCTCAGTCATGTCCGACTCTTTGCGACCCCATGGACTGCAGCATGCCAGGCCTCCCTGTCCATCACCAGCTCCTGGAACTTACACAAACTCATGTCTATAGAGTCGGTGATGCCATCCAACCATCTCATCCTCTGTCGTCCCCTTCTCCTCCTGCCTTCAATCTTTCCCAGCATCAGGGTCTTTTCCTATGAGTCAGTCCTTCACATGAGGTGGCCAAAGTACTGGAATTTCAGCTTCAACATCAGTGCTTCCAATGAACACCCAGGACTGATCTCCTTTAGGATGGACTGGTTGGATCTCCTTGCAGTCCAAGGGACTCTCAAGAGTCTTCTCCAACACCACAGTTCAAAAGCATCAATTCTTTGGTGCTCAGCTTTCTTTATAGTCCAGCTCTCACATCCATACATGACTACCAGAAAAACCATAGCTTTGACTAGACAGACCTTTGTTGACAAACACATACATATACCTATACAGGCACAAGGATCTCTGTTTTCTTGCTAGAATTTAAGGCTCCTTTTTTCTTTTTTTTTTTCCCTTTGCTCTCAAGCATTAAAGTTCCTGAGAGCCCAGGTAGATTATTTCTCTCTCAAAAGCACAGGAAGAGAAATACACGTTCCTTCTAGAAAGTTAACTTCCTCTAAGCTCATAGGCAGAAAGCTGTCTTATAAAGTCAAAAGATTCCCATTTAGGACATTTTCAGGGATTTTTTTTTTTTTTTTAACAGTTTCTAAATAGCCAATTTGGTGTAAAAAGTAAGAGTGACCATAATACATATCATTCAGTCAGACGCACCTGCCTCACTTCCAGAGGCACGTGAATCAGCATTTAAGTTAACCTTCACTTCAGCTGTTGACTTGGCCTCTGTGGCCTTTCTTATATGAAAAGCAACCACCAGCCCACAGCTGTGGCCAATGCCGTATTATCTAACACTTTTTCCCTTTGCAATGGCAGTCCCTATCTCTACAACAGAATTAGGGGTGCCTATGAGTTCTCCATCTGTCCTGGTGGCCCCAAAGAGAGGTCAGCCACCGCAGGAGTCCTCCATAACCTTCAGAATTACACCCAGTGACTCCTGGCCCCCCATGTTAAGTGGACAGCTCCTGTGAACTTTCCATTCCTTGTCCTTATTTCCAGACATCTCAGGGCTCTCAGGAGTTTCCCTGGTCTCCTGGCTGCTCCAGCAATTTTGGGGCTGCACCCAGCAGGCCTACAGGCCCTGTCCTTGCCCATCCTCAAGGCCAAAGAAAGAGCCCAGAGTTAGCAACAGACCTCAGTGGTTTCATGGATGGGGGATCTTACACCTCGAAGCAAGGCCCTGGAGCTGAGACAGGAGGGAAAGGAGCAGGACACAAAAGCTAGGTAATTGAAGAAATGCACAGCTATAGGGATGTGAGAAAAAACAGCCTGAACCAGCCGAAACCAAGATGGCTTTGGGAAGAGCAGCAGGGTCAGTGACACTCAGGATACCTCCACTGTAAAAGCAAACATCACCCCCACCCCCCACACACACCTGGTTCTTATGCCACAGCAGTTCCAAGAGGGACCATAAAAAGCCGAGAAGTTGGCAGTGGCCCCATTCTTTTTTTTTTTCAGAAACCCTCACTGTTCCCCCAAAAGCAAGAATATTCCTCCCACTCATTAGTGTGTGCAATTACTTAGCCTACAAAACCCACTATCAATTTCAGGGCCCACTCTCAGTTTCAGAGACAGTCCATGTTCTACCTATGGAAGGTGTATCCCTCTAAATAAACTTACCTTCGCTTTTCCTTGGCTGGCTCTTGAATTCCTTCCCCCTGTCGAGAAGCCAAGAACCCTCACTTGGCGGTCAGTCCAGCTTCAGGACGCCTGCAGGCCCTGGGACGTGACAGCTCCCGCCCCAGCCACACAGCAACAAGACTCTACAGTACCAGGCAGGCAGCAGGCAGGACAGGGCAGCTCCTGGAGGGAGGCGGAGGTTGCCAGTTACAGGGGGAATTGACATCAGGTTGGCTCATTGGTTACCAGGGAAACTGGCTGAGGGGCACGCCTCTCACTACCCGTTTGATCAGCCATCAGGTGGAGATGTTCTGATCTAAAGGTTAGATCTAAAGGTTAGAACAATCACTAACTGGGGTGGAGGCAGGTAAGTAGGAAGGTCAGTGGTGTGAGTAAGGTGTAGGTGAAGCAAGCATTGGTCCAGCAAGGGATATACAGAGAGTGAGAGAAGAGCCATCTTGGGGTGGGGGTGTGATCACACACCAGTACATAGAACACTCTTAAGGTTTCCTTTTATTCTTACAATTTCAGTTTTATCAAAAATGTCATTTTAGGCAGAGAAGAAGGGCAATATGGGATCGCACCTGGAAAACAGTCTTCTTCCATGTCCTTAAGTTACTCTACACAGAAACCTATTCATGAAATCAACTCTGACAACATTTGATGTGCTTAATGCCCTGAAAGCCACCTCCTGACACAGAAGGTAGAAGGAAGCATCCTGTTCTGCTTTTTGGTCTATCTGTGCTTCTCAGTGTAATCCACTCTATTCTGAGGTTTCGGATTTATATACACAGCACAGCCACAGGCACGCAGGAATATATTTTTAGATCACTCTCTGAAAATGGAGCATCCACATTTTTAAAAATAAACTTGCACAGAGCTAAAGCTGGAATCAATGAGGGTGTGCGGGGTGGGGGTGGACAACCCTGCCTTCTTGTCTTCGCTGACAACCACATCTTACTCTCCCAATGTGGATTTCAGGAGATTCTTTCATTTTCCCACCTAGAAAGAGGGGTGTGGATCTGAGCAACTGACAGGGGTGGAGTTTGCTATTGAAGAATTGATTTCCAACTCCCCCTGGAAATTTGGCTCCTGATAAACGTTCTTGAAAACTTTTAGGATGTGCATGAATATTTCAAGGGCCTCTTAAGTGAAATCAATCTCATCATAGCAGACCCTCTTCATGCTGTGAGATCCACAAGTACTCCTCATGGTGAACACAGTGAACTGCTGTGCAGGGACTTCTCAAAACATGGGGAACAAACCTTTGTTCCCCACCCTGTTTTTTTCCTCTCTGTGCATCCAAACAGCCCAGGAGGATGTTCTCAAATCTGTTACTGTTGCCAGGGCAACTCGAGATTGATCCTTCACTCTAGAAAACTCAATGGATCCCTCTGAGGATTGGAGAGTGTGATTGGCGACAGCTGTTTGGGTGGGCGGGGAGGCTGTTTTGTTTTGTTTTTATCATTAGCACTATCTGTTCCCAGCTCCAGAGAGTCAAACTTTAAGCTCTGGAGAAATTCTCAATTTGTTAATGACTGTAGATGGACTGAAAAGAAGAGGCCTCTGGGATCACAGGGGAAGACCTCACTGGAAGAAACCTAACTTCCCAGGATGGGGATAAGGGGAGGAGTTGGGAAGAAAAGAAAGAGATGGGAAACAGTTGTTATTCAGCTGCTAAAGGGCCAAGAAGCCAATCCTTCCATCCATTTGTCACCTAGGAAGATGTAGAAAGGTTGGGGAGGAGAGATGGGTGCTGCTGAGAAGATCAATTGGAGTTCCCAAAAGATATGAAAGAGAAGAGGTTCTTTTCACCGAGCATCTTGGAAAAAGCCTTAAAGCAGACAGAACAAGGAAATGTATTAGTACCCCTGTCCCAGAATTAATGGCTTTGCCAGGGTCACAAATCTCTTATCTTCCAGCTTAAACGCAAAGATGATCAAACCCTGCTGGAGGTTTAGTCTGTGCTTTCAGGACAGCAGTCAGTCACGTCTTTATATACTATTGTGCTTCAAAGCCCTCCAAGAGCCTGTTTCTATTACTCCAGCCTGCCTTCAAGAACGAAAAAAAAAAAAAAGGGGGGGGGGGAACAGATTGTGAAGCATTCCAGAGAGAAGAGATTTGGCAAGTCATCCTATTTAAAAAATGTGTTATCAAAAATACTCATTTGCCTTTCACCTATTCATTGTTTTCTGATGAGCAGGGGTGGAAGGAACTCCAGGTTCACGATCGGATTTCCAGAGATGAAAGCCCAGGGTCCAGTATTAATACTCTAAACAGTTTACTGAACCTCTCTGAGCCTCTGTTTTGATTTTTATAACTCCTAAAATAGGAAGCATGTCATTGTTAGAAAAGGCTTATGATACAAATTAAATGTTAAGTGCCTGGCTGGTTACAAGCAATTAGAAAAGTCCCTATTATTTTCTGTTAGATCTAGTAACTCCCAAACATGAAACTATTGTTTTCAGAGGACATAACAACAGATTCCTGAACTATTTGAAAGGGTTGATTCCATGCAGGCTTGGGAATTGCTTTTAAATTCGGAAGAGAAAATGTTATTTTATTGGTACCACTTAAATAGCGTTGCTGTTTCCTTTAAGAGACGAAATTGGCCTGGGCCCACATCGCATGCATATTTCATCTGCAGTCCCCGCATATGTGTGTTTTGCTCAGCAAGCAGCACATATGGAACAACTCTTTATGGAAAAGAAGAGTGATGTCATCTGCCTAGCAATAGCAGGATATGAACCCACACCCCCACAGTGCGCCTGGAGATCCGCAGCTACCAGCGTACTCTGAGGAAAGGGCGCTATTTGGATGTTTCCGGAGTTGAAAGCTTTGATTTTCTTCTGAGAAGTCCCTGGGAGGGTGGAATCTGATTTCCACAAAGAGAAAGGGGTTTGCGGGACCAGAAATAGTTTATTCTTCAGGATGCCTAAGGAACACACTCAAAGTGTCTCTCATATTTCAGAACAGAAAAGTGGAAAATAGAGCAAATGTATTCCATTCCCTTCTATGTTGAAAACAGTCCCTCTGTCCCTTCAAGAGCTCTGGTCCCAGGGAATTTGTTTCGATTTGCTGCTCAGTCTGCATTCTTCTGGCATTGCTGAACAGATTAGCTCTAAAGAGGACTTTAATGCTCCTCTGGTGATTTAAGTTGTTTTAAACAAGGATTTCAGGATGGCAGGGATGAAAGGAACGTAGATATTTGGGCGTGTTCTCTCCTTGAGGAAATCTGTTTGTTTTTCTTTTCTTAGAGCAAATAATGGGAAAAAAATTAAACTTTATTCATGAAACTGTACTGGGATGGCTTAAATTCCATTCTTTGTACTAAGGTACAAAGGTACAATGCTCTTCATTAGCACCGATCTCCCTACAGAAAGAACCTGCCTGGTTGCTTGGAAATAAGCTTGTAGGAAGTGCCCACCCTAGGCCACACTGAGAGGTCTGCTTGGCGTAGCTGGAGGGTCATCTGGTGATCCTAGGATTGATTTCATCCAGAAAATAGGTTTGGTTGGGTAGAGATTTTACAAACCATTTGAATTGGAATGCCTTCAGCCAAGGGTATATAATTCCTTTTCTCTTTGGGCACTGGCTCTCCCTAACAAAATGACCACTGGCTTTTGAATAATGTGAAATCACCTGTCCAGTTTCTAAAGCCATTTGAGTCTGAGACTCTGGGATTGGATAGGACATCCAACAAAACATAAGTAGGATATGAATTCCTGTTCAAAGTCCACCGAGTCCTCACTACGATCATATACCCCAAACCCTGTTTCTGTTTCTCTATTATGGATTGTCTGCTACACTGCTTCCTGCCCTCACTCTGGGGTCCAGGCACAACAACTACTTTTTGGACATAGGTTCATTGAAGAACAGAAAAAGAACAAGGCAGAATGACCAGCTTCTCTTAAAAGTGATAAATTGGGAGATTGGAATTGAGAGATATACACTACTATAAAAGGAGAGTGAAAAATCTGGCTTAAAACTCAACAGTTAAAAAACTAAGATCATGGCATCCTGTCCCATCATTTTTGTCCCATCTGGCAAATAGACAGGGAAAAAGTGGAAACTGACAGATTTTATTTTCTTGGACTCCATAATCACTGCAGATGGTGACTGCAGCCATGAAACTTAAAGACACTTGCTCCTTGGAAGAAAACCTATGACAAACTTAGACAGCATATGAAAAAGTAGAGATATTATTTTGCCATCAAAGGTCCACCTTGTCAAATCTATGGTTTTTCCAGTAGTCATGTATGGATGTGCTCTTTGGACCATCAGGAAGGCTGAGCACTGAAGAATTGATGCTTTTGAACTATCGTGCTAGAGAAGACTCTTGAGAGTCCCTTGAACAGTAAGGAGATCAAACCAGTCAATCCTAAAAGAAATCAGTCCTGAATATTCATTGGAAGGACTGATGCTGTAGCTGAAGCTCCAATACTTTGGCCACCTGATGCAAAGAGCTGACTCATTGGAAAAGACCCTGATGCTGGGAAAGACTGAGGGCAAGAGGAGAAGGCGGTGGCAGTGGATAGGATGGTTAGATAGCATCACCGACTCAATGAACATGAGTGTGAGCTAGCTTTAGGAGATAATGAAGGACAGAGAAGCCTGGCATGCTGCAGTCCATGGGGTTGCAAAGAGTCAAACATGACTTAGCTACTGAACAACAGTAATACTACTATATATATATAAAATAAACAGCAAGGACTTATTATATATCACAGGGAACTATATTCAATATCTTGTCATAACTTAATGGAAAAGAATCTGAAATATATGTGTATATACACACATATATTCTTATATTTCTATATACATATAGCTGAATCACTTTGCTGTACACTTGAAACATTGTCAATCAAATATACATGCCACATCCTGTTATATCTAATTGTCCAAAGTCGTGTGCTTAAGCCTGAATTTCTAGGAGGGAGCAGATCATCTTTCCACAAGAAAGGGCAGGAAATATTTTGAACCATATGTAACTAACTTAATAAAAATATTTGTGAGCTTAGCAAAATCCAAGTAGATTGAAAAGGGAGGAATCCACCTTCCATCAATTAGAAAGTGGAAGTGACATGAGAAAATGATAAAGAATAAAAATTCTGTTGTTTCTGCATGTCCAATATCCATTCCACCTTCTATCTGATAACTGAATATCATTTCCCTTTTGGAAACTATTATATTTCCTCTTTTGCAGTTCTGGTGAAACTACTACTTCATATATCCTTCCTCTGCTAGCCGTATACATCTAGGCATATGAATCACAGTAACCAAACTCAATCATCTTGGATATTCATAGTAGACACAGAGATGCTCCACCCAGATTTCCCTTCAAGGAAGGACTTGCTTCCCAGCTATGGAAAGTGATGTAACCAACCTCAGTTATCAGAAACTTCAAGGTCTACCTTTACTGTAGAGAGTCCCCATGCCCAAGGTCCTGCCTTTCCCTGGGCAGCTCTGATACGGAGCAAGTTGGGATTAGAAAGACCTGGCCATTTCTGCTCAACTCAGATTGTAATGGGAACTATATACTTATTCCAAATCTTCCCCTGGGTTGGCTTAGGCTTTTTTGGATCTGCATTGCAGAAAAATTCTTTCTCTGTCCAAAGTGACTTGCACCCTCTTCCCTTAGCAGGTATTGATCCCTAATAAAAAGCTGTGAAGGGCTTCCTAGGTGGCAAAGTGGTAAAAAATCTGCCTGCCAATGCAGGAGACACAGGAGACTAGACATGGGTTCAATTCCTGGGTTGAGAAGATCCCCTGGAGAAGGAAATGGCAACCCACTACAGTATTCTTTGCCTGGAAAATCCCATGATCAGAGGAGCCTGGCATGCTACAATCCATGATGTCACAAAGAGTTGGACATGACTGAGCATGCACGCATGTATGTGTGCATGTAAAAAATACCCATGACTCAAATCTATCTCTGTATTTGTTCCTGGAGAACTCAACCTATGACAGTTAATGTAGCAGAGAAATAGAGAACCCTGCATCAGCAATTCTATGCCCTCATTATAAATAAAATTTATTTATAATACCAACAGGCTTTTGGTCAGAGCCAGTCCAAGGGCACCACCTAATAGGAAGATGGGTAAGAAATGCTATACTGAAGATGAAATGTTTGGAGAGCATTTCTCTGCCAGCAAGTCCTTCCAAAGGTACAGCTTCTGTCCTGTTAGCTATCATACATCTTCCCGATATATTCCTATTTTATGAAGTTAGTCAGTGTTAAGTTCTTTCGGTTGCAAGCAAACAACTCTTTCCTATAGGAAGACTTAGTATAAACTCCCTTTCCAATAAAGCTGGATAATAAAGGAATATAAGATATTAAACATTAATAGGATTGGAGAAGGTGTTATTTTTATCTTTATAGAATGAGGGAAATATTAGTTTTATTGGCTGAGATGCTGTGCCTTATTGAAGCAAAACTTGAAAACTAAAACAAACAAAAAACTGGCATTGGTTGAATATAGGGGAGTGACAAAGATGGTTGATGGAATGAGGTCTTGGAACAGGTGAAAAAGGTTAGCAATTACATAATAAACAACAAAGAAAAGAAGAATATATTTTCCTCCGAGAATCTGGTGAAGAAGAAAGACCATAAAGAACATAAACATTGGTGAATAATGAGGCATTGAGGAGACTTTTTAAGAACATGAGTAAACCATTTTAGGTCAATGATTTCAACTCATATATGTCTTTAAAAGTTTGAGGAACCCCAAAAGCACCTAGTTTCTATGAGTAATCTGTCATAGTAATTTTATAAGTTGACCGATATAAACACTTTAAAAAATGTTACTGTTATAGTACTCCTTTTAAATTGGACATGGTTTGGTGTTTGTGATGGAAAGCAATGATTCTGGACCCAGAATATCTGAGTTGAATTTGGCATCACAGTTTCCTAGTGTGACATTGACTGAGTTAATTTTTAAGTTAATTGAAGAATTTTAGTAAATTCTTCACCCATAAAATGGAAATGGTAATACTATTCAACCTTAGTATTATTATGAGGATGAAAGGAAATACTGAAGAGGATTAAAAAAGGAAAAACTGCCTTTTTCCTCATCAGCAAAATGAGAATAGTGATAGTACAGTATCTAACTTGTAAGATGACTATAGGATTAAATCACAAGAGCTGAAACACATAAAACACATATAAAGAGCAGGGACTGGCACTTAATAGTGCTTAACAAAAGTAAGCTATTATTATCATCATTATATCTTTTAATATGACAATTTCCAACTAATGAAAACTTTTCTGTAAAAATAAACACTTTTATTTTTTACCAATGTCTTCCTATCAAGGAAGCTAGAAGGTAACACAAGGGATATTTCAAGGAAGATATCTTTATACTCCTAGAATTCTGATTTTAGGGTCTTCAGTCTTCATTTTTTTCAGGATTTGTCTTTTTATATTTTAAATACCGAAGAATCAGTATACATAAAGAGTCTCACCACATGTAGGTGGTAGTTTTACTTTCTCTGCGCTGAAATTTTTCTAGCTTCTATTTTGCTGTTTGATTATTTGCATATTATATATTTTATGTTACTACTCTGCTTCTACAAGTCAGTTATGAAACTTGCTAACATTCTGCACAATCAATTTTCTAAATAATTGGCCTTTACAACAGTTTTGCATTTTATAGTTTTATGCCACATTAACTTTATAAGATGTCATTTTACATTTGTTAAAAAGAGATGTTTCTCTTTGTCAACAGCCTTAAAAACATCTCTTTGGGACATGGGTTTTCTCTTGAGAGCTGCTGACATACCCAAGTGACTGTCATAAGACAATGACATTAATAAATTTTATTTTTTTGTACTGTCATCCCTTCAGCAAGACATAACCTCTGCATAAGTGACATTCATGAGACTATCAACCTCCTTCTGAACATGGAATTTATTATTCTTATATTCAGTACAGATCCACAGCACTGATGTGGTACATAGTACATAATAGCTGTTTAATAAAAAAATTATTAGAAGAATCATGAAGAGATAGATCCCATTACTATGACTCAACTGGCAGTTTTGCAAGACAAACTTATTTACCAAAATGGTCTGAAATTGCCTTCTCTTATTTATTATAAGAGAAATTGCTTTCTCTTATTTATATGTTATAAATTCTACAATTAAGGAAACCGATAGGATTTAAATAGTCTACAATGTTGCTTTATAATTTTACTCTCTAAATTTATTTTTTTTAATTAATTAAGTTGAGTTTTCTACTTACAAAATCAATATATGGACTTCTGCTCCCTGCTAAATTTTAAAATCTATTGATAGACAATTTTCCCCATAATAACAATTAGAAAAATGGATAAACTGTAAATGTTATACTTTTTTAATCACTGAAGAGCTTTGTACATGTAAAAGGTCTAGAAGAATTAATCTAAACAGGAAAAAAAATCCATTTCACTTTGTGGAATTTAAGGAGTATTTTACTCACTGGGAATATTTGCAGAGTCTGAGCATAGTTTAATGATCAGATCTTTCATACGTAGAATACTGGTGAGGAAGCTAATATTTGATAACCATTCAGACTCATGTGGAAAACTAGAATCTAGAGGAGCTACAAATGATAAGTCTATTTTCCCAAAGAGAGAAGCGGGATTTTTGCAGAATGCTAAGGAAGCATAGGAATGAACAGTACTCTAAGCCAAAATTCTGCTAAAAGTTTGGGTCTTCAATAAAACACAGGAAAGTTCTTGCCTTTGAGAGATTTGTAACCAGAGGTAAACTGAGTCTGATTAGGGCTACAAACCAATCTTGACCTGGCTTGCTTGCTGAATAAACCAAGGTGGCTCATGATTCTGCCTACTAGAGGAAAGAAATACCATCTGGGGAAAAGTAACACCATCTTTAGTCCTTATGGTCCTTTACAGAAGGGTTATACATCAATAAAAATAGTTTGAAATATAAAGGAGAAAAATAGAACTCAAAATCAATAGAGGAAATAGCCAATAAAAACAGATTAGTATTTTACTCATTAGAAATGCTTTAAAATAAATACACATATTTTTTTAAATGAGGAAAATATGAATCTATAGTTAACTCTAACAAAGAGATGCAATGTTTAAAATAAATCAAATGGATATTCTAAAACAAAAATATATAATATCATAAATTAAGAACTCATTATTTGGAACAGCAGAAAAGACAATTAGTGAATATGTAGAAAGATCAATAGGAGTTATTTAAACCAAAGTAGAGAGAGAAAAATGAAGAAATCTGAACAGATTACAACAGAATCATGGGAAACTAAAATATGCTAACAAACATATAACTGGAATCTCTGAAGGAAAGGAGAAAGGAGAAGCAATATTGAAAAGCTACTGATAAGTTTACAAAACTGATGGAAGATAAAACTTAGAGATTCAAGAAGACATATTGACATAATAATTGAATTTCTGAAGACTAAAGACAAAGACAGATTTTTAAAGGTACAATAGAAAAAGGCACATTGTCTTCTACTGTCAGAAAACTTTCAAAGAGTAACTATGAAAAACAGAAGATACTGGAATAGCATCTTTAAAGTGCTGAAAGAAAAACAAAAACTGAAATTCTATGATTCAAAAATATGATTAAAAGTGAAGGTGAAATGGCAGCATTGGAAGTATAGTGGTGAGTATAGCTGCCTTCTAAAAAGTGAAGATGAAATAAAAATGTTTTCAGATGAGCTTCAGAGAGTGTATTGACATTGGGCTCACACTATAAGACATTCTAAAGCAAGTTTTTCACATTGAAGGAAAATCACATAAAAACATGAAATTCCAGAAAAAAATGAAAACATGAGAAGGGATGCATATTGGATAACTATAAAATATTACAGTTGTTAAACAATAAAAACAATGTACTTTGGGTGTTATAACTATGTGTAAATAAAATTAATTGAAATAAGAGAATGGAATAAATGGATTAAATTGTTGTAAGGGTCTTGCAAGAATTTGTAGAGAGCTAATTTAGGGTAGGCTACAATAAGTTAAGAACATACAATCAAAGTATCACTACAAATAATACAAATGTATAAGTAAACTTGAATAAAGGGAAAAAAACAGAATGCTAATGTTTTTTGACTAATTCTAAAAATAGAAAAGGAAGAACAAGGAAACAAGCCACAATTTGAACAGTTAGAAAGCAAATATTAAAATAGCAGACTTAAACTGATCTCAGTAATTACACTAAATGTAAGCTGTGTAATGACCCAGTGGAAATGCAAAGTTATCACACTAAGAAAAATAAATATATGCATTCAAGAGTCAAGTATGTGTTTAGGAGAGATACACTTGATTAAATGTAAAATAATAACAATGATAGTAATACATAGCAAACAAACACTAACCAAACAAAAGCTGATATGACTGTATTAAGTATAAGAGAAAACAGACATTGATGAATGTATTAAAGAAAGAAATAGGAATCTTTTATAAAGAAAAAGGAAACAATCAACAGGAAGTCATAATGAGCCCAGATATATATATGCCTAAATAGTTCAAGAGACATATAAAAAACAGAATTAATTGGAAAGGCAGACAAAATATCAATTATTGCTATAGAGTCTAAAATATGCTTTTTAAAGAGCAAACCGAAAGTCATATGGGACAGAGAATATTTATTTAGAAACCCTCTTAACTAATTTGAACTAATTGACATTATGCCCCAAAACTACAACCAAAAAACTGAAGAATACACAGTATTTTCAAATGTTTTTGGAATATTTACCAAAACAGGCATTATACTAAGCACAAAAGCAAATCCACATAAATTTCAGAAGATTGAATTCATACAGTGACCACAATGGAATTAATCAATAAATAACAATATAACTAGAAAATTCCAAAATCTCAGAAATTGAAACTGCAATTAAAAATCTTCCCCCAACCAAGCAAAGTAGCATACCAAAGCAGGAAAGGGAAACTTCTGGCCTAAATTATTTCATTAGTGTATTCCTATAAGCATTTTCAAGAAAAATAATGTCTTGCAGAAATCTTTCAGATAGTGGTGAACAGGAACACTTTAACATATTATGAAAACAGTCTGACTCTATACCAAAAACAGAAAAGGATAAGTAAAAAAATAAAACAAAATAAAATTATAAGCCTATGTTACTCATAAATTATAAGTAAAATCCTAAACAAAATATTAGCAGATCAAATTTAGAGATGTAATAAAAAAATCACGGCCAAGTGGGATTTATTCTGGGATCCTAATGTGGATTTATCTTTCAAAAAAATTAATCAAGATAGTTAATACATTATCAGAACAAGGGAGAAAAAGCACATGATAACATACACAATAAAGTGATAAAATTTGAGACTCTTTCAAGATAAAATTCTCAGAAATGAGGACTGCAAGAGTTTCTTCTCAAAGTCTGGGATTATTCTAATGGTTAAGTGTGTTGGCCCAAGCCAGGCTGAGTTTGAATTATGGCTTATCCACTTACTAAGTATGCCTTGTGCAAATTACCTAATCTTTTTCTCAGTTCCCTCATTCAAACAATGACAACAGGATTACTTTTGTCATCAGAATTAAATTAACTTAAGCAAAATATTTATAAGAATACTTGCACATGTGTGCTTAGTCACTCAGTCAGGTCTGACTCTTTGCAACCCCATGGACTATAGTCTGCCAGGCTCCTCTGTCTAAGGGATTCTTCAGGCAAGAATACTGGAGTAGGTGGCCATTCCCTTCTCCAGGGAATCTTCCTGACCCAGGGATTGAACTTGGGTCTCCTGCCTTGCACATAGATTCTTTACTATCTGAGCCACCAGGGAAGCCCTCAAGAGTGCTTAGTCCATGATAAGTGCACTGCAGATAATAGCTATTACAATCAGTGATGCTATTTCTATACTGTCAGAACTTAGAATGTTGCCTACAACATGGTGGATGTTAAATGAATGTTTTCTGAATGAATGAATAAATAAGTGAGCCTATATACTAAGAGTACAGCATATTGGTAGGTGCAGAGAAGAATATAAGCCTCTATCTCTACCCATTTTTATCACTCCTTACGACTGCTGTAGACAATATGATTTGAGGGCATCTGAAAAAACAAACCATCTCTGCCCAGGTGGATTTCAATCTGGAGAGTTGTGAGAAGACAGAGAGATGCTTGGCACCTTCTGGCACAGGAGTGAGATGACCAGAAGGACTGAAAAATAAAAGTCTTGAAGAATGTGTTTGAAAAGGGAAAAAGAAAGAGAGGAAGAGAGATTAGAAGCCAGGAAATTGGGGTTAATTTTTTCTGTGTGGATTTTTGGATGATACCACTCTATTGGCAGAAAGAGAAGAGAAACTAAAGAGCCTCTTGATGAGGGTAAAGAAGAGTGAAAGAGCCGGCTTAAGTCCAAATATTAAAAACAAAAAAACAAAAAAACACCTAAGATCATGGCATCCGGCCCCATTACTGCATGGCAAATGGAAGGGGAAAAGGTGGAAGTAGTGACAGATTTCCTCTTCTTGGGCTCCAAAATCACTGTAAACGGTGACTGTAGCCATGAAATCAGAAGATGATTGCTTCTTGGCAGGAAAGCGATGACAAACCTAGACATTGTGTTGAATAGCAGAGATTACTCTGCCGACAAACGTCCAGATAGTCAAGGCTGTGGTCTTCCCAGTGATCACGTATGGTTGTGAGAGCAGACTGTAAAGAAGGCAGAATGCTAAAACATTGATCCCTTCAAACTGTGATGCTGGAGAAGACTCCTGAAAGTCTCTTGGACAGCAAGGAGATCAAACCAGTCAATGTTAAGGGAGATCAACCTTGAATATTTACTGGAAGGAATGATGATGAAGCTGAGGCTCCAGTATTTTGGTCATCTGATGTGAACAGATGACTCATTGGAAAAGTCCCTGATGCTGGGAAAGATTGAGGGCAGAAGAAGAGGCTGTCAGAGGATGAGATAGCTGGACGGCATCACTGATGCAATGAACATGAACTTGGGCAAACTCCAGGGGGTGGTGAGGGACAGGGAGGCCTGGCGTGCCGCAGCCCATGAGGTCACAAAGAGTTAGGCACCACTGGGTGACTGAACAACTCTCTATGTGGCACTGTGCAGCCATTTAATACTATCGTTTGCTCCATCATATTGAAATTATTTATACTCTATTTGTTCCCAGTAGATGGTGAGCTCCTTATGGAAAAATTCGTGTCCAATCCATCTTTTGTGTTCTGTGCTTCACATAGGAATGCCACATAGCTGCCTTTGGTAAATGTTTTCTGAAAGATGCTAAACTTTGAGCCTCTATTCTTCATTCCTGAGGAATGCCTTCTTGCTCACCTTTAGAAATTATATTAAATGAGAGAGTATACATTGAAGACCCTTAAACATCCCATGGGCTACAGAAATGCGTGTTGCTGCTAGTAGGTTTATAAGAAATAGCGAACAATGAATACATACATAAAACACTTCAGAGTTTACAAAGTGTTTTTCATATCCATTGCCTAATCTAATCTGTCTGACATACAGACTTATAGGAAGGTATCTTTATGATAATTTCTCAGAAGATACAGTTTGAATCTATATTTTAGCCATAAAAATATGCTTTATATTCATTTAGGGATAAATGTTCTCAAATGAATTTTACAGTAATTCTTACATAATAAAGTAACGCTTTTCCTTTATAAAGTTTGAATGTTTGCATACTGAAAACCTTCATTTACCTTGGTCTGAATGTAATATATGTATATACATGTGTGTGTGTGTGTGTGTGTGTGTGTGTTTCAGCTTGAGAGGCCCTTCAGATGTAGTATGCTTCTGGTTTAATAATTTTGAAATAGATACTTTTGTTTTTAAGAGCTTAAAATAAAGGTTGAGAGTGAGTGTGAATTTAGGAGTTTAGACACACTTATATCCCATTTCTCATTTCTTTTATGATCCTGTGAAGGATCAGATAAGGATCAGTATCCTTACCTATGAAAGCGAGAGAAAAATTGCATACAGCTCCTAGAGTTATTTTGAAAATTAATTAAATAATGCTTAAAAGGTGTCTGGCTTTGAACTTGGCAAATAAAAGGTGTCCAGCAAGTAATAGCTTTTTTCTATTTTGCATCATTAATATGAAAGTATTAGATAAATTAATAGCTATTATTAAAATATTTTTTACTTAATAAGAGTAAATTAGGAAGCACTTTTGTTGTCTGGGTCTTTTGTTAGAGAAATCACTGACAAAGCTTTGGTATGATTTTCTGGCCAGTGAACAATTCACAAATGAGTCCAGCTTAGGTTCCAGTAAATTTCAGGATCTTGATCCAGTCTGTGATCCCAGCTTGTATTTATTTCCCACATCTGCTATAACAAACACCACAAAAATTTAGTGGCATAAAACAACAAAATGTTTTATCATATAGTTCTGGAAATTAGAAGTCTGAAATGGGTCTCCCTGGACTAAAATTGAGGTTTCCCACAACTGTGTTCCTTTCTGGAGGCCTTGCAGGAAATTCATTCTCTTGTCTTTTCACCTCCTAGAGAGTGCCCACATTCCTTGACTTGTGGCCCCTTCCATCTTCAAAGACAACAATGTTGCATTTCTGTGTGCCTTTCTTTCAGTTACCTCTCCCACTTACTTTCTTTTCAGTCTCCCTTTTCTACTTTTAAGCACCCTTGTAATTACATTGGCCATGTCTAGATAATTGATAATATTCTTCCTATTTAGCATCAGTTTATTAGTAACCTAATTCCACCTGCATTTAATTTCCTTTGACTAAGTAATCTAATGCATTCACAGTTTCCAAGGTTTAGGAAATGGACGTCTCTGGAGGGGGCGAGGAGGGCATTATCCTCCCTATGACATAGCTCCAAATAATAGTAGGTTAGAGGATAAGGATCTGCTCCAAATCTGAATTTAGGAAAGAGTCAGGATTTGATTTTGATTTTGAGGTCTGAACTGAGTTTTGAAACTTTAATGGCTCCTGTTTTTACATGGCCCTGTGTGCTATCAGCTTGGAATTTCAGACACACCTAGCCCACAAAATTATCTTTGTTTCTGGTACTGTCATGTGAGACCAGGAAATCCAGCCCAGCTTGAGATGACAGCAGGGATTGATGGCAGTTTCAAGTCTATGTCTTTTTTTTTCTTCTTCTTATCTCCTGTGTTTTTCTTCTTTTCTGAAAACCACCTAAGAACATCCAGTGTTTATAGCATCCTTCAAATTTCCACATCAAATTTCCTAGAAAGTGAGGAGAGCTCAGTAGTGAAATAAAAATATCAGAGAGTTTAGTGGCTGTGAGCTGACCCTAGGGCTTCTCAGGTGGTGCTAGTGGTAATGAAACTGTCTGCCAATGCAGGAGATGCAAGAGACATGGGTTTGATCCCTGGGTTAGGTAGATCCCCTGGAGGAGGCCATGGCAACCCACTCCAATATTCTTGCCTGAAGAATCCCATGGACAGAGGAGCCTGGCATGTTGCAGAGTCGGACACGACTGAAGCGATTTATCACGCATGCACATGCATACTCCCCTGACAGTGGTAGAAGCTGTGGGCTGGGCTTGTGCAAGACACAACCATCCCTGGGTTGTCCCACCCAGACATGAGAGTATGAATAATCATATATCAGGGGTCTCCTCTGTGCCAAGTGCTTTACAGGTAGCATATCTAAGGGTCATCACCATCATTCAGAAGCAAATAAAACTGAATTTTAAAGAGAATTAATAACTTGTCAAAGAATATTCACCTTAAAGTTAGGAGGGTCTGGAGTCAAATCACAGTCTCTGATTTGAAAAGCAGAGATTTTCCAGCTCCTCCAAGCCTCTTTCCTGCACATGCCTATGCTCATCACACCAGCCTGCCTTTCTAACTAGAATGTGAACTCTCGATGATCTGAATCACATCTTTTTCATATGGTTCCAGCACCCAGACTTGTGCCTGATGTGTAGTCAGTGTTCAGCAATGTTTGCTTATTTTATGAAGGTATGATTTAGTTAGGACACTGTACGGGCGTCTTAACTATAGCAGGCTACAGAAAACCCCATAACCAGATGAGGCCATAGAAAGGCAAAATTGACTTAGGAATTTGTGGAAATTTGGCCAGGGATTTCTTCTGTCCCTCCAGGAGTCATTTACATGGTATTTGACTTGGCTTTCTGAGATGTATTAATCAATCCTCCAAACTCTGTTCAGGGCTCCATGCCACTCAGCTGCAATCAACTAGTATTTATCTACTGAGATACTTAGGAGGGCAAGATGGGAAATGTAGCCGTTCAATAGAGTGCTTTAATTTAACCCCTCCCACTCAATTCCATCTAAAGCCATCTCAAGTTGTGGAGATGCGCCATCTGTCCTAAAGGAGATAACACTTAATGCTAACTAACACAACACACATTTGTGGAGCTACTTATACCTGCTAAGTGCCAAATCCTATGCTTGCACTAGGAATGGTTGAATATTAAAGACCTAACAGGACTTCCCTGGTGGTCCAGTGGTTAGAGATCCACCTGCCAATGCAGGGGACATAGGTTTGATTCCTGGTCCGGGAAGATTCCACATGCCACAGGGCAGGTAAGCCTGTTCCACACAATAATTGAGACGGCTCTCTAGAGCCCATAAGCTGCAGCTACTGAAGCCCTCATGCATGGAGCCCATGCTCTGCAACAAGAAAATCTGCTGCAATGAGAAGCCCACACACACCACCATGAGCAGCCCCCACTCGGTGTAGTAGAGAAAGCTCGTGGGCAGCAACAAAGACCCAGCCCAGTGCTCCACACACAGAGGCTAAAACCTCTAGAATTGTTCAGTTTGCTAAGACTTTTCCTTTTTTGGATGACTTTTGAATATCCTGGAATATTTTTAATCATTTGAGGCTAAAAGAGTGTGTTGACAAATTATCCCCAACATAGCCAAACCAGGAAAACAAATGAATCATATAAACACTCGAAAAATTCAGAATCCATCATCATGCCTAAGAAATGTGACAAATATGCTAGCTATTCAAATATTTTTTTTCCTTTTTTTTTAAAAGCAGTTTTGGATTCACAGCAAAATTGAGGGAGTGGTACAGAGATTTCCCATACGACCCCTTCCACCATACATGTAGTCTCTCTCATTGTCAACATCTCCCCCTACAGTGGTACATTTGTTACAACTGATTAGCCTACTGTTGACACATCATAATCACCTAAAGTCCATAGATCACATGAGGATTTGTTCTCAGTGTTGCATATTCCATGGGTTTAGACAAAAGTGTAATAGCATATATCCATCATTATATTATCATGCACAGTATTTTCACTGCCCTAAAAATCCTCTCTGCTACACCTGTTCATCATCTCCTTGTCAACCACTGACTTTCTTTTTTAAGATCTTCACAATTTTGCCTTTTCATTTGGTTAGAACCATACAGTATGTTACCTTCTCAGACTGACTTCTTTCACTTAATAAAATGCATTTAAGGGTTTTCCATGTTTTTTCATGGATTAATTGGTCATTTCTTTCTAGTACTGAATAATATTTCATTGCTATATGTTCACTCATCTATAATATCTTGGTTGCTTCCAAGATTTGGCAATTGTGAATAAAGCTGTTATAAACATGACAGTGCAGGTTTTCCTGTGGACATGAGTTTTCAACTCATTTAGTTAAATATCAAGAAGTGCCATTGCTTGATCATATGGTAACTGCATGTTTAGTTTTGTAAGAAACTGACAAACTCTATTCCAAAGTGGCTGTGCCATTTTGCATCCCACCAGTAGTGAATGAAATTTCTTGCTACTCCATATGCTTATCAGCATTTGGTGCTGTCAGTGTTCTGAATTTTGGCAATTCTAATAGGTGTACGGGGCTTCACTTGTGGCTCAGTGATAAAGAACCTGCCTGCCAAAGCAGGAGACTTGACTTTGATCCTTGGGTCAAGAAGATCCCCTTGACCTTCTGGGTAGGAAACGGCAAACCACTCCAGTATTCTTGTCTGGGAAGTCCCAAGGACAGAGGAGCCTGGTGGTCTACAGAACATGGGGTCACAAAAGAATTGGATGTAACCGAGGACTTCCAGATGTTCAAGCTGGTTTTAGAAAAGGCAGAGGAACAAAAGATCACATTGCCAACACCTGTTGGATCATAGAAAAAGCAAGAGAATTCCAAAAAAATGTACATCTGCTTCACTGAAAACACTAAAGCCTTTGACTGTGTGGATCACAACAAATTGTGAAAAACTCTTAAAGAGATAGGAATACCAGACCACCTGACCTGCCTCCTGAGAAATCTGTATGCAGGTCAAGAAGCAATAGTTAGAACTGGACATGGAACAGCAGACTGGTTCCAAATTGGGAGAGGAGTACATCAAAACTGTATATTGTCACCCTGCTTTTTTAACTTATATGTAGAGCAGAGAACATCATGTGAAATGCCAGGTTGGATGAAGCACAATCTGGAATCAAGATTGCCAGGAGAAATATCAATAACCTCAAATATGCAAATGACACCACCCTTATGGCAGAAAGTGAAGAAGAACTAAAGAGCCTCTTGATGAAAGTGAAAGAGGAGAGTGAAAAAGCTGGCTTAAAACTCAATATTCAGAAAATGAAGATCATGGCATCTGATTCTATCACTTCACGGCAAATAGACAGGGAAATAATGGAAACAGTGAGACTTCATTTTCTTGGGCTCCAAAATCACTGCAGATGGTGACTGTGGCCATGAAATTAAAAGACACTTGCCCCTTGGAAGAAAAACTATGACCAACCTAGACAGCATGTCAAAATGCTGAGACATTACTTTGCCGACAAAGGTCTGTCTAGTCAAAGCCATGGCTTTTCCAGTAGTCATGTATGGATGTGAGAGTTGGATCAGAACAAAATCTGAGCACCAAAATATTGACGCTTTTAACTGTGGTGTTGGAGAAGACTCTTGTGAGTCCCTTGGACTGCAAGGAGATCCAACCAGTCCATCCCAAAGGAAATCAGTCCTGAATATTCATTGGAAGGACTGATGCTGAAGCTGAAGCTCCAGTGCTTTGGCCATGGATGAGAAGAACTGACTCATTGGAAAAGACCCGAATGCTGGGAAAGATTGAAGGCGGGAGAAGGGGATGACAGAGGATGAGATGGCTGGATGGCATCACCAATTCGATGGACATGAGTTTGAGCAAGTTCTGGAATTTAGGGATGGACAGGGAAGCCTGGCATACTGCAGTCCATGAGATCGCAAAGAGTCAGACACGACTGAGTGACTGAACTGATAGCAAACAAACAATAGGTGTGTAGTGGTAGTCCACTCTTTTAGTTTGCATTTCACTGATGACATATGATGTGGAGAATTTTTGCATGTGCTTATTTGCCATCTACATCAAATTTTGGGGTGGAGAGTTGTTCATATCTCTATACCCTTTATTATCCTTTTAGTGTCCCTGTAATCTATAGTAATGTTACCTCTTTCATTTTTAAAATTAGCGATTTATGTTCTCTCTCTTTTTTTAGTAAACCTTATTAGAGGCTTATTGATCGGAGATATAGCTTTTGGATTGGTGATTTTCTCTACTGATTTTCTGTTTTCCATTTCATTGATAGCTGCTCTAAATCTTCCTATTTTTCTTCTGTTTACCTTGGATTTAATTTGTTGTATTTTTTCTAGTTTCCTGAGGTGGAAACTTTATTTAGCTCTTTCTTCTTTTCTGATATATGCATGCAATGCTATAAATTTCCCTTCAAGGACTGTTTTTGCTGCATCCCACAAATTTTGATAAGTTGTGTTTCATTTGATTAAAAAATACTTTAAAGTTTCTCTTGAGATTTTGTCAATTCATGTAATTAGTCAGAAGTCTATTATTTAATCTCCGTGTATTGGGAGATTTTACATTTATCTTTCTGTTATTTATTTGCAGTTGATTTCACTATGGTCTACGCACAGTTACTGTATTATTTATATTATTTTAGATTTACTAAGAAGTGTTTTATGGCTCAGAATGTGGTTTGTCTTGGTAAATGATTCATATGAACTGAGAACAATGTGGTATTGTGTGAAATAGTTTATGGGTGTCAATTATATCTAGTAGATTGATAGTGTTTTGAGGTCAACTGTGCCTTTACTGATTTTCTGCCTACTGGGTATGTCCCTTTGTGATAGAAGGATGCTGAACTCTACAACTATGACGGTGGATTCATCTATCTTTCCTTGCAGTTTTATCAGCTCTTGCCTCACATAGTTTGACTCCCTTTTGTTCCTCATACACATGTTAAGAATTGTTATATTTTGACTGAGAATTGACACTCAAAATCCATGTACAGGAACACTAGTAAAAATAATAACTGTTGGAATTTGAAAAACTGTATAGCTAGATTTCTCTGCATTTTATAACTTTGAATAAACTGTGTTTTCATTTTCATTTAGTTGAAAATATTTTTAAAATATTTGCATCCTGCATCATGTCAATCTTTGTAACCTTAAACGTGGGGCTTAAGATTTCTCCTTAGAGAGGTAAGTCCTTGAAGAGCATTTGCTTGTAACATAGAACACAATAATCACAATTAAAAGTCTGATCCAAGATGGAGCTTCCTTCATTAATACATTGTTTCAATTTAGGAAGAAGTGTCTTTGCAAGTCTTCATTTGCATACATGTTCTTCACTGTTAGGTTAACACTATGGAAAGCATGCAGTTCTAGAAGCCATTAAATTAGCTATCTCTTGCACTAAAGAAAGTCTCTTCAATAGATTTTCAATTTTTAATTCAGAACTTACTCTTCAATTGTGAGATAAGTTGCCCTTGATTGCTTCAAAGCATCCACATATTGAAAAAATTGTGTACCTACTGGCATAAAACACTTTACCGATATTATTTCTCTATCTGCCAATGGACTGTCAGATAATTCTTGTGAAAGGAATATTTGTTATAGCTGAACAAGGTGTGCTAAAACTCCAAGACTTCCTCTCTAAAGATGCTCTTTGCCAGTGTCTCCTAAGTTTCGGTCACCAGAACATACCACAACAAAAAAATCAATTTTTCTGTTCCTGACAGGCAATTAAGAAATGCATCAATTCCTAGACATAGGATCTGAGACAAGAAATTTTAAAGCAAAGTCAGGAGACAGTGCCAAGATCCGGCAAGGATTCATGAGATATTTTATTCACTCATTCATGTATTCAGTGAACTAGTTTTGAGCATAAACAATTTATTAGGTGTTCAACAAAAGAGAGAGATTCACAGTGTGTCTTCAATGCTGCCACTTATTTTAGCTCCCTCAATTTTCACAGCAACCCAGTGAGGCAGATATTTCCCTTCATTCTATTTTGCAGGTGAAGAAGTTGAGCTACCTTGTAACTGAGAATGCAAATATGATGCACCTATAGTAGAAAATTAATTTCTGATTTTCCTCAGAATCATTGCAACAAAGCTCCTATGTTCAGGGCATTGTCCCAGGTTCTCTCCTCCTCTTGCTTTGGCCAAGATTCTCTTTTTTCCAGCTTAAGTCCTTTGAATTTTGATTGACTTTTCTAATCTTGCTGAGTTTTGATTGAGCTTTTTCCTAGCATGCTGCTTCTATTATGATCCTCTCAATTCGAAATAATACATCCAGTGCGAAAATGACACTCCGTCCTCTGATTGTGTTTAAGGTCAGAGAAATTGCACCTGGCCCAGCTCCTAGTTTTCTAAAAGGTGATATTGGGCATAGATACATAATCACAGAGTAGGGAGTCTACAGATGTTAGTTTTCTTTCTTACTTGCTCAAAATTATGCAACAATATGGCAGAACAGTTTTAGGGACCTGTTTCTGTGTGAATCTAGATTGTATGTCTATTTAGCAATACCATGCTTCATTTCTTATATAATAAGGAATAAAAAGATGTGCAGGATATAGTTCCTATCTCTAAAAGAAGGAGAACTGATTTGATGAGGGAGGTGGGGAGAGTGCCATATGCTTGCCAAAAAATTAAGGCATTAATTGATGCTTTCAACTGTGGTGCTGGAGAAGACTCTTGAGAGTCCTTTGGTCAGCAAGGAGATCAAACTGGTCAATCCTAAAGGAAATCAACCCTGAATATTCAATGGAAGCACTGATGCTGAAGCTGAAGTTCCAATACTTTAGTCTCCTGATGTGAAGAGCCAACTCATTGGAAAAGACCCTATGCTGGGAACGATTGAGGGCAGGGGGAGAAGGGAGCCATATAGATGGTTGGATGGTGTCATCGACTCAATGGACATGAGTTTGAACAAACTCCTGGAGAGAGTGAAGGACAGGGAAGCCTGGCGTGCTGCAGTCCATGGGGTCTCAAAGATTCAGACATGACTAACAACAACAAAATAATGCAATATACACTGAATGCTCAATTAGAATACAGGTTCTTAGAATAATTAGAGTCAGAAGAACCAGATGTCACAGAAAGTTGACCAGATCAGAAAAAACCTTTCCAGAGTGGCTCAGAGGTTTGAACTGGGCCCTGAAGAATAATGTCCTAGGTTGTGAATGGGAAACTGGATAATTTAGTCAATTCTCTCTACCTCAACCTCCACAGTTTTTACCGAGCTGGCCAAAAAGTTCGTTCAGGTTTTCCATAGCATGGAAAAACCCAAATGAACTTTTTGGCCAACATCATACATTATTTTTAAGTCCTCTTGTCCACACGTTATCATTTTGTTCTGTCTGAGATGTAATCTTTGTTACTGAAACCCAAGTTGTGTGTCCAATGCACAGAAAGGCCAAACAATACCAAAACATCAGAGTCTGGAACAGAGAAAGGTGTATTGAGGACCCCGCAAGGAGATGGCGGCTCATGTCTTAAAAACCCCAAACTCCCCGAAAGCTCTCAGCAAAGCTCTTTTCTGAGTAAGGTGAGGGAGAGGTGTGTGAGTTGTTGACAAACATTTTTGGTGTCACAGTTTTTGTTCTTGAGGTCAGGTCATGGTCAGGACCTTTTTCCTGTAAATCTCCATCCAATGAAATTCTCCATTCTAAAAAGAAAGGGCCATGTCCCCAGGCACAACTTTCCCCCTCTGAGGTCCGGTCCTGGCTAAGAGGAGGCAGGTCTCAGCTGGCAGTTCTCTCAGGGCCAGGCCCCCAGACCCTGAACTGCCATCCATGGTTGCAAGGAACCAGATGCCCAGGATCTAGCTGGCCCTCAGGCTCCTCAGGCTGCCCAAAATGGTGGAAGGGAGGGTCCAGGTCCCACAGACTGCGACCCATGCAGATGGCCGATGCCATGAGGTTGCAGAGGCGGGGATGAGGGAGAGGTTCATTCATTACTGCCTCAAGGCCTGGGCCCAGCCAGTGGGTGGCCTTGGCGAGGACTCTGGAGCCCTGTAGGACAGAGCCCCCAGCTTCTTCCCTGGGCCCCCAGATCACCTGCTGGCCTGAGACCAGGTGACTTGGAGGGCCCTGGGGAGAAGGCCGGGATCTACCTCTTACCTCACTCCCTGCCTGACAACCGCGACTCCACCAACCTTTGACTGAATGGTCCGCTAATGGCCGCTCACTGACAGTTGCTCACCTGGGGGGCGGAGCCCACTGTGGTGCCAACCAATGACTGAGCAGGACCACTAACGGTCACTCACTGACAGTTGCTCACCTGGGGGGCGGAGCCCACTGTGGTGCCAACCAATGACTGAGCAGGACCTCTAACGGTCACTCACTGACAGTTGCTTGCTTGGGGAAGGGGCCCTCTGTGGCACCCAATGGCTTAGTGACCATTAGTGGTCTCATGGTAACCGCTACCTGGTAATGGATTTTGGGTAACACTGCACAGCAATGGCTGCATGCCAAGAGCTGCCCACGGCAGCGCTCTACTACAATCTCACAACCCCCCCCCCCCCAGTTATATTGTCTCCAGCAATCATTTCTAAATAGTATGGAAGTGGTGATTATTCCTAGACCATACAAGGAGATTATAACCAAGAGAAACTTGCTGTTCTTGGCTTTTCCCCACCAATTCTGAATACATCATATATGACTATGCTCTTAAAGCTTTCATTGCACTCAATCATCCATAGCTTTGAATTGCTGCAAACGCATCTCTGTCAGAGTCAACCCTGTGGTCTTGGAGTCGGTGTTACCACACACTAATCCCTGTGGGTGTTTTCTGACGTCCCTTTTGGGTTGTACAAGTAATGAATCATCTTTGAAACTACTGGGTTCTACTTTCTTCTCCTCTGAGGCTTCTTGCAGACTTTACTTTCCATTTGCCAAGAACTCCAGTAATTTAGGAAATTCAGCAATGTGCCCATTCACTCCAAGGAAAAGATTTTCCTATTTCCCCATGAAGTCGTGTGTCTCTTCTTTCTCCCTTCTTGTGGCATATACTTCTGAAATCCAGGAAGTATCCCATGTTGGCATTATTTGGAGCTATAAAGTGCCTCAGGTGAGTTAAAACACATTTTCAGTCCTTCATTTCTTCTGTAAAGTTATAGAGAGTTGCACTGGATGAGTGGTTTTGCACAATAGTTAAAAGTCCAAAGCAGAGTTAGCCTTGATTTAAATCCTGTCTGACATATGGGCCTGAGTAAGCTTCTGACCTTTCTAAACTTTTATCTCTTGACTTGTAAAATGGAAAAAAAAAAAAAAAGCAATTATAAAGATTAAATGAGAAACTTTATGTTGAATGCTTAGCACAGTGCTTTACATTTTCAGTTCAGTTCAGTAGCTCAATCATGTCCAACTCTTTACAACCCCACGGACTTCACCATGCCAGGCTTCCCTGTCCATCACCAACTCCTGGAGTTTACACAAACTCATGTCCTTTGAGTCGGTGATGCCTCCAACCATCTCATCCTCTGTCATCCCTTTCTTCTCCCACCTTCAATCATTCCCAGCACCAGGGTCTTTTCCAAAGAGTCAGTTCTTTGCATCAGGTGGTCAAAGTATTGGAGTTTCAGCTTCAGCATCAATCCTTCCAATGAATAGTCAGGGCTGATTTCCTTAAGGATTGACTGGCTGGTTGGATCTCCTTGTAGTACAAGAGACTCTCAAGAGCCATCTCCAACACCACCATGCAAAAGCATCAGTTCTTCAGCACTCAGCTTTCTTTATAGTCCAACTCTAATGTTTATACATGACTACTGGAAAAACCATGACTTTCACTAGACAGACCTCTCTTTGACTAGATGGACCTTTGTTGGCAAATGAATGTCTCTGCCTTTTAATATGCTGTCTAGGTTGGTCATAACTTTCCTGCCAAGGAGTAAGTGTCTTTTAATTTCATGGCTGCAGTCATCATCTGCAGTGATTTTGGAGCCCAAGAAAGTAAAGTCTCTCACTGTTTTCATTGTCTCCCCATCTACTTGCCATGAAGTGATGAGACTGGATGCCATGATCTTCGTTTTCTGAATGTTGAGTTTAAAGCCAGCTTTTTCACTCTCCTCTTTCACTTTCATCAAGAGGCTCTTTAGTTCTTCTTCACTTTCTTCCTTAAGGGTGGTATCTGCATTTCTGCGGTTATTGATATTTCTCCCAGCAATCTTGATTCCAGCTTGTGCTTCATCCAGCCTGGCATTTTGCATGATGTACTCTGCATATAAGTTAAATAAGCAGGGTGACAATATACAGCCTTGACGAACTCCTTTCCCAATTTGGAACCAGTCTGTAATTCCATGTCCAGTTCTAACTGTTCCTTCTCGACCTGCATACAGATTTCTCAGGAGGCAGGTCAGGCGGTCTGGTATTCCCAGCTCTTTCAGAATTTTCCAGTTTGTTGTGATCCACACAGTCAAAGGCTTTGGCATAGTCAATAAAGCAGAAGTAGATTTTTTTTTTAGAACTCTCTTGCTTTTTCGATGATCCAATGGACGTTAGCAATTTGATCTCTGGTTCCTCTGCCTTTTCTAAAACCAGCTTGAACATCTGGAAGTCCATGGTTCACATACAGTTGAAGCCTGGCTTGGAGAAATTTTTTTTTCTCTTTTTATTTTTTTATTTTTGGTTTGGAAAATTTTGAGCATTACTTTGCTAGCTTGTGAGATGAGTGCAATTGGACAGTAGGTTGAATATTCTTCGGCAATGCCTTTCTTAGGAATTGGAATGAAAACTGACCTTTTCCAGTTCTATGGCCACTGCTGAGTTTCCACATTTGCTGGCATATTGAGTGCAACACTTTCACAGTATCATCTTTTAGGATTTGAGATAGCTCAACTGGAATCCCATCACCTCCACTAGCTTTGGTCATAGTGATGCTTCATAAGGCCCACTTGACTTTGCATTCCAGGATGTGTGACTCCAGGTGAGGGATCAAACCATCGTTGTTATCTGAGTCATGAAGATCATTTTTTGTACAGTTCTTCTGTGTATTCTTGCCACCTCTTCTTAATATCTTCTGCTTCTTTTAGGCCCATACCTCTTCGGTCCTTTATTGTGCTCATCTTTGCATGAAATGTTCCCTTTGTATCTCTAATTTTCTTGAAGAGATATCTAGTCTTTCCCATTCTATTGTTTTCCTCTATTTCTTTGCATTGATCACTGAGGAAGGTTTTCTAACCTCTCCTTGCTAGTCTTTGGAAGTCTGCATTCAAATGGGTATACCTTTCTTTTTCTCCTTTCCCTTTCACTTCTTTTCTTTTCTCAGCTATTTGTAAGGCCTCCTCAGACAACCATTTTACCTTTTTGCATTTCTTTTTCTTGGGGATGATCTTTTTCAGGTCTTGATCACTGCCTCTTGTACAGTATCACGAACCTCCATTCATAGTTCTTCAGGCACTCTGTCTATCAGATCTAATCCCTTGAATCTGCCTGTCACTTCCACTGTATAAACATAAGGGATTTTATTTAGGTCACACCTGAATGGTCTAGTGGTTTTCCCTACTTTCTTCAATTTAAGTCTGAATTTGGCAATAAGGAGTTCATGATCTGAGCCACAGTCAGCTCCCGGTCTTGCTTTTGCTGATTGTATAGAGCTTCTCCATCTTTGGCTGCAGAGAATATAATCATTCTGATTTCGGTATTGACCATCTGGTGATGTCCATGTGTAGAGTCTTCTCTTGTCTTATTGGAAGATGGTGTTTGCTATGACCAGTGTGTTCTCTTGGCAAAACTCTGTTGGCGTTTGACCTGCTTCATTTTGTACTCCAAGGGCAAATTTGCCTGTTACTGCAGGTATCTCTTGACTTCCTACTTTTGCATTCCAGTCCCCTATAATGAAAAGTACATCTTTTATGGGTGTTAGTTCTAGAAGGTTTTGTAGGTCTTCATAGAACTGTTCAACTTCAGTTTCTTCTGCATTACTGGTCGGGGCATAGACTTGGATCACTGTAATATTGAATGGTTTTCCTTGGAAACAAACAACAATCATTCTGTCATTTTTGAGAGTGCATCTAAGTACTGCATTTCGGATTCCTATTTACTATGATGGCTACTCCATTTCTTGTAAGGGATTCTTGCCCACAATAGTAGATAAAATAGTTATCTGAATTAAAGTCACCCATTCCAGTCCATTTTAATTCACTGATTCCTAAAATGTCAATGTTCACTCTTGCCATTTCCTGTTTGACCATTTTCAATTTGCCTTGACTCAAGGACCTAACATTCCAGGTTCCTATGCAATATTGCTTTTTGCAGCATCGGACTTAACTTCTGTCACCAGTCACATCCACAACTGGGTGTTGTTTTTGATTTGGCTTGATCTCTTTATTCTTTCTGGAGTTATTTCTCCACTGGTCCCCCGTAGCATATTGGGTACCTACTGACCTGGGGAGTTCATCTTTCAGCATCCTATCTTTTTGCCTTTTCATGCTGTTCATGGAGTTCTCAAGGCAAGTATACTGAAGTAGTTTGCCATTCCCTTCTCTAGTGGACCATGTTTTGTCAGAACTCTCCACCATGACCCATACATCTTGGGTGGCCCTACATGGCATGGCTCATAGTTTCACTGAGTTAGATAAGGCTGTGGTCCATATGATCAGTTTGGTTAGTTTTCTGTGACTGTTGTTTTCATTCTGTCTGCCCTCTGATGGAGAAGGATAAGAGGCTTATGGAAGCTTCCTGATGGGAAAGACTGACTGAGGGGGAAATTGGGTCTTGTTCCGATGGGTGGGGCCATGCTCAGATGGGTAGGGCTGTGTTCCCTCCCTGTTGTTTGACCTGAGGCCAAACTATGCTGGAGGTAATGAAGGTAATGGTGACCTCCTTCAAAAGGTCTCATGCAAGCTCTGCTGAACTCAGTGCCCCCGACCCTGCAGCAGGCCACTGTCGACCCACGCTGCCACTGGAGGCTCCTGGACACCACAGCCAAGTCTGGGTCCGTCTCTTGTGGGGTTACTGCTCCTTTTCCCTGGGTCCTGGTGTACACAAGGTTCTGTTTGTGCTCTCCAAGAGTCTGTTTCCCCAGTCCTGTGTAAGTTCTGGCAGCTCTATGGTGGGGTTGATGGCAACCTCCTCCAAGAGGAAGTGCTTTACACATTGAATATACTAAATATTGACTCCTTATTCTGATTCATGTGTTCATCAAGTATTTATTAAGGACTCCCTGCTCTCCTCTATGCCAGTCACTAAATATAAAGGGGTGAATAAGACTATCATAGTCTCTGTTTGTTAGATAGTTATAGTTCCTTTAGTTGGTTAATGACATGGATGACCCAACACCTTCCCCTTCCTCTAAGTCTGATCAGTTTTACCTCCCTCATATTTTTCACACTCTACCTCTCTCTTTGATCTCACTTTTGTTGCCCATATGAGGAGGGCAAGAGGAAGGGAAGGCATTGGTATATTTATTAGGCACTTATTATGGGCCAGGGATCATGAGAAAACTTTTTCAAAAAAATAAATGAGAGGGTGTGGAGAAAAGGGAACCCTCTTACACTGTTGGTGGGAATGCAAACTAGTACAGCCACTATGGAGAACAGTGTGGAGATTCCTTAAAAAACTGGAAATAGAACTGCCATATGACCCAGCAATACCACTTCTGGGCATACACACTGAGGAAACCAGATCTGAAAGAGACACATGCACCCCAATGTTCATCGCAGCACTGTTTATAATAGCCAGGACATGGAAGCAACCTAGATGCCCATCAGCAGACGAATGGATAAGGAAGCTGTGGTACATATACACCATGGAATATTACTCAGCCATTAAAAAGAATTCATTTGAATCAGTTCTAATGAGATGGATGAAACTGGAGCCCATTATACAGAGTGAAGTAAGCCAGAAAGATAAAGATCATTACAGCATACTAACACATATATATGGAATTTAGAAAGATGGTAACAACAACCCTATATGCAAAATAGAAAAAGAGACACAGATGTATAGAACAGACTTTTGGACTCTGTGGGAGAAGGCGAGGGTGGGATGTTTCAAGAGAACAGCATGTATATTATCTATAGTGAAACAGATCACCAGCCCAAGTTGGATGCATGAGACAAGTGCTCGGGCCTGGTGCACTGGGAAGACCCAGAGGGATCGGGTGGAGAGGGAGGTGGGAGGGGGGATCGGGATGGGGAATACATGTAACTCCATGGCTGATTCATGTCAATGTATGACAAAACCCACTGCAATGTTGTGAAGTAATTAGCCTCCAACTAATAAAAATAAATGAATAGAAAAAAAAATAAATGCAACCTGCTGTAACAGAGGGTAGGAATGCAACCAGAGGCATGCTTGCCCACTCAGTGTCAGCTTGTGAATGAACCTCTTCAGAGGGTGAGTGGCAGGCCAGTGTTTCCACAGGAAACCCATCCTGTGGCTCAACTACATAAACTATGACATGTGTCACAGTAGCCCTCTAGTTCTCTGAGAAGAAGAAAGTAAGAAGGGAGTATTTTTACATTGCTAAACAGAACTCCAGCCTGATTAAGCAAGAGAGCTATAGAGACAAAATCAACAGGAGTAATACTACTTACACATGTGCAGTAATAATGAAGTAATCCTATCTTTATGGAACATAATTGATGTTACTGACAATCCTATGTGATGGACAGATAATGTATTATTATCTCCCTTTTAAAGATGAAAAACTAACCCTGAGAAGCAGAAGAAATTTTGGAAGGGCACAATGATAGTATATGATGGCATGAGAACATTTTCCTGCCAGATTATACTCCCATTGAGGGCGGGGTCTACCATCTTTCAGGGAAAGCCTTTGAAGAGATTAGCCTTAGAATATGGGATTCAGCACATTCCCATTGAAAGTTTCAAATCCTGACTGTGCCACTCACGTGCTGACCAATGTTGGAGAGATCACAGAAACTCCCAGGGTCAGATTCCTTATCCACAGAATAGGGATGTTGTTTTAAAGATTTTTTTTTAATGTGCCCCGCCCCCTTTTAAAGTCTTTATTGAATTTGTTAAAATATTGCTTCCGTTTTTTTTTTTTTTTGGCTGCATGTGAGATCTTAGCTCCAGTACCAGGAATTGAACCTGCACCCCCTGCAATGGAAGACAAAGTCATAACTCCTGGCCCACCAGGGAAGTCTGAATAGGGATTAAAATGACTACCTGGGAGCACTCTTGTGAGGATAAAATGGGACTGTATACAAAAAGGGCTTAGTCCAGGGTGTGTAGAAAGGCCTCATTATACACTTGTCATCATAGTTGCTTTCTTTTCCTCACCTTTCCCTTCCCTTCTTTCTTGTTCTCCTTTCCTTCTTCTCTTCCTTCCCACTACTGAATTGTTGTTTTTGTCACTGTATTACTACTGTTAATGCTATTTAGCAGCCTTGAGAAATAGGTACATGGTTTGGCATTGTAGTTCCAGCTCTACTATTAATACTCCTTAGCCTTCTTGATTTTGCTGAACTAGGAGTCAGAGGATATATATTTCTGGGCTGAGTCTAATTGCAATACCATCTTGGAAATGGCAGGGATGCTCTACTAGACTGAGACAAATAGCCCATTTTTTTTCTCATTCATTAATTACTTTTGAATGCAGCCAGCCAGCCTCTAATTCATATATCTCTAAATCTGTATTAAATGAACAGGACTCCCATTTAGTCATGATTAACATGAGGAGCTTGCTGTCTGGTTAGTTGATTTAGCTGGGAGTCTTGCCTGTAAGTCACATCCTCCCTCCTATTCAAACAAGCAATAGTGGTCATTTGTTTATCCAAACCACTGTTTCATTTACAGTTATAGGCCAGAGTAAACAGACTCTCCAACATCAAATAGTCTCATGAACTCAGATGGTATTCCTCTCTTGGAGGCATGTAGCAGTAACACCTCAGGACCGTGGAATTGGATCATGGGGTTACTATGGCAGCCAGAAAATGTCAGGGAAGGCTGGGTGCTTTCCTAAGCATCTCGTTATCATCTTCTGCCATGGTGGTGGTGGTGTTTTAGTTGCTAAGTGGTGTCCAACTCTTGCAACCCCATGGATTATAGCCCACCAGGCTCTTCTGTCCATGGGATTTCCTGGGCAAGAATACTAGAGTGGGTTGCCACTTCCTTCTCCAGGCAGCTGCCATATCACAGAGGAAAGGATGAGAACCTGGGACGTGGGTGAATCTGTGTTAGAGTCTTATCTGTCTGATGGATAGTTATATCTTCTTCTTGTGTCTTGGCTTCTTCATCTTTAAAACAGGTTAGTAATACTTGAGTTGTTAGTTGGGAGAATTAGAAATGCTTTATAGTGTCTGACATGATATTTGTCACATTTGTCGCTGTTCAGTTGCTAACTCATGTCCGACTCTTTGTGACCCCTTGGACTGCAGCACACCAGGCTTCCCTGTTCTTCACTACCTCATGGAGTTTGCTTAGATTCATGTCCATTGAGTGGGTAATGCTTTGTAACCATCTTATCCTCTGCTTCCCTCTTCTCCTTTTGTCTCCTTCAGTCTTTATTAACATCAATGTCTTTTCCAATGAGTGGAAAAGACAATCAAGTGGCCAAACCATTGGAGCTTCAGCTTCAGCATCAGTCCAATATTTGTCAAGTGACACTTGCTCAAAAAAAAAAAAATCCTACCTTCTATTTTATAATTTTTATTGGAATATAGTTGCTTTACAATGTTGTGTTATTTTCTGCTGTACAGCAAAGTGAATCAGCTATACATATAGTTAGCTAAATAAGCTGTTTTTTCTACCAAGCAAATGTGGATAGTTCCAGCACCAAAATATGAGTTGTGGGCTATATCACCCTCCACCAGATTCTAAGGCTCAGCATCAGCTTCACTTCTCAAATCCTGGATGCAGAGTATCTGTTGTCCCCTGTTCTTGAGAGACCACTTTATTGTTGATAGCCTCTGTGGGTTTCCAGGGCTTCCCATCCAAGCAGACAGTCTGGCATTGACCTCTTTGCCTCTAATTACCAAATTAGCCATCCTGCAAAATGTGAACAGACACATTCGTACTCTCTGTTATGCTCATGGTATAATTTGTCACCCAAGCATTACAGCATCTACAGCATACCTTGTGTATTAGGGTTCTCCAGAGAAACAGAACCAAGAAATTAATTAAATACATTTGGCTGACAAGATTATCGAAGTTGAGAATTCCAGTAATGCATCCTCTGCAAGTGGGAGGCATAGAAAAACCAGTGGTATAATTCAGCCCAGGTTCAAAGGCATGAAAACTGAAGAAGCCAATGGTAGAAGTCCCAGTTCAGGGCAGGAGAAAGTGAGCTGAGATATTTCATCTCAAGTGTGAGGCAGAAAATAAAAGATGGTGAATTCCTTCTTCTTCAGCCTTCTGTTTTATTCTGGCCTTCAATAGATGGGATGATTCCCACTCACAGAGGGAAGGGTGTTTTACTGAGTCTACTGTGCTAATCTCATCTGGAAACACCTTCACAGACACCCACAGAAATAATATTTGATCTGGGTATATGACTCAGTCAAAATGACACATGTACTTTACTATCACACCCTGTTCTTTAGCCAGTATTTATAAATACCACTAGAAGAGCTGGGACAATCCATATTGAAGAGGGAGCTGTTCCACTGTTCTCTGAATCACATCTCCCCTTTGCTCCTCCATGATCCTCAGGGCTTGCTGATTAAGCTGTAAAGATCTATCAGCCTCTGTTTCTTTTCTTTTCTGATCTGCTTTCTCAGCCCTTTCAGTTAGAATGTTAAGGTTGGCAGACACATTAATTAAGGGTTGAACCCTCAAGGATGAAGGTAGCTCAAGTCATTATTCCTCATTTTCAATCTCTCAAGACTCTTCAGAGCACACGCAAATCAGTGGATGCTGGCGGACACATCGGAAGAGGCAGAATGCGGGCTCAGTCACTCAGACTCATTGGTCATATCAGAATCTGGGTTCTGACCCAGTAAGGACCTCTTCATATGGACCTTTAAAGTCACAAAGTTTCTGAGAGCAGAAGAGGAACTCCAGGACTCCTGTCTTCTGATCCCTTAATCACGACACATCGTGGTCTTAGAGAATTGCAGCAGCAGTAAGTACTGAGCTATAAAGCTCTTACTGTGTGCTGGATGCAGAGGTAAATACTTCATAAGTTTTATCTCATGAAGTCAGCTCAATGAAGTACACATAATTAAAATCCTCTCTTAAATGATAAGATATCCAAGGAGGGTTAGAAACATGCCTCGAATCACCCATCTGAGATGAAGAAAGATGATAGGCTGGTATCTTGCCAAATTCAAAGAAATCTTTATGCTCTATTGACTGAATATGAAGAATTTAGTATAGTGTTTGACCCACAACATGCTTTTGATAAATTACTACTGTCTCATGTAAGGCTAGTTATATCTGAGAACCCCCTGAAAAAAAGTGGCCTTTTTCTGCTTTTTCCCTCATCATTGTCTCATATATATTACAAATACCTGCCCAGGTGATTTGCTTTTGATGCTCTGTACCTCTGGAATGGACACAAGTACAAATTTAGTGTTGCCTTCAGGTATTAAGTGGTCAATTCTCTAGTGCAGAGCAACCAAGATATATATTTTAATATGTTAATGAGTAAGAAACAAGAGAAAATCTTTGCTCAGATTTGCTAGAGCCAATCCTCATTAAGTTTCATGGAATTCAGAGTTCAGGAGCTATCAATGAGGAAATAAAATTTAAAATAAAATAAAATTTTATAAAAAAGAACAACTGGTTGAATATTTCCATAGCCTGAGAAAGTTAATTTAGTGAACTTCACCAACTGTGATGTAAGTCTTGCTCACCAAGATTGAATAAATATGTTAGTACATTGTATTCCTCAGCACTTTGCTGAGCTTGCACACAAGGTCATACATGAAAATAAGATCAAAAGTGACAACTAGGCAATCTAACTAAAGTTCAATTGGTTGGTTTGCCCTGTCAGCGAGCCTTCTTTCAGAGGAGACACTGAATCTTTCCCTAGCTCTGAATGCTACAAGTTTTATTCTTGGCCTTTGCTATATATGCCAAATTTAATTAATGTGAGTAAGTGAATCAGCTTAGAAAGAAAGAGGGTCAACTTGACTGATATTAGATTAGCTGGACCCTACATCTTCCATCTTCCATGAATTATTTATACTGTTTGATCCCAGTTTTGAAAGAGAAAAATCTGAACATCTTTTTTTCTAAACATTTGTTAGGATAATCCAATAAGTTAATTCTCAACAAAGCAACTATTTCTGGGTGTTTTCAAATGGCACTTCTCCTTTGTGTTGCAAAGAAACTTCTGTGTAGGATGATCAAATGAAACAAATATGTACTCTGATTTAGACCAGAGTAATCAGAACCATCCCTAGTATAAAACTGAGTCATTGCCTTCGGAGAACTGCACAGTGAGCATAAGCTTTGAAATCATTATAGACTTAGGATTTAATCTTGACTTTGCCCCTAACTCACTGTGTGACCTTGAGAATCCTGTATCAGACTCTTAGTTTCTGTTTTGGTCAGAAAAGAAAACTGGTAATCACCTTGCAACTGGTTTGGGGATTAGATGAGATAATGCCCATGTTGCAGATGCTCAATAAATGTTACTAGTCATTATGACTAGTTTTGCTATGACTATTTTGCTCAACAGGTCCTTGTGTCTACAAAGGGTGATACTGTCTTCTGAACCACATGCTGGGAAAACTAATGAAGCAGAGCAAGCACACAGTGGAATATTAGTCAGCCTTAAAAAGAATGGAATATGCAATGACATGGATGAACCTAGGGATTATTATACTAAGTAAGTCAGACAAAGAAAGACAGATATTCTGTTATTATTGATATGTGAAATCTAAAATATAATATACATGTACTTATTTACAAAACAGAAATAGACTCGCTGACATAGAAAACAAACTAAATGGTTACCAAATGGAAAGCAGGGGAGGGGTAAATTAGGAGTTTGGGATTAACAGATTCACACTATGTATAAAATAGGGACTTCCTTGGTCATCGAGTGGCTAAGACTCTGCATTCCCAATGCAGGGGCCCCAGGTTGGGAAACTAGATCCCACATGCTGCAACGAAAGATTCTGCATGTCTCAACAAAGATCAAAGATCCTATGTGCCACAACTAAGACCTGGAGCATCCAAATAATTTTTTAAAATTTAATTAAAAATTAAACAACAGGCTTCCCATGTGGCACTGGTGGTAAAGAATCCACCTGCAATGCAGAAGACTTAAGAGACCTGGGTTTGATCCCTAGGTTGAGAAGATCCCCTGGAGGAGGGCATGTCAACCGACTCCAGTATTCTTGCCTGGAGAATCCCATGGATAGAGGAGCCTGGTGGGGTTGCACAGAGTTGGACATGGCTGAAATGACTTAGAATGCATGCAAAATAAACAAGGTCCTATGGTATAGCACAGTGTAGCACATATTCAATATCTTATATTAACTATAATGGGAAAAAATATGAAAAACAATGTATATGTGTGTGTGTGTGTGTGTGTGTGTGTGTATAACTGAATCACCTTATTGTACAAAAGCATTATAAATCAACTGTACCTAGATTAGGAAAAAAAAAAAAAACAAATACAACTACCTCAAACTGAGGTAAATGCATCCAAGGAAAATAGGAGATTCTGAAGTTCTGTGATCTCAGAGTTGTGAGATGTCCCTGGGATGGTGATGGTTCAGGGAATATTGAGAAAGATACAGGCAGGTGAATAGAGGAGGGGTGGCAATGAAAGCCAGGGACCTGTTATTGCTTTACAGTGGGAAGCAGCCTTAGAGAGAGATCAAGGTGGCTTTCCAAATACTACCTCTACTGAAATCCAAATCCAGAGGAAGCAAAATCAATTTTTCTTTCAAAGTAGCTTCCTGATTTCCATTAGGTTCCCTGCCTGCTTTTCATTAGATGAACTACCTATATTCCATCAGATGTAATCAAATTTATTTGGAGCCCTGGGCACTTACAGAAAAATTTGCATTTAGTAAAGTCTGATCAAACAGAGAAGGTGCTCTTCTACTACACTATGCTGAATGGGACAAGAGGAATTTCTATAATGTAACCAAGAAATCTGCTGTGTTGACATCTGTTTGGTTAATCTGTGAAGCCAGTCAATGCATAGGTTGGACTGTATTCAGAGAAAGCAGTAACCAGGGAGCTGGCTGTACATTCTGAAGAGAGGATGTTGCTGAAAGAGCCGAGTAATGAAAAGAGCATTGAATTTCAAGTTACACCAAAATTCTAGCCTCTGTTTCCACAGTGGTCAGGAAACTTCTCCTCCTTGATCCTCTGTGTGCTCAGAAAAAATGGAGCTTGATGATATGCTTTCTCTGATTCTCTTCTTATTCTAAATAACAAGGGTTATCCTGCAACCCTGGCAGAAAGTAGGGCTGACTCTTCACAGTTAGAGCCAGAGACAATCGTCTAAGCTGCTCACAGACCAACTGCAGCCTCTGAAAAAAATGCAGCAAATTAGAATTCCTCATTGTTGAATGTACACTTATGGTAGGGTCTTCTGTGCTGTTCTTTCTAACGGTGAACTCATCCCATTCCAGGTACTTGATTGGAATTTATGCTTTAAAGGGATGACTTAGAGACTGTCGTACAGAGTAAAAAAGTGAAAGTGTTACTTTGCCATCCCATGGACTATAGCCTGTCAGGCTCCTCTCTCCATGGGATTCTCCAGGAAAGAATACTGTAGTGGGTTGCCATGCCCTTCTCCAGGGGATCTTCCAAACCCAGAGATCAAACCTGGGTCTCCCTCATTGCAGGAGAATCTTTTACCAGCTGGGCCAACAGGGAAGCCCGTGCAGAGTAAAGTAAGAAAGAGAAAAACAAATATCATATTAATGCATATTGTGGAATCTAAAAGAATGGTACAGATGATCTTATTTGCAAAGCAGAAATAGAGACGTGGACATAGAGGACAAATGTATGGATACCAAGGGAGGGGGGAAGGAGAGGGGATGGATTGGGAGACTGGGATTGACATATATACATTATTGATTCTATGTATAAATTTGATAGCTAATGAAAATCTACTGTTTAACTCAGGGCAACTCTACTCAATGCTCTGTGGTGACCTAAATGGGAGGGAAATCTGAAAAAGAAGAGATAAACTTACACATATAGCGGATTCATTTTGCTGTACAGTAAAAACTAACACAAAATTATAAAGCAACTATACTCCAATGAAAATTAATTTAAAAAGCAAAGAACTATAGTCATTTATAATCCATAATAAATTCATAAATACATGTGAAAAAAATAAGGAGATGAATTGCTGTGGCATTTGATAGGGTAGTATTGTTTAAAACATTCTAGGGCACTAATCTGTGGCTAATGAGCAGGACTCCTTCAAGTGCGATATAAACAGAACAGAATAAATCAGTACTCTGTCTGCATTAGGCTTCTCTGGAGGCTCAGATGGTAAAGAATCTGCCTACAATGTAGGAGACCTGTTGGGAAGATCCCCTGGAGGAGGGCATGGCAACCCACTCCAGTATTCTTGCCTGGAAAATCTCCATGGACAGCAGCCCGCCAGGCTCTGCTGTCCATGGGGTCGCAAAGAGTCAGACACAACTGAGTGACCAAGCATAGCAGAGTTCTCTGCATTAACTGAGTGTTAACACACACGACTGAGCAACTGAACTGAACTGAACTGAAAGTTTGCATAAGCTTTATGGTAGCAATATTATTCTGTTGGAGCATATACAACTTGGACTCCTCCAAAACCCTCAACTGGGAGATCTCATTGCAGGACTTAACTGATGACCCTACTCCATGCTTCCTTGTTGTTTCTGGTCCATTTGTTTGAGGGTGTTGAAGTCATTGTTTCTGATTACTTCATCCAATATCTAATGAGCTCTTCTAGCATTCTGCCATATAGACACTAACCATGTCTGGTTTTGTTCATGTTTTCAAACTACCAATTTATACACTTACCTATGTCATACATGTGGGCAGTCCCCCTGTAAATTTACCTAAGTTGACCAAGGTCAGTTTCTGCTGGCTACCACACAAAGAAACCAGTCTTCTAATTCTACCACGTTGATTCTCTTTGACTCTTCCCCATTTGATGTCTTTTTTCCCTGCCTTGAGAATTCACCAGCACAGTGCTTGTCCCTTAATGCAGAATTGAATTGAGTTGGTATTTGACCAGGGTGGCCTAGCTTCCAGTTAATACACAATAACTATAAAAAGTGGCTGATTCTGTTTGATTATCAAAACATTTGGGGCTTTGGAGAAGATCTCTTTTAGGATTTGTGAACAAAAGGATCATCCTAAGAATAGAATTCTGCAATAGAAAAACTGTTGGTTTTGAATCTCCTCTGTGTGCCCACTAGCAAGTTACTCACGCTCACTAAGCCACAGTTTCTTCAGATAAAAGAAATTCATAATATTGATGCCACGCATTGATGAAGGATTAGGGTAAATGCCTCTCTTTTCAACCATTTCTCCTTTCTTCTATTCTCTTCTTCCATCTCTTCCTCTATTCCTTTTGCTTACTTGGGCTTCTCTTTTTATGCTTTGTCTTGTCCTTCAGTTGTTATGTTATTATTTTTGTTCTCTCTCTTCATTATTTTTACAAAAAACAATAACTTCCACCCCTTTAACGGTTATGATGGTTTCTCTGTTCCTGCCCAGCATCACTTCCCCCTCTTTTCAAAATTGTTAAACACACTGTACATAGATTGGAGGATTACCTTATGTCATGTTATTATGGAGAAATTTTCAATTAAATCGCCCTGACTTCTTCCAGAAAAATAGTGAGTCAGGGGCCCAAGATAAGCCAGTTAAATACTTTCTTCTTAAATAGGATGGCACAAACATGGAACCCCCACTGTAGATTCACCCCATCCTTGCACCCTAGACTGATCCTGGTACTTTCCCTTTTTGATTTTGCAGTTGTTTCTATATTATTATTGTTATTTCAGCAAGCTGCTCCATGTTCTCAGAAAATCTCCCTTTTTGGTTAAGTTAACTAGAGTATGTTTATATAGCTCATTCTGAAAATCCCTTCATGATTCACCCCTCCTTTTTCCCCCAGAAGAGCCTCCCCTACCTCAACTGCAGCTGCTTAACCCAAACATCTAATAGAAAACACAAATATTTGTGTTTGTATTGTGAAGCAGAAGAGACCTGCTTCACAGAACAAATGTGAATGTCAAACTGTATCTGAAAACCCTTGTTTAGTATGAGATCCAACACAGCCTGCATGCCTCTTCCATGCCACCAAAGTGGGCTCTTGTGGCTAGAGGAGTATAGAGAGAATATTTCAGTGTCTTCTAAAAAAGAAATAGGAGAAATCTGGCCAAGGTCAAGTGCTCTCCTCAGATGTCAGACAGCAGATGTGGGGTATGGAAGTCCCCTGGCTCACAGGATGTGGAAGTTACTTCCTTGACTTTCTTATGATCCAAGTTCATTTATCACAGAGGGATATTTGATCATTATTCGGGTCCCTTGCTCTGCCTTCTCCCAGAGATATTACTGACTAGTTCCACCTTCTACTGAAGCTCCATTCTGTGAACCCTGTTGTTCTACTTTGCATGTGCATGCACACACACTTACACCCTTAAAATTAGTTTTTATTCTTTTTTCTGTTTATTTTTTAAGGATAGTTGTTTTACAGAATTTTGTTGTTTTCTGTCAAACCTCAACATGAACCTCCTCCCTTTTGAACCTCCCTCCCATCTTCCTCCCCATCCCACCGCTCTAGATTGACACAGAGCCCCTGTTTGAGTTTCCTGAGTCATACAGAAAATTCCTGGTGGCTGTCTATTTTACATTGGTAATGTAAGTTTCCATGCTACTCTCTCCATGTACCTCACTCTCTCCTCCCCTCTCCCCATGTCCACAGTTGATCCTCTATGTCTGTTTCTCCATTGCTGCCCTGTAAGTAAATTCTTCTGTACCATTTTTCTAGAGTCTATATATATGCATTAGAATACAATATTTATCTTTCTCTTTCTGACTTACTTCACTATGTATAACAGGGTCTAGGTTCATCCACCTCATTGGAACTGACTCAAAGCTGTTCCTTTTTATGGCTGAATAATATCCCATTGTGTATATGTACCACAACTTCTTTATCCATTCATCTGTCAATGGACATCTAGGTTGCTTCCATGGTCTAGCTATTGTAAATAGTGCTGCAATGAACAATGAGATACATGTGTCTCTTTCAATTTTGGTTTCCTCAGGGTATGTGCCTAGGAGTGGGATTGCTGGGTCATATGATGGTTTCATTCCTAATTTTTTAAGGAAACTTCATACCATCTTCCATAGTGCCTGTATCAATTTACATTCCCACCAACAGTGCAAGAGCGCTCCCTTTTCTCCCCACCCTCTGCAACATTTATTGTTTGTAGACTTTTTGATGATGGCCATTCTGACAGGAATGAGGTGATATATCATTGTGGTTTTGATTTGCATTTCTCTAATAATGAGCGATGTTGAGCATCTTTTCATGTGTTTGTTATCCATCTGCATATCTTCTTTGGAGAAATGTCCCTTTAGGTCTTTTTCCCACTTTTTGATTGGGTTGTTTGTTTTTCTAGCATTGAGTTGTATGAGTTGCTTGAATATTTTGGAAATTAATCCTTTGTCAGTTGTTTCATTTGCTATTATTTTCTCCCATTCTGAAGACTGTCTTTTCACCTTGCTTAGTGTTTCCTTTGCTGTGCAAAAGCTTTCAAGTTTAATCATGTCCCAGTTGTTTGCTTATGTTTTTATTTCTGTTACTCTAGGAGGTGGGTGATAGAGGATCTTGCTTTGATTTATGTCACCGAGTGTTCTGCCTATGTTTTTCTCTAAGAGTTTTATAGTTTCTGGTCTTACATTTAGGTCTTTAATAAGTTTTTGAGTTTATTTTTGTGTATGGTGTTAGGAAGTGTTCTAATTTCATTCTTTTACATGCAGTTGTCCAGTTTTCTCAGCACCATTTACTGAAGAGGCTGTCTTTGCCCCATTGTATATTCTTCCCTTCTTTGTCAAAAATAAGGTACCTATAGGTGCATGGGTTTATATCTGGGATTTCTATCTTGTTTCACTGGTCTATATTTTTGTTTTTGTGACAGTACCATACTGTCTTGTGACTAGTTTTGTAGTATAATCTGAAGTTCGGAAGATTGATTCCTCCAGCTCCATTTTTCTTACTCAAGACTGCTTTGGCTATCCGGGGTCTTTTGTGTCTCCATATGAATGGTGAAATTTTTTTCTAGTTCTGTGAAAAATATCATTAGTAATTTGATAGGGATCACATTGAATCTGTAGGTTGCATTTAGTAGTATAGTTGTTTTCACAATATTTATTTTTCCTACCCAGGAACATGGAATAGCTCTTCATCTGTTTATGTAGTCTTTGGTTTCTTTCATTAGTGTCTTATAATTTTCTATGTACAGTTCTTTTGTTTCCTTAGATAAGTTTATTCCTAGATGTGTAATTTTTTTTGTTACAATGGTGCATGGGATTAATTCCATAATTTTTCTTTCTGATTTTTCATTGCTAGTATATAGAAATGCAAGTGATTTCTGTGTATTGATTTTGTATCCTGCAACTTTGCTAAATTCACTGATTAGCTGTAGTAATTTTCTGATACATTTAGAGTTTTCTATGTACAGTGTCATGTCATCTGCAAACAGTGAAAGCTTCTTCTTTTCTGATCTGGATGCTTTCTATTTCTTTTTCTTCTCTGATTGCTGTAGCTAGGACTTCCAGAAGTATGTTGAATAATAGTGCTGAAAGTGGACACCCTTGTCTTCTTCCTGATCTTAGGGGGAATGCTTTCAGTTTTTCACCATTGAGAATAATGTTTGCTGTAGGCTTATCACATATGGCCTTTAGTATGTGGAGGTAGGTTCCTCTTCTTTTTGAAGAGTTTTAATCATAAACGGGTGCTGAATTTTGTCAACGGCTTTTTATGCATCTATTGTAATGATCATATGATTTTTATCTTTCAATTTGTTAATATGCTGTATTACATTGATTGATTTGCATATATTGAAGAATTCTTGCATCCCTGGAATAAAAACAACTTGATCACGGTGGATGAGCTTTTTGACGTGTTGCTGAATTCTGGTTGCTAAAATTTTGTTGAGGATTTTTGCATTTATGTTTATTAGTGATATTGGCCTGTAGTTTTCTTTTTTTGTGTTTTCTTTGTCTGGTTTTGGTATCAGGGTGATGGCAACCTCATAGAATGAGTTTGGAAGAGTTGCTTCCTCTGCAATTTTTGGAAAGAGGTTTAGAAGGACATGCATTAGCTCTTCTCTAAATGTTTGAAAGAATTCTCCTGTGAAACCATCTGGTCTTGGGCTTTTTTTGGGGGGGGAGATTTTTGATCACAGCTTCGATTTCAGTGCTTGTAATTGGGTTGTTCACAATTTCTATTTCTTCCTGGTTCAATCTTGGAAGATTGAACTTTTCTAAAAATCTGTCCATTTCTTCCAGATTATCCATTTTATTGCCATATAGTTGTTCATTATAGTCTCTTATATTCCTTTGTATTTCTACATTGTCTGTTGTAACCTTTACCTTTTCATGTCTAATATTGTTGATTTGATTCTTCTCTCTTTTTTTCTTGATGAGTCTCACTAAAGACTTGTCAATTTTTATTATCTTCTCAAAGAGCCAGCTTTTAGTTTTATTAATCTTCACTATTGTTTCTTTCATTTCTTTTTCATCTATTTCTGCTCAGATCTTTATGATTTCTTTCCTTCTACTAATTTTGGGGGATTTTTGTTCTTTCTTTTCCAGTCATTTTAGATGTAAAGTTAGATTGTTTCTTTGATGTTTTTCTTGGTTTTTTGAGGTAGGATTGCTTTGCTATAAACTTCCCTCTTAGAACTGCTTTTGCTGCATCCCATAAGTTGTTGTGTTTTCATTGTCATTGTTTCTAGAAATTTTCTGATTTCCCTTTTTATTTCTTCAGTAACCTGCTGGTTATTTAAAAATATGTTGTTTAATTTCCATGTTTTTGAGTTTCTTATAGTTTTTTCTTTTTTCTTGTAATTGATAACTAGTCTCATAGCATTGTGGTCAGAGAAGATGCTTGATATGACTTCAATTTTCTTAAATTTACTGAGGTTTGATTTGTGACCCAAGATGTGGTCTATCCTGGAGAATGTTCCATGTGCACTTGAGAAAGTGGTGTATTCTTCTGCATTTGGACTGAATGTCCTGAAGATACCAATGAGATCCATCTAATGTATCACTTAAGACTTGTGTTTCCTTATTAATTTTCTGCTTTGATGATCTGTCCATTGGTGTGAGTGGGGTGATAAAGTCTCCTACTATTATTGTGCTACTGTCAATTTCTCCTAAAGTCTGTTAGTGTTTATCTTATATATTGAGGTGCTCCTATGTTGGTGCATTGATATTTACAACTGTTATGTCTTCCTCTTGGACTGATCCCTTGATCATTATGTAGTGTCCTTCCTTATCTCTTATAATCTTCTTTATTTTAAGGTCTGTTTTGTCTGATATGAGGTTTGCTCTTCTAGCTTTCTTTTGCTTCCCATTTGCATGGAGTATATTTTTCCATTCTCTCACCTTCAATCTATATGTGTCTTTAGGTCTGAAGTGGGTTTCTTGTAGACAGCATATATATGGGTCTTGTTTTGTATCAGCCAGTCTGTGTCTTTTGGTTGGAGAAATTAATCCGTTTACATTTAAAGTAATTATTGACATATATGTTCCTATTGCCATTTTCTTAATTGTTTGGGGTTGATTTTATAGGCCTTTTTCCTTCTCTTGTATTTCTTGACTCTATAAGTCCCTTTAGCATTTTTTGTAAAGCTGGTTTGGTGGTACTGAATTCTCTTAACTTTTGCTTGTGTGCAAAGTTTTTTATTTCTCCATCAGTTTTGAATGAGATTCTTGCTGGGTACTGTAATCTTGGTTGTAGAGTTTTCCATTTCAGTACTTTGAATATATCCTGCCTTTCCCTTCTGGTCTACAGAGTTTCTGCTGAAAGATCAGCTGTTGAGTGTATGGGGTTTCCCTTGTATGTTACTTGTTGCTTCTCACTTGCTGCTTTTAATATTCTTTCTTTGTGTTTAGTCTTTGTTGGAGAAGGCAATGGCAACCCACTCCAGTACTCTTGCCTGGAAAATCCCATGGATGGAGGAGCCTTGTAGCCTGCAGTCCATGCAGTCCCTAGGAGTCGTACACGACTGAGTGACTTCACTTTCACTTTTCACTTTCACGCATTGGAGAAGGAAATGGCAACCCACTCCAGTGTTCTTTCCTGGAGAATCCCAGGGATGGGGGAGCCTGGTGGGCTGCCATCTATGGGGTTGCACAGAATCAGACACAACTGAAGTGACTTAGCAGCAGCAGCAGCAGTCTTTGTTAGTTGGATTAGTATGTGTCTTGGCATGTTTCTCCTTGGGTTTATCCTGTATGGGATTCTTTGTGCCTCTTGGACTTGATTGATTCTTTCCTGTTCTAAGTTGGGGGAATTTTCAACTATAATCTCTTTAAAAATTTTGTCATACCCTTTCTTTTTCTCTTCTTCTTCTGGGACCCCTATAATTCAAATGTTGGTGTGTTTGATATTGTCCCTGAGGTCTCTGAGATTATCCTCAGTTCTTTTCATCCTTTTTACTTTATTCTGCTCTTCAGAATTTATTTCCACCATTTTATATTCCTGCTCACTGATTCATCCTTCTGCTTCAGATAGTCTGCTATTGATTCTTTCTAGAGTGTTTTTAATTTCAGTAATTATGTTGATTGCCTCTGTATATTTATTCTTTAATTCTTCTAGGTATTTGTTTAATTGATACTTGCATTTTCTCCACTTTATTTTCAAGGTTTTTGATCATCTTTACTATCATTACTCTGAATTCTTTTTCAGGTAGTTTGCCTGTTTATTCTTCATTCATTTGGACTTCTGTTTCTAGTTTGTTCCTTCATTTGTGTAGGATTTCTCTGCCTTTTCATTTTTTTTTTTAACATTGTGTTTGAGTTCTTTTCCCAGGCTTCAATGTTGAATTCTTTGTTCCTTTTGGTTTTGGCCCTCCTAAGGTTGGTCCAGAGATTTGCATAAGCTTTGTATTAGGGTGAGATTTGTGCTGAGTTTTTGTTTGTTTGTTTGCTTTTCCTATGATTGGCAAGGTTGAATGAGGTGATAATCTTGTCTGCTGATGATTGGGTTTGTATTTTTGTTTTGTTTGTTGCTTAGATGAGGTGTCCTGTACAGGCTGCTATTGGTGGTTTTCCTTTGTGTGAGTTCTCACTGTTGATACTCCTTGGGGTTACTTCTCTGGTAGTCTAGGGTCTTGGAGTCAGTTCTCCCACTTCAAAGGTTCTGGGCGTGATCTCTGGTCAGGAATGAAGATTCCTCAAGTGGTTTGTTACAGCATTAAGTGAGATTAAAACAAATATACAAAAATGAGAAACCAAAGATGAACCCCAGAAAAATGACAGTTACAAAATCAGGCAAATAATAGTGAAAATATTGGAATATACATATATACATATACACCCATGAGCAAAGTCAAAACAGTCCAACAAAAATAAGGTACAGTAGATTGACCCAGAGAACAAAGGAAATCAAAAATTATTTTTATCAGTTAAGAACAAAATTAACTAAAGCACAAACTGGAAAACAAAACTAAAGCAAGTGGGGTGCTAAGTGGGGAATAAAGCCAAGAAAACAGAACTAACAAATATGTTAAGAGGGAAGGAAAGAAAGAAAGAATAGATATGCAAAGTTAAATAGCAGTAGATGAAGAAGATTTATATACATTAAAGATTAACTGCAAGGGAAAAGAACAGTAGGAAAGGCAAACAAAGTTATAAATGTAGAAAAAATAAAATAGGGCTAAAGAAAATTAAAAATTAAAATTATAAAAAAGAGGAAAAAAAAAGAAAGAAAAAAAAGGAAAACTCCATATAACTGCAAAAGCCCAACGTAAGGCAGACAACAAAAGCCAACAATAAAAACTGTGACTGAATATACACATATACATATACACTTATCAGCAAAATCAAGAGTTCAACAAAATAAAGTACAATAGATTGACTGGGCAACAAAAGGAAACCAAATTATGTCTATGAGAACAAAACTAACTAAAGCAGAAACTGGAAACCAAAAATAAAGTAAGGTGCTAATTAGGGAATAAAGCAATGAAAATAAAGCTAACAAGTATGTTGATAGAGAAGGAAAGAAAGAAAAGAAAGAAGGAATAGATATGTAAAGCTAAATACAGGTTGATAAAGAAGATTTATATACATTAAAGATTAACTGAACGGGGGAAGGAACACAAGGAAAAGTAGACAAAGGAATAAATTTAGAAATAATATTGGTAGGTTTAAAAAATTAAAAATTAAAATTAAAAAGGGGGCGGGGAACTCCACAGAACTGCAGGAGCCCAACGTAGAGGCAGAGGTTTATAACAACAATACAAAACGTGACTGAGAAAAAAAAAGTCTCAAAAGCTTAATTAGATTTCATAGTGCCAATAAAATCAGCAACTACAGCAGAGGAGGAAAGAAAAGAAAAAAAAAAAAAAAGAAAAAAAATCCAAAAGACTCTACAGAGCAAGTTAAAACATAAGAATAATAAATGTTTTTCTCGAGTCTCTGCTGTCAGGGTCCTCTCCCTCGCTGGGAGTCCCAGTCCAGCTCGCCTCCCTAGGACGCCCTCCAACACCGTGCTGACCTCTGCACCTGCTGTGGGGGCAGCTCAGACTCTAATCTGGTCCCACTCCTGTGTGCTCCTGCCTCCAATAGCTGCCTCCACAGCCATCAGAACCAGTGCGTTTCCTTTTGTGGGAGCTCTCAATGACCTTCTATATATTCCACAGACACAGAATCTGCCTAGTTGATCGTGTGGGTTTAATCTGCAGCCTGTACAGCTGGGGGGAAGGTTTCGGGTCTCCTTCCTTAGCCACACTGCCCCTGGGTGTCAGTTGTGGCTTTATTTCCACTCTGCATGTGGGTCGTCCCCTGGGGTTTGCTCCTGAGGCTGCCCTGGAGGGCTTGGGTTTGCCGCTGTGAGGGCCAGGGGTGGAGGCGGTGCAGCTGCTTGGGTCACAGGCGTTCTGGCAGCACCAGGTACTTAGAGGAGTTGGCGGCTAGGGCAGCAGGAAATACAGTGCTCTAGAGGGTATGGAAACCAGTATTGGCCAATACGCTCCAGTATCCTTGCCTGGAGAATCTCCCTCCCTGACAGAGAAGCCTGGCAGGCCACAGTCTACGGGGCCGCAAAGAGTCAGACACTAATGAAGTGACCGTGTGCACATAGATGCAAGGATTTTTTTGCCTCTGGCAGCTCTGCCCCAGGGAGAGTTGAGCAAGAAGGTTGTGCAGCTGCTTGGCTTCTGGGGACTCTGGTGGTGCCAAGTGTGCAGGGACACGGGCTGCCTCCGCCACAGGACTTATGGTCCTATCAGAGTCTTTTTTTCCAGCCTCTTGTAGTTGGCGATCAGAAAGCCTCTTTGGCCAGTCTTTCTCCATGGATCTGCCCATTCAGGCATATAGAGGGGCCCCCTGGCTGGTCCTATTCTGTGGATCGGGGCATCAGGCACTTAAAAGAGCTCCCTGGGTGGGGTCCTGCTGTGTAGTTCGGTGCCTCAGGCATCTGATGAGCCAGCCTCTCTATTGTCCAGCTGCCCATGCTGGCTTGTCTGGGGAGAGAGGCTATGGTGATGGCTCCACCCCCTACGTGTGACTCAGCAGTATCGCCTTGCTTCCATGGCTGCCCAGCTTTCCTCCACAGGCATTTCCCACCTCGATCTCCTCCCTCACATCCCCTCAATCCATCTCTCCACAATCTACAGCAGCCCCCACCCTGGGATTGCTCCACACCCCCCAAACTCCAGCTCCCAGCCGCTGCACCTTCCCGGGGACCTGCATCCCTGTCTGGGGCATGTATGGCTGCAGCAAGGGCTGTCTGATTCTCATTCCATTTAGGTTACCACAGATCAGCTGTTTCACTCTCAGCCTTAAATGTTTCTCCTTTGACTCAGACAATTGCCCTGATGTGGGGATCAGATCCCTGCTTCAGTTCCGCCACCCACTGAGGGCAGATCCAGTCCTACCAACACTCCTGCTTTCCCTGCTAGTTCCTTCATCCTACCGAGTTTTGCGTGGTTCTGTATATTCATTTCCTTTGGTCAGGGACTCCTGTCCGCTCTCAGCTGGTGTTCTGCATGCACTTCTGTGTCTGAAGCTGTATTCCTGATGTATCCATGGAGAGAGATGTCTACCTACTCCTCCTCCATCTTGTTCTCCCTCGAATTTTTCTTTTTAACCCAAGAAAAATCCCAAGAGTCCTGGGATCATGGAAATCCTCACTCATGAAATTTGAGACCATGTATATCTAGCTTTTGACACCCACATCTCCCTTTGGGCATGAGCATGGGCTTCATAGAACTTTGGCTCCTCTTCGCAAGCATGCCTATCTCAGCACAAGGCAACACAGACTTTAGTCACTCTTATTTTTTATTTCTTTGAGATATATTATACACCTATATTCTTGTAGTCATCTGTACAGGAGAATTTAAAAAGGTTGTAAACTTAAAGAACCCATTAGGTTGAGAAATTTTTCTTTACAAAATCAAGAGCTTTTTTTAGTCTCTGTTGGTTCCCACCACCACCACCCCCTGTTTAAGAGGAATAACATTTTCCTATTCAAAAGACTGAAACAGTACCTTTTTTTTTGGTGACAAGCATGTAAAGAATTTATGCTGGCTTATTGCACATAAGCAATAATGTAACTGCTCTCTAGCATTATTTCCCAAAATGGTCTAGAAAAATGGAAAGATACATATATCGTGGTGATGGCAGTATCAGGATCTTATTTATCTGGGTGGACTGCTAATAGCTTCATGTTTAAGACTCAAGTCAAAAGAATTTGCCTAGAAAAGACCCAGGGCTTTAAATATTCCCTCTGAAATGTGGGCTGTTGAAGCAGATTGCAGCAATCATTTGTCTGTTTATTAGTTTAAGGCATTTGTTGCACTGTAATTGCAGGGAGAAAAAGCTTGCAATCCACGTGGCTACTTCCACCAGTCATTGGAAGGTATATTTCTTTCCAGGGAACAAATCACTGTTTTTTTTTTTTTTTTTCTCCTCAGGAGAAGCTTACAGTGTGATGGGCTATAACCTCTAATAGATACAATACATCTTCTCTGAAGAACTTACAAAAGAAATCAATGGTTTGTTTTATACCCGTTGTCTCCCCAGATTCCCTCATACATTTGTTTTGCCTGGCTTGGGTAACTTAAGAGCAATTGTACTTCATAATAAAATGTTGGCTCATAAACATAGACTTGGGCTAGAAACTTTGGTGAGAATTCATTTATTTATAGCATTAATTGTGATCCTAGCACAAAGTAAACTGAAAGAACATCCAAAAAAGGGAAGAAAAGGAAACAATAAAATTGATAAAGCACACATCCACACACAAGTGTTGCTCTGTAAAAGGTATAATGGAATCATTGACTCTGATCCCAAAGAGTGGAGTGTAGACAAATGAGATTTAGCCTTGGTGATAATGAACTTTATAACAGTTAAAACTACCCACTGATGGAAGGAGGTGCTTTACAATACTCTAAGTTCTTTCTCAAAAGAAAAAGCATATCAGAAGACAAATACTCCTAAACTTGAAGGAATCAGCCTATTGTATTTAGTAGCCAGGTGGGCATGAACAAATTACTTATCCTCTTTGCTCCTGTTTTCTGTCCTACAAAATGAAGATAATATCTAACAATGTTATTTTAAAGACTGAATAAACTTGGTGGTTCAGACAGTAAAGAATCTGCCTGCAGTGCAGGAGACCCACATTTGATCCTTGCATTGGGATGATCTCCTGGAGAAGGGAATGACTACCCACTCCAGCATTCTTGTTTGGAGAATTCCCGGTGGATAGAGAAGCCTGGTGGGCTACAGTCCATGGGGTAGCAAAGAGTTGGACATGACTGAGCAACTAACACGTTCACTTTTGCTCCTGTTTTCTGTTCTATAAAATGAAGATAACACCTAACAACAGGATTTTAAAGCTTGAATAAGCTTGTGTGTGTTAAGTAGCTAATATGATGCCTCAAACATGTCTGATTTTAAGTGAAGGTGAATTTTATGTTTTTCAGCAAGACCAAATGCTTACGTATTGCTCAGGATGTGTCCAACTAATGCTTTGTATCCATTCCCACCATCTCCTGATTTATCACCTCTTCTGCTGAGCACAGAAGGCTAAAAACTACCTTTTCCAGAGGCCTCTTGGAGCTCAGGATCTGGGGGCAAATTACACCCCACTTATTCAGGACATTTATGCAAGTTTTGACAGGCAAAGGACAGCCAAAGGCACCTTCCTACAGCTTTGGAAAGTTTCTCTGTGACAAGTAAAATTGTGGAGGAGTCAGTGTCCATTTTCTAGCTTCACCATATTGGGAACCTAGAAACAAATTACTTAGCCTCTTTGCTTCAGTTTCCTGTCTAAGAAAATGAAGATAATACCTAGCAACAGGATTTCAAAGATTGAATAAACTTGTGTGTGTTGGTGGATCAGGCATTAAAGATTCTGCCAGCAATGCAGGAGACCCAGGTTCAATTCCTGGGTCAGGAAGATCCCCTGGAGAAGAGAATGGCAACCCACTCCAGTATTCTTTCATGGAGAATTCCACAGACAGAGGAGCTCGGTGGCTGGTGGGGAAGGATTCTGAGTTCCAGAGTCTACATGCTGGTCTCTGCTTCCTGGGTCTGGCTTCCTGGTCACTGGTCACGAATCAGAGTATAGCAATTTGTTCTTGAACTCAGTTGCAGTGAGCTCCTATCTCCTTTCCTTCCTCACTTTAGAGGAATGCCTATCCTAGCAGGTTGGCTCTTCACTGTTCAGCATGTTCCTCAGATCCTTCCAGAAAGTTTGCAAGCAACTATGCTTGTTTCAAATCTCTTTCTTATTGAAAACACCTATGATGGTTTCCATTTGTTGCCCCAAACTCTGATAAAGGTATATCACAGATGCCCTGAGAGTGCCCAATTCCAAGAATAATATCATCCAAAATTAAAAAGTGAGAATGTGCCAGTAAAACTTAATAAAAGGAATACAAATATAAAATTTGGATGGCAAACTTCAAAAACAATAAAGAGAATTTAAGAATAGGACATAGGCTTGTAAAAACTTGCAAATTTCGTATATTATTAATATCATGAAGAGGATATTTTGAATTAATTGCAAATTTGTAATTATTTGGCTTTATAGAAAAGCTTGCTATTACCAAAATAAACTTACAAAGCATGTTTTAAAATGGTTATTTGCTTTACAAAAATAATTTCTTCTAAAAAATATTCACATGATAAAAAAGATTTTAAGAATAGTCAAAGAAAATAGAGAAGTTGATCTTGAAGCAATGAATTGAAGTAAGACATAATAGTGTCCATTGTATGGAGAAAAAAGTTGTGTAACTTCTGAATAAAGAACCACAACTACTGGGTGGGGATTACAAAGAGATTGATTTGGTTCAATGTGAGAAAAATTGTTTTCTAATGTCTTAAAATGAAAAGGCTGCCTTCAAAGAGGATAAACATATTCTTTAAATAAGGAACAAAGAGTGGTTTCCCAAGGACAAATTATAAAAATCCTTAAGAAAGGAGACGCTTTAGGGGAAACTTCTCTCTTCTAAATTTTGATATCCTTTGAGTCTATGATCATTTGTATTGTGATTCCACACACTTTTATGTTTAAGACTGATGTGTAACTTAAGCTCAACTTTTCAGAAATAGAACAGTTACATAAATTAAAGCATAGATTGGATTATTGATATTAGTGCCACTAACACACTTTTTGCAATATACCTTTAAGTGTAAATATATAGGGCTTCCCTGGTGGCTCAGTGGTATAGAATCCACCTGCCAATGCAAGCTGCAGGTTTGATCCCTGGGTTGGGAAGATCCCCTGGAGAAGGAAATAGCAACTCATTCCAATATCCTTGCCTGGGAATTCCATGGACAGAGGAGCCTGGTGGGTCCTCTGGGGTCCATGGGGTCACAAAAGAGTTGGACATGATTGAGTGACTAAAAAGTGTGTGTATATATATATGAAACCTTCCTTGAGTTCTGAGAGGCTCTGAGAAACTTCAGATCATTTATTCCCTGTAGTTACATTTCATCATATTTGCTTTTGAGTTTGCCAGTTAATAGAGTCTCTTGATCTGTTTAACTGCCTCCTCTGTAATGAAACAGTTGAGGAAAGCATATGGATAATACTGGGTAATGATATAGTTTTAAAATTTAGAATGATTTAAAAGGAAAATTTAATCTTCTGCTAAGTTTGGCCTAAAACTATTCTGGTCATAATGGTAATGTCTTCAAATTTATCATTCTTAAAAAGGCTTTACCTATCACAATGCTTACTTTACAGCCTAAGAGTCTTAATTAACATTTTTAACTAGAAGTGTGTGTGTGTATGTGCAGTTGCTCAGTTGTGTTCGACTCTGTGCGATCCCATGAACTGCAGTCCACCAGGCTCCTCTGTCCATGGGATTTTCCAGTCAGGGATACTGGAGTGGGTTGCCATTTCCTCCTGCAGGGGATATTCCTGATCGAGGGATGGAAACTGCATCTCTTATATCTCCTGCATTGTCAGGCAGATTCTTTACCACTGAGCCATCTGGGAAGCTTAGAGGATACATTCCAATTACATTCCAATCTTTTTTATTTTATTCACAAGTCTTGCCCATAACTGGATAGGTTGACATTTCCAATGGGAGTGCCAAAGCCTACAACCATATACTGTCTTTGTTTAAAATTTTGTAATGTTTCACAAGCATATATAGTTTCAAGGTCTCTTGGCCTATGAGAAGTTAATTGTATAAGTCAGTTTCTCTGCTTAACAACAATCCCCAAATCTGAGCTTAAAACAGTAAACATTTTCTGTTTGCTTTTTATATCAGGTTACTTGTCAGTAAGTATTCCAGCTCCACTTGCTTAGGTTCCACGTGTCTACCAGCCCACATCTGGCACAAGCTATGCTAGCAGCAGAAGGCATAAAGTCAAGCTAAGCTGCACAGACATATTTAAAACCTGGGAAACCAACACAATATTGTAAAACAATTATCCTTCAGTTAAAAATACATTAATTAAAATGTAAAAATACTTGAATGTGGCATATATAGTATCCACTATATTCTAACTACCAAAGCAAATTAGATAAGCTCAATATCAGTGGAACAGGAAATACCTTCCTTCCATGAGGGAAGGGGTGTGAATATTTATTAATGCCAATCCAGCATAAAGGCAAATGATAATTCTGGTTACCTGCATGTATAAATGCCCCATATAATCACATAAATCTGAGACTTATTAATCTAACTCCACTGATTGTATCTGATCAAAAATTTCCTTTCTATCAGGTAAGTACCTTATCAGATAGTTCTGGTCATAAGCACATGGCAATATAGAATATATAGAGAAGATGGAGTTTCAAACTTCTGACCAGAGGCAGACACATGAGTTGAAGTCTGACAGGTAGAGCCTAGGTGGGCAGTATGGTGGAGATAAAAACAAAAGGAGAAAGCAAAAATCAAACCAGGAAGGGGTTTATTCCAGTTGTGCACTTTATCCACTGAAAATGCACTAAAAGAATTTCTAAGCAACTGAATCATTTCTTCTCAGATGCCTTCCCTAATAAAGCACCCCCAGGTTTTCTTGAAACTTCATTTTACTTTCTCTTGATCTGCTCTGGATCTCACTAATCTGTTCTTTTTTTATACTCATTGTCATCATGTAAAAATCCTGGAAGAACTCTGATTGAAAAATGCACTATCCCCTGAATATTCTGTCTATGCAAATGTATTGGTCTTGAATCTCTATTGACCTTACCCTAAAGTAAGATGTCATTGATGATAAGAAACCACTTTGATTTAATAAAAGCTATTTGTTGATTAAAAAGAAGGAAATGACTATTTCCCTCCACATTAAATGCATTCCTCATTTGTAAGAGGCAACCTAATTGTCAGATACATAAAATTGGGGAAAACTGTTCATGTTAAAATCAGATAAAGAGAGCAGATGGTATGTTCCTCAAAAGCTCATGCTGTACTCTAATAATAAAAGCAAAGAAAATTCTGATCATTTACTGTTCCAACTCATGGGGTTTTTCCTTTTTTTTTTTTTTTTCTGAGTTTGTGTTTATGTTCCCTCCAAAAGAGACCTGAAAGTCACAAATAGTGTCCAGAGGAAAGGGATAAAAGTGACCCAATTTTTGGATAAAATGTTTTAATCTAGACCTGTGATCAATGAGTCAACTGAAAATCTAATGTTTGCTGACTACTTCAGACATGAAAGGCAGTGTGCAAATTATTAAAAGATGAAGCAAAGTCATTTTTACATTGATTCATTCATTCATACCACTTACTTTGAGTACTTACTATAAACCTGGAACCATGTTAACATCTGAGAGTATAAAGATAAACAGAACATCATCCCTATCTTGCAGTCTGATAGCAGCACAGTTAAATAGAAACACACTGCAAGCCATATATATTCTTCTGAATTTTCTGGTAGCCACATTTTAAAAAGTAAAAGAAATAGGTGAAATTAATTTTTATGCTGTACTATATTTGAACAAGATGCATGTTCGATCCCTGGGTCAGGAAGATCTCCTGGAGAAGGAGATGGCAACCCACTCCAGTATTCTTGCCTGGAGTACCCCATGGACAGAAGAGAATGATGGGCTATAGTCCACAGAGTCACAAAGAGTAGCGCATGACTGAAGTGACTTAGCATGCTTGCATGTATTATATTTAACCCAGTATGTGCAAAAATACGATCAATTCCATGTCATCAATACAAAAATATTAATGAGATATCTTGCATTTTTTCTAAGTTTATGAAATCCAATTGTATTTTATATTTAGTGAAGTAAAAGTGAAATTTGCTTAGTCATGTCCGACTCTTTGCGACCCCATGGACTGTAGCCTACAAGGCTCCTCCATTCATGGGATTCTCCTGGCAAGAGTATTGGAGTGGGTAGCCTTTCCCTTCTCCAGATGATCTTCCCAACCCAGGGATTGAACTCAGGTCTCCCACACTGCAAGCGCATTCTTTACCAGCTGAGTCACCAGGGAAGTCCACCTTTCATATTTAGAGTACATCTCAATTCAGAGGTTAAATTTTTGATAAAGTAAAATGCTTTCTTACCAAAATAATAAAAGTTTTATTTAGTGAAACATTTTCTTTGTTCTTTAGTTTCTAAATGTAAGTCGATCAAGAATATTGCATATGGCTAGAGGCTACCCTTGTTCAGAAGAGGCGAGAGATTAACTAAAAGAGGAAAAGTGATTATAATAATGTGATAAGATGATTAGAAGGCATACAAGGAGCACAGAGGAAAGAGAGCTTAATGTTTCTTGGTGAGCTTGAAATTTTTCAAGCTGTAGGAAAAGCAAACATACAAGAATAAAGATGGGGATTCATGAAGAAGGCACAGATGTCTGCCAGAAAAGTGGTTCATGGATGGTCTCCACACTCTAGATTCACTATCCAAGTAACAAGACTAAGAAACAATGAGTTAACTGTTTAAGAGCAATATAAAACATAAGTATGAACTCAAGAGAGCATCAAATATACTACAGAGCACCTGCATCTATACCCCCCAGTTCTACATTTTCTCTCTGCCTCATATTGAGACCATCTGGGAATTTCCTCATCAATAAAAATAGGAATCATAGTATCCATCTCAAAGGACTACTGTGAGCAATAAATAAAATAACACGAATTAAAATGCCTAAGGCATGTTTGTGAAACCAGAATGCAAATGGGGAAGCCCATGAATGACTAAGTACAATTCTAAAGGTCTAGGCAATCATTTTGCTTGAGTCTTACAGGGAACTCCTTAGCAGAGTCAGGGGAAACTGAGCATCATGTTACAGGTGGGATCCACAAACGGTGGGGGGAAAGGACTACATTCCAGGTATTGCTCTCATAGATACTGCTCTAAGAGGGGAGCATGGAGAGAAAAAGAAATTGGTGCAAATCCCTGCAAAAGAAGGTGAGATGTGGGATAGAAAATGAGAAAAGGTAAGAAAATAAAGGATAAGTAAGAGCTGAATGGGCTTCCCTGCTAGCTCAGTGGTAAAGAATCTGTTTGCCAATGCAAGAAACACAGACTTGATCTCTGGTTGAAAAGATCCCCTGAAGAAGGAAATGGTGATACACTCCAGTATTCTTGCCTGAGAAAATCCCATGGACAGAGGAACCTGGTGGGTTGCGGTCTATGGGATTGCAAAGAGTCAGATATGACTTAGCGACTGAATAACAACAACAAAAGAGCCAAACATAAAAGTTTAACGTTGAGAAAGACCAAAATATTTGAGGAAAAAGAAAGAAAAAAGAAAATAAGAGCGTATTTCCTAGTACAATTTTTACTGTGGTCTCCTTTACTCTGAGTAAACTGCCCTGCTCTGCCTGATTGGTTTCTAATGATGCCAGCTTCTCCTCTGTCATACATTGCTGGCTGTCTTTAGACGATGCCTGTATTCACTTCTGCCTCAGAGTCCTACATTTGCCCTTCTCTTTGACTGGAGTGTTTTACCCTTGGTTTTCCTGTATCTAGTCCCTTCTCATCGTGGAGGTCTCAGCTCCAACGTCTCCAGGTCTGATCTGCCCTAGAGCACCGAGGACACCGCCAGCCACACACCTAACCACTGCTATCCCCTTAACCTCTGCAGCCTGTGGAGACCTGATCCCCACACAGTACATTCTTTTACTGCTGCTCATCAGTCACTTCCCCGCTCCCAGAATGTAAGCTCCATGAAGACAGTGATTTCGTGTTTTGCTTAAGACCATATCCCTAGGACCTAGCAGATACTCAATGAATATTTACTGAATGAATGACTAAATAAACAATACATACATCCATATGTATATCCATATACATATAATCCATAACATATAACTTTTCACCAACACGGACCCACTCATAACTTAAGCAACCAGAGGCCAATAAAATGAATATCAAAAATGCTATGTCTGTTAAAGTGATTACTAGGACTTTCTATTTACCACTTTTGAGATTCTTTCTCTTCCCTCATGATCAGGTTTTTATGCCATTCCCTTCCTCTGGAACTTTGAGATTAAAGCCTGAAGTTTTTTTTCGGTGTCATACTCACTCAGTGGCTCCAGGCTATTTTGGATACAGAGTCTCAAATATTCTAGTTCTGGAATCTGCAGAACTAACTTGTGACTCAGTGAGGAGGAGAGAGAGAGAGACAAGGAGAAAATAGCAACCTAGAATGCACAAGAAAATGTAATGAATAGCTGTAGCATCTGCATGGAAATAAAGCTTCATGAAAACATAGGTCCATGTGTTTAATGGAATCAATCCTAAATAAAGTGAAGAATGCAGATGTTGCTTGAAAATCTTGGAAGAGGGTCTATGTGGGTCAGGGAAACAACTTGCAAGAAATTTGTAAACAGTTCTTAAAAGTGAACTAGATGTTTCCAAAGGACATGGAACTTCTTTAGCTCTTTTCTCATTCTGACAAAGTTTCTCCTTTTCGATCAATCATGGTTTTCCTAGGTTTTCATTTCAATACACATAAGCAGGCTGTGTATCTGGGTCAGCAAAATGGGTCACCATCCCCAGTGATTTCTTCAGTCCTCACATTTGGCAAAATCTCTGCATAGTATCAGTTACACCAAGAATAAGGCTATTTCTCAAGGGTTCCTTGGCAGTCCAGTGTTTAAGGCTTTGCCTTCCAATGCAGGGATGTGGGTTTGATCCCTGGTTGGAGGGCTGGAATCCCACATACCTTGCAGCCAAAAAACAAAAAACCCATGAAACAGAAGTAATATAATAGCAAATTCAACAAAGACTTAAAAAATGATTCATATCAAAACAATCTTCAAAAAATAAAAGAATACATTTATATCTCAACTTAAAAAGATAGGAAAGACATGATTGAGTCCAGAGAATTCATTTTATAGATAAGATGTCTGAGGTTCAGAGAAATGGATGTCTTATTATTCCTAATTGCCTTAACCTCTCAGATGATGGTCTTTTCAAATGAATTCCAGAATGATTCCTTGCTTAAAAAGTGTTTTTCATAATAAACTATCACTGTACCTGAAATCCCATCAGTCATTCTTTCATGTAATTGGCTTTGATATTGCGTGCCCACCTGTTAGCATGAGGAAATGTTTCCAGGCAGAGGAAGACACCCAAGCTCACTCTAATGATGCAGACACTGGGGGATTCTGGGAGAACAGGACAACGCACTGATAAATATTAATGGGCAGAGGAATCACCTAGGTGGATCAGCACTCCCCAGTGTTAATTATAAGTCACATTTACTGAGACCTCGAATGTGTCAGGAACAGGTCCAAGTGCTCATTTAATCCTTCCAAAAACCCTGTCTGGGAGGTACTAACATTACTACCTACCAGGAGTATTATTATTGTCTGCATTTACAGTTGAGAACACTGAGGTGCAGAAAGATTAAATAATTGGTTCAAGAGACACATTTAGAAAGAAACAACCAGGATTGAAACCAAAGCAGTCCTCAAATGGAGATAAGTCATCCACCATTCTCACTTTCTTCTGAAGAAGGACACACATCTTAAGTCGTTACACCAGCAGGAAACATGAAGTTTTGGCAGCATGGAGACCTATAAATTGATTCAAAGACTCCCATAATCAAATGTTCTTAAGATCAGAGTCTCCTGATTAGAGGCCACGCTGAGCAGAAAGTGGCCATTCACTGTCCACACTTGCTACACCAGGTGACTAAACGGCTTTCCAGCCCCATGACCTCTTGAGGGACCCAGGGATGAGGAGGAATTCACTATTTCTTTTTTCATCTTTGTGCACTTTGACCAAATAGAACAGGTTTTTGCATAATAACTAAAACTTCTCTAAATCTTCTAACCATTAGTCCCAATTTTGCTAATTAGGGACACAGAGACAAAGGTTAATGCTGCTTGTCCTCAGACTCTTCATCTGAAAACAGTGACCATCCTAGCCAAGATAACGTTTTTATTTCTTTAAGTATTTTTTTTTCCCATAAAACGAGTCTCTCCCAGTATTGAGAGGTAGGCTAAAGCATTCTATGAAAAAAAAAAATTGGGACTCAAAAATATACAAAAAACATAAGAATATGCTGTTCAAAATCTGATTGCCCAGTTTGACTCAAAGATAGAAGCTATGCCTTACTTGTATTTGCATTAGGCAGTGTACTAATTAGGATAAAATGTTTCTTGTTTATGTAGTAGTCCAAGTAGACTGTTCCAGGTTGGCATGAATTTTTTCTCCATGCAGTGATTTGGGGGCCCAGGTTCCTCCTATCTTGTGACTTACTATCCCATAGCACTGATTTTTATTGGCATTCAGACTATGGAATGAAAAAAAAGTCTTGGAGGAAGTGTGCTTCTTCTTTAAAGCCTGATGCTAGGTACATGGTACACATCATTTCTATTTACAATCTACCAGGGAGAAGTTGCATATGGCTAGACTCAATTTAAAAAAAAAAAAAGCTTACAAATGTGTGGAAAAGGATTTTGATGAACAGCTAGCAATCTGCCATAAGCGATGCATGCAATGTTGAGAAATCAGACATAGATTTGCAACTTAGTCTCCTCTTTTATTAGGCATATGCACATGGACAAGCACTTAACAGCTCTCATTTTTAGCCTCCTTTGTTATTAATATCAATAGACTGTATCTCCAGGATTGTTGTAAGGATTAAATGAGATAGCAAATTTAATATGGTTAGCCTTGTTGAGTAAGGAGAAAGTGCAAAGTAAATATTGATCATTATTATCATCTCTTCTCATAGTATTACTGCCAGATCCCAGCTTAAATCCCAGCAGATAATGGATCCTGATAAATGTGTTGGAGCTGAACTGAGCTGAACTTCACAGTCATTCCCAAGGTCAGCCATACCCTTATAAGGAAGTACAAGGGAACTGAGTCTGGTCCCTGTTCACTCTGATAGGAACATGCTTACAGTCTGCTTTCTTTGTGTTCCCATGCCTCTATGCTGCGTTCATCTGTGAGGCTGATTTATACTCCCTCCAGGGACACACTTTCCCTAATTGAAGACTGGAAACAAAAATCAAGAGCCGAACTGAAGAAGTCAGCCAGTCTAATAGGTACCACTGGTCTCATTTCTCCAGCCCCCCGTGACTGGTGGAAGCTGCAACAGTTGGTCCAAGTGTAAGCCTGGCTGTTGGCCTGCTGAGCAGGATGGCTCGGGGAGAGATACCTGCCGTGCTTGCCAGTGGCTCTTCTGTTTTGTACACAAAAGCCCAATGCAGAATCCACCAGTCACCTGACCCAGGGGCCCCATAAGCTAGCCGGCTTTGAAAAGGCAGTCTGGAGTCCAATCAGGCCAACTCAAAATGCATGAACTATTTGCTTTCTCCAAAAGGGCCATCAAATAAAAATCATCATTTCTAACATAAGCAAGAGGTCAGTGTGCGCAATGCTCCCTGGAGTAGCGATGACAAAGACTGGATTATTCATCACAATCTGTTCCTCCAACTAATACCTTCTCTGTGGGTTCCATCTCAATCGCTCTTCTTGCTAATTGTTCAAACAGTGATATTGGTGCACGGGTTTTCAGGTGAAATGTGGGTGGGTTAGATAGAGTATGTTTCTTCATATTCAGAGACTCTGGGGACATCTGGATATGTCAGAGCCAGGTGGCAGAGTGGTCATATCATGTCCCTGAATGCCAGAATGGATAATGCCTTTGAGGTTTCTCTAGTTGCAGTTCTTTAGATAAGCCTCGTTGCAACGTCTGCTCAGATTTTTTTCTGTGACTCCATGCCTTCTTTCCTTTAGTGCTGAAAAATTAATTTTCCTTGGAAAACTCATTAGAACGAATTACTTAGTGCTGGAGGACACAGCTAAGTTATCTCACAGCTGAAGTATCTTTCTCCCCAAAGGTTAATAGAGCAAGGGCATCTGGATTGCACATAACGGCCCTTAAAGCTGAGTACTTCCTCCTCAATATGGTTTCTTTTCTACTTCTGCTTTCCTCTTATCCTCTTTTTAGTGAGAATGGGAAAACTGTGGATAGCAGCAGGCTGTAACTATCTTCCTTGCGTTACTTCCTGTCCTGTCTGTTTACATGAGTTTTCTCATTTTCCCTCTTGTAAGAAAGGAAGAGATAAGAGCTGAATAAAAACCAGAACAAACAATTTGGAACAACTCTCAAAACCAAGAGGCCAACTGGAAATGTAGCAGCTGCAATTGCTCATTAAAACATCTATCTTAGCTTCAACTTTTCTGCGCCTTGAAACTTATATTCCTATCAGAGAGAGATGGATGAAGGGCTCAGTGTTGGAAATACACGTCCTCTCTCTGGGGACAGAGCTGCCATTTAAATGAGTCTGTGGTGTATACTATAGTCACTTGCCATAATTCAGAGGGCCGCCATGTGTTCAAAAGAGCAATCCTCTCAAGTTCAAGTTCTGACTGTCCATTTGTGAACCATTGCTCTTGGGACAAATCGTCACCCTTCTGAGTTTCCATGTTCATCTATAAAATGTGGTTCATAATAATTTTATGTTGTAGGCTGCCTAGGCAGTGGAATGTGGAATGTGTCAGTAATGGAAATGGCCTTGTAAACTGTAAATAAACCTTGTAAACTTGTGAGAAGGGGAAGTATAATCTAGTATCATGAGAATTTTGCCTACCGCAGAAAAGTTGCTTTAAAAGTAACTTGGCAGACTCAAACTTGGGGATCAAACTGGAGAAAAAAAATTGAACGACATACTGGGTGTGGGATCTAAGGTGATCCTTTTGAAATAAATAGAAATAATTTGATACTGGGATCAAATTATTGGAAAAGGAGGATCAGCACTGATTGAATAGGAGTACCAAGTTGTATACCACATGCTTTCGATTAATACATATACATCATTGAACTCTCACGATAACCTTCTGAGGTAGGCAAGGATATGCCTATTTTGCTGATAATAAAACAAAGACTCAGGAAGTTAATCACTTTTTGCAAAATGTTAATGCCTTATGATCGATATTACTGGTGATTTAATAACAGTTGCATAAGGTTATAGCTGGGACTTCACAGGTGGCACTAATGGTAAAGAAACTGCCTGCCAATACAAGGAGGCATAAGAGATGCAGTTTGATCCCTGGGTCGGGAAGATCCCCTGGAGGAGGGCATGGCAACCCACTCCAGTATTCTTGCCTGGAGAATCACATGGACAGAGGACCCTGGCGGGCTACAGTCATAGGGTCGCAAAGAATCAGACACGACTGAAGCGACTCAGCAGGCATACACACAAAGTTACAGCTACCAGATTGCTGCCCTCTAATGTTACAATTTCCCCCTTTGTATTCAATAATGACTTTGTGGGGAGATATTTTGAGGTTATGCAAATAAGCTGTTTATTATCCTACTATCACCCATTAATTTTATTATCTATTAATAGTTCTTCTTGGCAACAATTATTACTATGGTGTTCCCCAAAGGGTGATTTTCTATTTCTATTTTTTCTTCTTCATATATTAAAGTTCTCCTGTAAGGAAGAATTTTTCCACTTCTCCCATTTATTTGTTTTTTTTTTTCTCTTAAAATTTATATTGCTTTAACTTATGGATATTTATTCTAGTTTTTGAGAGTTATAATCCATTATTGTTGTTTATTTTCTTGTACCTATTGAACATGATTAAGCTATTAGGAACACCTTCAGATTGATTTTTAGGTCTTTTAGGATTGATACCATGATTTTTGAAGCATATTCTTATTCTGGTGCCACAAAACAATGTTATGCTGGTCAGCTGGTTCTCAGAAAAATAGAAGGAAGAAAAGAACAAAATAGAACAACAACAACAAAAAGATAAGAAAAATGAAAGTCATGTTTGGTTTTTAGTCACTCTTGTTTGTTTCCCGATTTCACTGTGTCTAGTTTTCAGCTACGCATAGTTTGCCAACGAGCTCCATGTTGGGCTTTCCCTGCCATCCGTCATTTCTCCAAGAAGGCCTGGTAATTTCTATTGGATAATGGTATTTAGAAACCCACACCTAGATGCTAGATGTGTTCATTGCTACTGAGGTGTCATTTACATCTAGGTTCTTTCAGAGATAAGAGTCAGAAAGAATGTATGTATTTAACCCCATTTGTACACACATTCCTATCTATCTTAAAAATTATGAGATCATACTGATACTTTTGAATGATAATTGTACTATTATAATACAAATAACCAATATTTTGCAGGGTATTTTTTTTTTCTTTTGCTCTATAGCATGCAGTAAAGAATCTGCCTGCCAATGCAGGGGACATGGGTCAGGAAGATTCCCTGGAGAAGGAAATGGTAACCCACTCCCGTATTCTTGCCTGGGAATTCCCATGGACAGAGGAGCCTGACGGGCCACTGTCCATGGGTCGCAAAGGATCAGACATGACTGAGTGCATGGCGGCACGTGCGGTCAAAAATACTATTTTTTAAAAAATAACTTAGGGTTAGTTTTCCTCTTTCCCACCTGCATCAGGCTGGTTACACTGTTCCTTTATAATACAGTTAGATTTATTTATTATTATATACATTCCATTGAATTTTCCTCACATCTTGACTTGGATTATTTACACATATTTTTGCATATGTGCAATATTATTACTGTTTTAAGAGTTGAAATTGTACAAAAAAGTATCCAAACTCCTTAGTGTTTTAAAAAAAAAATAAAAAAATCCCATGTGTTTTACAGTAAGCCATGAACAGACCTTATCTGGAGAAGTACAGCAAGTGTTTGAGTCACACCTGTGGATGAACTCTGAAGACGCACCTTGGGTGGTGAGCGCAGGCGGGTCTGTGAGGCAGACCTCCACAATGCAGTCTTTCATAGAAGGGCTGCCAGCCCCACCACCTTGCATTTACCGTGGCCCCACGTCGATCTCTTTTCACTGGAACTGAGTCAGGTCACGGCACGCCTCCCTCACACTGCTGCAGCCACAGTGACCTTGCTTTCCTTGACCTCACCAAGTGGCTTCTGCCTCAAGGTCCTTGCATTGCATTCTCTCTGCTTGGTAAATTCTTCCTCCAGATGTCTTTTCAGCTCACTCTCTCCTTTGCCTCTACTGTCTCTGGTGTTCTGTGTGACCAAATCAACCCAACCTATTTTTGTTTGTCTGTTGTTTCAGTCGCTAAGTCATGTCTGACTCTTTGAGACCTCCATGGATGTAGCCCACCAGACTCCCCTGTCCATGGGATTCTCCAGGCAAGACTACTAGAATGGATTGCCATTTCCTTCTCCAGGGAATCTTCCCGACCCAGGGATGGAACCCATGTCTCCTGTACTGGTAGGTGGGTTCTTTACTGCTGAGCCTCCAAGAAAGAGCCACCTCCTATTTAAAAAAAAAAAAAAAAAATTATAATAATAAGCCAAAAGAAACTTCACTTACAGAGAGTCAGAGACCAGAAGGGGGAGCTCTCATACCCAGTGATGATAGCAGAGTCCAACAGGAAGAAAGACTCCTCTTCTTTCCTGGCAAGAGCTCAGCCAATAAATAGCCATGGATTCTTTGTTTCTGAGAACCCTCCCAACTTCCTTTTACTATCTATAAAAGATATTTCCTTCCCTTGCCATGGGAAGATTTGCATGTGGTTCATCATAGTTGCAGATCCCCTATTGCAATTCTCCGTTGACTCCAAATAAACCTGGCAGTCCATTTGTTTCAGGTTAACACTCCATACTGCCCACTCTGTTTCCCTGTTTCATTTACTTACATCATCTGACACAGTTTTTATTTTACTTGTTTCCTTGCCTTTTGTCCATCTCCTTCTAGCATAGATGAGGCTTCTTGATGACAGGATTTTTAAAAACTGTTTTCACCATGTCAGCCCTTGAGCCTACCTATGTCAACACATGGTACATAGCAGGCATTCAAGAAACACTTGTTGAAAGGAAAAAAGGAGAATGAATGAATGAGTATATTGGTTTGGTCTGGCTGTATGCTTAATACTGTAAGAAATGTCTAGAGCAAGAAAACATAGAAGAATTGGTGATAATGTCTATTGTGATTCAGAATCAAAGAATGCTTGGCTGAGCGATGCCCCGGGGATCAGGCAGGTTGTTGCTGCCTGCCTGTTGGCCGTTGTTCCCCCTCAAAAGGAGGAACTGGAGTCTACTAAAGTGAAAAGACTCGCCTGTCGTCTCACAGCCAGCACAGATTCTGGGTGCTTCTCAATCACAAAGCTGGGGATCCCCACTTACCTCTCTGTCTGCAGAGGGACTTGGAGGCAGAGGGTGAGGATGGTGTGCAGAGGAATTTTTAATTAATTTCATCCAGGCAGAAAACTGACTTGGTCAGGAAATGTACCTAAAGCATATTTTTAAACTCATTTTCACAATGCAGGTTTTGATCAAACCAGGATGAAGAATTATCCCTTTTTACTTCACTTAGGAGGCTTATTCATTATTTCCTGTCTGACAGGGATATTCAGACACTATTGTTTTTCAAATACCCCAGAAAACACCATAGAGATCACTTTTCTGTAATTCAGAGAAAGACGAAATTCCACACATTTTTTGCCACCATGAATGGCAGGAGAGGGGGCTACGTCTTAGGTTTTCTGATTTTTTTTGACCAACTGTCAACATTATTTTTAATTTTTGAAATTCTATGGCTAATCAAGCATTTACTTGAATTAAGTTTAGTTAATTGATTAATTCATAGAAATCAAGTATTTATCTGAAGAATTCATTGTACAACAGGTTGAACTATCAGGGTTATAGAATTTATACATCAATTCAACAAACATTTCATTTTGTTTTTACTTCTTAACTTTGGACAAGTCCAAGCCTGAGTTGTCACATTGTGAAATATAAAATTTATAAAACAATAATATAGCACAGGAGTTGTTCAGAGAATCAAGTGTTGTCAAATGCTTCAAGTAGTGCTTGGCATGTAATAAGGACCTCTATGTGGAAGCTCTTATTATAATTCTTATGTTTCATTTTATTATTTTGCTATTATTACTATTAGAAGTAGTATTAAAGAACAGGCTGTTTACAGTGCCTTTGCTATTTTAAGAGTCTTTGTGGCCTAAGGCATAGGGCCAGTAGGCAGGTCCACTCAAGGCAGGTCATGCTGACCATTTCTCAACTCATTTGAAAAGAGAATCAATGAGATTAGTACTTCAAGTTAACTTTCATTTCCCCTAAGGACAGTTTCCAGTCCTTTGAGTAAAACTAATATGTCCTCTCTGAAGTCCAAGGCAACACTTTGTCAGGGAAAGCACATAAGCTCCCTATGGAGGAGAGAGTTATTTGTTCTTTGCTTGAGTTTGCACTCCATGGAAACTATCTTCATATCAATATCACAAAACTTGGATTTCTTCCTTTCTGAGCAGCAATGTCCTTAGAATGAATGTCCTTGCTTCATTTCCAGCAAGTAGGGCCTTTGATTCCACTTGGCTCAATTTAAGTGTTTTTTTCCTTAAAACACTATTCTTTTTGGGTGATTTAGTGATATAGTGCAATCAAGAAGGGGAAGGTCTCTGTCCTCATGAAGCTTAGAGACTAGTAATATTTAAGGCTCTTCCTCTCTTTCCCTATGATATATTCCACTTAACTTAAATCAAAGATGATGGAAGTGACATGCAAACATTCCTGTATTAACATTTTAAATTAAAAAGCCAGCATTTGCATGAAACATGTACGGAGAAAAGAAAAGTTCCAGATATATTTCATAGATAACTTTTGGAGTAAAGAAAATAATTCAATTTAAAATTAATCAGAGTCAGACATTTAATGCTTCATATAATACATATAAGGAGATTTGCCTACTCTTTAGCTGTCTTTATTGGTTAGACAAGCCAGACAGCCAAATATAAAGAGGATCATGAATAGTTTGCAATGATTCAGTGAAATTTTCCAACAGAAACACTCATACCCAGTTTTATTAATGTATAGATCTAATACCTGGGCAGATTCAAAGTATGCTGTTACAGAAATGCGAGACTGGATGAAGCACAAGCTGGAATCAAGGTTGCTGGGAGAAATATCAATAACCTCAGATATGCAGATGATACCACCCTTGTGGCAGAAAGTGAAGAGGAACTAAAAAGTCTCTTGATGAAAGTGAGAAAGGAGAGTGAAAAAGCTGGCTTAAAACTCAGCATTCAGAAAATGAAGATCATGGCATCCGGTCCCATCACTTCATGGCAAATAGGTGGGGAAACAACAGAAATGGTGGCAGGCTTTATTTTCTTGGGCTCCAAAGTCACTGCAGACGGTGACTGTAGCCATGAAATTAAAAGACACTTGCTCCTTGGAAGAAAAGTTATGACCAACCTAGGCATCATATTAAAAAGCAAATTCATTACTTTACCAACAAAGGTCCATCTGGTCAAAGCTATGGTTTTTCCAGTAGTCATGGATGGATGTAAGATTTGGACCATAAAGCTGAGTGCCGAAGAATGGATGCTCTTGAACTGCGGTGTTGTGAGAAGATTCTTGAGAGTCCCTTGGACTGAAAGGAGATCCAACCAGTCAATCCTAAAGGAAATCAGTCCTGAATATTCATTGGAAGGACTGATGCTGTAGCTGAGGCCCCAATACTTTGGTCACCTGATGTGAAGAACTGACTCATTGGAAAAGATCCTGTGCTGAGGAAGATTGAAGGCAGAAGGAAAAGGGGATGACAGAGGATGAGATGGTTGGATGGCATCATTGACTCAATGGCCATGAGTTTAAGCAAGTTCCAGGAGTTGGTGATGGATAGGGAAGCCTGGTGTGTGCATGGGGTCACAAACAGTCAGACATGACTGAGCTACTAAACTGAACTGAACAGAAGGGTAATGATATTACCAGGACTGGCATGAGAAATTCAAGCACAAAATCATACACTCTCAAAGATGGATGACAAGACCCTGGTCTAATCCACCTATCCCAATGCAGGAATCATATCAATAATATCAACCCCATTGAAAAAGATTACTCTAGTGTCTTCCTGGAATAACTCTTGAGAGAATAAAAATGTTGTAGTGTTGGGGGGATGTGATGGGGGAAGGGTGGCATATGGGCTGCTGCCCATGGTCCTGAAAATTGCTTCTGTTGTGATATGTCTCATTCTAACGATACCAGGATAATGATGGCTCATGTTCAGTCTTGGGCCAACAATCTGAAACTAAGTAGGGAAAGGCAGTGATGGGAGGGAAAAGGGAAAGTAGAAAAGGAAAATGAGAAGGAAGATAGTGAAAAAGAGAAAGGGACATAGCCTTTAAATAATGAAGCAGAAATCCTTAATCTCTCAGTCATGTTCAAATAACCACAATTACCAAAGGAAGACAATGTTTTGCACTTTGATATGTTGATTTCTGTTACATATAGGGTTTTTTGGGAATCAGACTCTGAGACAGAGTTAGAGCAAGCATGCATGATATTTTAAGCCATACCCTTGGCATCAATACCTTTGATAGGAAAGGGAAGAAATAAGATTGGAAGGAAGAAGTCATCAGGCTACAAAGCATTCCCGAAGCCTTTAGGTGGACCCATGAGAAAGTCAGAAACTAGACTGGCTTTCAGGAATTATTTAGAGTTGGGTCAGACCTCTATACTCCCACACGGATCAGTCTTTGAATCTGAGGCATCCTGAGAAGGAGCATGACCTTGGGTGAGGTGGCTTTCTAGAGCTCAGGCAATCCCTGAAAGGACTTATGGCTGGGGTTGCAATTTCTTCATTCGGGGAGGTGGGTATGGCCCATCACAATGTGGACTTCCCGGGTCATGTGTCACATTATTCCTCATCCTAGGCTTTGTTTGTAGTTGTTTACTTGCTAAGTCATGTCTGAGTCTTTTGTAGCCCCATGGACTGCAGCCCATCAAGCTCCTCTGTCCATGGGATTTCCCAGACAAGAATACTGGAGTGGGTTGCCATTTCCTTCTCCAGGGGGTCTTCCCAACTCAGGGATTGAACTGTATTTCTTGCATTGGCAGGAAGATTCTTTACCGCTGAGCCACCGGAGAAGTTCCATCCTATACTTATGCATATGCATAATACCTCCTTAGAAAGCTCACGGCAGCATTGTACATCTCCTTCTATATATACATCAGATTGCATCAATAGCTTTCTCCTTATAATTTCCCACCATCTCACATGATTAATTCCTTATTCACACTTCACCCAATCAGTGATTTGAAGGTAGTTGCCATGCTGCTTTCAAATATTCAAATCTTTTCTTTTCCTGGTGCACTATCTTTGACTCCAGTAAGTTTCTTGAGATGAAAACAATTTCTAAGTCATTCTTTATCTTACCCTCCTCTAGTTGTATTCTTATTTAAAGAATCCTTTCATAAAAGTAGTACCTAGGACTACACTATCTGTGAAAATATAGTCATGGGTCCACTTAGAACACATTTGGGGAGCTAAACAAGTATTTTGGCATTCATTTGAACTATGTGTATGGAGCATACTGTGAAGCAGTAGCTAAGGAAAAGAAAGAAGGGAGTATACATATGACTATATCAAATGAAAATATTAAAATGCATAATTTTAAGATTTAAGAATGATTGGTTTGGCACCACAAGAGACAGAACAAGAAGGGGCTCTTTTTTGGCTGTTTACTCTTCTATCAAAAAGAGTTGTTTAAAACGAAATAATCTAATGTTCACTACTCAGCTTGCTCCATAAGCACTGGGGCTCCTCTAGTCTCATCTTCTTTCATATCCTGGTTCTGAATAGCTTGCTCTGCCTGTATTACATTCCGCCTCACACCAATCTCTCACTTTGAACCTTTGAACTCCTTGGTCACTTATGATCTCACCCCACCCCTTGTACAAATGAATTGGTACCAATTTACTTTCCTCCCTAGTAATTTCAATTTTTCCTCTGGCTACATTTAAAAGACAGTAAGTCTAAGTCTCCCTGGTGGCTCAGTGATATACAATTCACCTGCCAATGCAGGAGTTGCAAGTTCAATCCCTGAGTCGAGACGAACCCTTGGAAAAGAAAATGACAATCCACTCCAGTATTCTTGCCTGTGAAACCCCATGGATAGAGGAGCCTGGCGGGCTACAGTCCATGAAGTTGCAAGGAGCCTTAGGGACTAAAAAACAACAGCAACAAGCTCCAGGAAGGCAGGTGCTACACTGTTTGGCTCACCACTTTATGTCTGGTACCTAGGATGGTGCTTGGCATCGAGGAGATGCTCAATGAGTTTTGGCCAACCAGGTGAGGCCTCACATCGTGGCTGACAAACAGCTGCATCTTCTGGTCTGTACTTGGGACACTGTCTCAGATGACGCTGTGAACTTGCCCCTTACCAAGCCCATATCACAGGAGATTCAAACTAAAATGGTGAGACACTGTCTTTTCAGTGAAAGTCACTCAGTTGTGTCTGACTCTTTGTGACCCTCTTGGAATTCTCCAGGCCAGAATACTAGAGTGAGTAGCCATTCCCCTCTCCAGGGGATCTTTCCAACCCAGGGATTGAACCCAGGTCTCCCTCATTCAGGTGGATTCTTTACCAGCTAAGCCACCAGGAAAGCTCATCTTTTCAGAGGACTCCTCATCTTCCAGAATTCTCAGTCCTGGAGAATAAGCAGTTAACTCTGGAAAAGGGAGAAAGGAGAAGACAATAGAGGAACAGTTTTCATTCAGGGGCATCTGCTTCCCCAAATGAAACATTTGGAAGTTTTTTGAGTGCTTGTGAGTGGGGCTTTAAAATGCAACATGTGAAGTGAAGTTATTTAAATTCTGATCTAACTGTGTGGCCTATCTTCATGCCTGTATTAAAATGGTTCAGACTTTGACCATCCACCCCCATCATTCTGTTTGGATTAGCCGAGGGCTCCACTTGTGTGGTACGTTTTAATTTAGTCTGACACAGTGTTCCCATCCCATCCTCCCTCAAGTAGGTCTGGGGGAAAAATGTACTTAGCTGAGAATTCACAATCTCTGCTTTTTTGTGCTTCCAAGGAAACTTAACAGGAAATGGATTTGCTTTGCCATATTTAGGATAGCTTGGAGTGCAGATTCACAAAGAATTTTCCTCGAGCTACATTTTACACAGAAAACTCAATGACAGATGCAAGGAAAAAAGTGATTTCACTGTCCAATCCCAGGACACTTACAGAGCGTGATTAAAGCTTTCCATATGATAGCTGAGGGAACTGATTACTGGTGAGGGAAGAGGTTATTTGAAACCACATAGTGATGGTTTAAGAATCAGGACTGGAATACAGGTCTCCTGCCACTATGAAGCATGAGAAATTAAGCTAAAACATACTCAATGGAGCCCTTTCAAGAAAGGACTTCCATTTTTTAACTCTACCATCCCAATTCCCAACACAATAACCAAAAATAGTATTTCTCAGGTGTTGTCACCTGGATCCTGTTGTGCGTTGGGGATGAGTTTCTGTAATAATGTCAAGAATGTGGGCTAGAGGAATCATCACTGGTTCTAAAAAAGTAATAATAGAAAGTGAAAGTTGCTCAGTCATGTCCCACTCTTTGCATCCCCATGGACTACACAGTCCATGGAATTCTCTAGGCCAGATTACTGGAGTGGGTAGCCTTTACTTTCTCCAGGGGATCTTCCCAACCCAGGGATCAAACCCAGGTCTCCCGCATTGCAGGCGGATTCTTTACCTGCTGAGCCACAGGGGAATCCCAAGAGAGGTAAGATCAATTAGACTAGGTTTGTAAGACTCATAGGATGCTATTCTCTATAGCCTAGAGATTTTCTTTTGTCCCTCTTTAACAGAAGAGTAAGGATATCTGGCACAACAGAGAAATTGTGAACAGCAACTTGTACCTTACATTGTTTCTACTCTAGAGAAATAATGAAACACGACTGCTGCAGTCCAGTAGTAACTGACAAAAGCTTCTTCCCAGTTTTATCCAGGATCTTGTCCAGGACAAGATATGTGCTTCACTCAGGCTGTAGGGAAATAGCTTTAAAGTTGATCAGAAGACAGGCGTGGATGTACATTAGTTACCTACAATCTTGTGAGGCAGTAAGAAGAAAGGCAAAGTGGGGAAAAAAAAAAAGGTGAGAAGATGAGTTTGCAAGAGTTTTCTGGAATATTCCAGGGTGTGCTTTGAGTTTTTCTACCAATGGTCCATTGATAAGTCACACCTGCAGGCTATGGTCTATCTCAGTCCCAGAGGCAATTGTATGATGAAAGGAACATCAAGCCCACTGCGGTGGGAGGAGAGGAAACGCTGGGAATTAAATGGGGCTTCTAGCAGAAGGAAAATGCAGATACCAAGGATGACATAGCATAGGTCAGTAAAGAGACTGTGCTGTTCAATGGGAGGGTAGTGCCCCTTAGCCTCCAAGTTAGGCTGGATTACTCTAATGAAATAGCAATACCTATATTAACCACCATTTCAGCTTATCCGAGTGCTCTTCAACACATTAGGAAACACAGATGTATTAGGGATTTTATATGCATTATATATGATCCCAAGAGCAATCTTGAAATGCAAATATTATCACTGGATGTTCTACAGAAAATGACAATGAAGATTCACAAAAGTACAGTGTTTAGCCCTAGGTCACGTGGCTGAGTAGCTGTAAGATAATGGTGGCTAAGAGCATGGACTCTGGAGAAAAAATAGCTGGCTTCAAGTCTTACCTTTGCTGCTTATCAGCTGGGGAGTTGGGGACAGGCAGAACCTCTAAGATGTTCCCAAACAATCCCATTTCCTGGTCGTTGTAGCTGTGTGTAATCCCCTCCGTTTGAATAACTTGCTTCTAACCAGGAGAATACGGCAACACCGTACGGTTGTCATTTTGGTGATGAGGTTACAAAAAATTGTGATTTCCATCTTCTCAGCAGTTTCTTGCTGGCTTTGAAGAAGCAAGTTGCCATGTGGGAGAAATGAGGCTGACCTCTAGCCAACAGCTTGTGTTAGACAGTGGGAAGCTGAATTTTGCCAATAGTTGTGTGAATCAACCTAGAAATAGAGCCTTCCCCAGTCAAAACCACTCAAAGAGGACACTTTGATTGCTGTCTTATGGGAAACTGTAAAGCAGAAAACCCAGATATGCCATGTCCTGTTTCCTGACTGAAGAAAATGTAAGATAGTAAGTATGTATTATTTTGAGCCTGTACATTGGAGATAGTTAGTTACACCGCAAAAGATAGCCAATGCAGGGAGCATGGGCAGGTTACCTCACTTCCCTTTGCCTCAGTTTCTTATCTCTAAATAGAGAGATAAATAATGATGCCTATTTCGGTGGGTTGCTGGGAGGATTCTGTGATATTATATACATAAAGTCTGACATTGGGGAAATGCCTAAGTGTTAAAGTTGCGAAGTTGCGAAGGCTGCTGCTCCAGCTCTTCTCCCTACAGCCTCTCTCTTGACCCCCACCGGTCTATTACAAGAATCTTTAATACATACTTCACAGCTCACTCATGGTTTTGTGTGTTATCCTCACCACACTAAATCTGCCTTGCTCCTGACTCCATGTTGTCTAATTTCCTCAATCCATTCTTAACCTCAAACCAAAGAAGGAATTAGCTTCTCCGCTTTACTGCTCAGCATCCTATCTTGGGTCCCTATTTTCCTTGACCTCTGATCTCCTATGCCCACATTGATTCATGCTATTTCACTGGGCCACATTCCTGAACTTGAACTATTGAGATCTATATGTGGATCTCAGAAAGCCAGAGAGAACAATGACTAAGGATGAGAAAATGTGTCCTCTCATTTCATTTTTTCCTTAAGTTGGTTAACTATTTTCTGCATCTTAGTTGATCATATATGGGAATTATAATATCTATGTCACAGAGAGAACAGCTTCAAATGCAAAAAGGAAGATAGAATGATAGTCATGATGAATGCTAATCTTTTCCTTACATTCTTCAGCTCTGCTATCCCATGGTTCTGGCTGCAAATACTTCAACCATGAAAAGCACCAGAGCTCATGAAAAGCACCAGACTACCACTTTCTTTCAGCCATGAACTCTATTTTGCTCTGACTTCTTTCCTCCTGCAAGTGTTTTTTCTATTTGGAGAAAAAATTAGCCAGTTTCAGAGAGATAAGACCTACCGGTTCCCTGGATGTAGATTGTGCTCCTGGGGTAAAAAGTCAGCCTGTCTTAGATTTTTTCCAGCCCTTCCTCATGTTGCATCTCCACCCCTCAATCACAGGAACCCTGCCCTCCCCTCCTAGCTTTGTTCCAGGTACCTGCTTGTTAAGACTTCAAGGCTATAGACATATATAGCTACCAATGTTCCAGATTTCCCAGTTTGATCAACCCTGTTATCATGCTTTTTTTTTTTTTTTACTTCCCCATAGGCAGCCCAAGGCTTTGTTGCTTCATCCATAAACTATGATTAGAATCCCTATTTTGGAGAATAATGATAATATACGCAAAATGTCCAGTACATGGACACTTAATGTAGAGAGTATTAAAACCTTAAATAAAGGTCATGGAAAACTAAATTGGTGTCTATCTTTGTAAAGTGTTTACTAGGCACATATTGATGAATTCCAAGAAATCCTTTGCCCTATTTTTTATTCCCATGAAACCAGATGTTCTCCAAGATGTCAATAACACTGTGAGAATAGCTGAGGTCACTGTTGTGTGGACTGAAAGAAAGGATATGCACTTTGGACTGATCTGGGCTTTAATCTCAGCTCAGTGATGGAACCTTGCTTCAAGGTCATTGTGTGACCTTGGCAAGCTCCTTGCACATTTGGTTTCCTCATCTGTACAATTGTGATACTAGCACCCACCTGGCACGGATTTTGTATACATGAGCCATCTGCCATGTACTAGGCACTCAATATGTTAGCTCCCTTTCTTTCACAACTGGTTTTTCCAAGGTAATCCTTTTTTGTCTCGTTGAAGATAGTCTTTGCCTTATTTTTCCTGATGAGGGGTTTTGCAATGTTAAACGTTCCTACCTGAAAACTGCTTAAGGTTAGGCATGACTTAAAATATCAGTGACCCATCCCCCTCACCAACCTGCTTCCTGCATAACCCCATACTCCTTTCTCATCTAGAAAAATCTTTTTTCAAAATTCAAAAGGCCAAGGGGTCTTCCTAGGGAAGTTAGATCCCTTCAGATTCTGCCAGAGAACTTTCCCACAAAGAGGAAATTCTACAAATACCCGGATGACATCACCAAGAAAAGGCCCTTGTTCCCCCAGGGCCCAGCCTCCCTGGAAGATGACAAGGGTTAGGGAGAGAGAAAGCCCGGGCCACTTGTCGGATTTGGCAAGCAGCAGCCAACAGCTGGTCAGGCGGGTTAATGAGCCCTGCGCTCTGCTCTCCTCCAGCCTTTACTGGCAAAGGCAGAGGCAAGCGGCTCTGGCCTGCTTTTCTCTTTCTATTAACAAAGCGCGATGTCATCGGATTACCTTGGCCAGGGGCCAGGCCTGCTCGCCATTTGCCTGCCTCTGTGTTGCCATGGCAATGGCGATGTGCCTTTTGCCAAGGCAGCAGCTGGTGGATGGGTAGCGATTACCTGCCAAGCAGATTTACTAGCTCCAAAGTGCAGACCTTTCTCTGATAAGTAAGAGAAGAGGAAAGCTCAAGACTCAGGCAAGAAGGAGGGGCTCTCTGCACCTTTTGACCCATCCCCTCGATTTTAATTGTCCAAGAATAGATGATAATTCTGCATTTATCCAGATGCCCATCTGCTCAGCTCATCGGCCAGTCTTGTCTCATCTTTTTCTTGCATCATCTTATTCTGAGGACAGGCAATAAACAGTGTAGTCTTTGTCTTTGCTGCAAGAAACATGCTACCCGCCCCCAGCATTCTGCAGCAGCATTCTGCAGGGCTTTGAGGGCAGGAAGGGGTTCCGGCCAGGAAAGAATTTCCAGAAAGGAAGAAAGGCAGTGCCCACTTTGGTAGAATCATGAGAATTTAGTAGAAAAACCTATGATGATTTTGGTCTTCACCTAGGAGGAGATTCCTAGGGAATATCTGGATCCCTGAATTTTAGGATGGATTTTTTTCCTTCTTAAATTTTATTTCAAAAGCATTTATTAAATACCAACTGTATGTAATCTTAGTTCTAACTGAATTTCAAGCATCCATCTTCTACTACTTCCATATATATAACCAATACTGGAACTACCCAGAAGGGGTAAGATGTCAAAAGGTAGTCAAGAGGAGGTGATCAGATCGCTTCAGGCAGAGAAGGTGAATGTACTCCAGGACCGAGGTAGGATCTTTAAATGGGGAGTACTTTGCATAGCTTGAGTTGGAGTTGTCTCCAAGTGAAAGGAAGCAGCAGCAGCACATCAGGGGAAGCAAGCTGCAGTTTTCTATGCATCTGAGAAATAGGGGCTGAAGAATTTGCAAGCTGTTCTAGGTGATGGAGAGCTATTAAAGGGCGGCTCAGTGGTAAAGAATCCACCTGCCAATGCAGAAGACATCGGTTCGGTCCCTGGGTAGGGAAGACCCACTGGAGAAGGGCATGGCAACCCACTCTAGTAATTCTTGCCTGGAGAATCTCATGGACAGAGGAGCCTGGTGGGCTACAGGCCATGAGGTTGCAAAGAGTTGGACATGAATGAAGTGACTTAACATACACACAAGCCAGAGTAAAATAGCTAGTTACTCTTTAGGAATGAAACTCATTGCCCTGAGGATTGGATTGGGATGGAGCAAGAGACCGGTGGGGTAAAAGACTGAAAAGTGTCTGAAAAAGGGCACTGGAGGTCATAGGGAAGAAGAAGTGGGTTCAAGACCTGTTTCAGCAATGGTTCTGTATTACTGGGTTGGCTAAAAACTCTGTTCCGGTTTTTCTGTAACATGTTATGAAGAATTCTGAACGAACATTTTGGCCAACATCATCATAACACCTAATGCAGAGGGGAGGCCTTTCAGGCACCAGGCTCCAGGTATATTTTTCTCTAGTGTGCATGACTATCTCAGCCACCATCATTTCCATTAACTTCACACATACTGGATCATCAAGTCCCACTTTTCAGATGAAAAAAAAAAACTCAACTCTGGGATGTTTCTGCATCTGCACAGGGGGTCGAACTGGCAAAGCATTGTTTTGTGGTTTTAATTCAAAGCAGTTCAATTCCAGACTTTGGGTCCTAACCATTTTACGATACTGCCTCCCAAATTCCATTCTAAGAGAGGCAAGATACATTTCTGGGCCAGCTAATGCTTATAATCTAAGACAGGGTTGGGGAGCAAACTCTTTCTGAAAGGTGTATGCTCAGTCGCTAGCCGTGTCTGGCTCTTTGTGACCCCATGGACGGTGACCGCAAGGTTCCTCCGTCCATGGAATTTTCCAAGCAAGAATACTGAAGTGAGTTGCCATTTCCTCCTCCAGGGAATCTTCTTGACTCAAGGATCGAACACAGGTTTCTTGTGTCTCCTGAGTTGGCAGGCCAATTCTTTACCACTGAGCCACCTAGGAAGTCATTTTCTGTAAAGGGCCAGATGGTAAATATTTTAAACTTTGTGGACCATGAAGTCTTGTGTAACAGGCACTCTGCCATGGTGGTGTTACAGCAGCCATAGACAATACATAAATGAGTGTGGCTGTGTTCCAATAAAACTTCAAGCAGGCAGCTTTGGCCTATGGGCTATAGTCTGCTAATCCCTGATGAAGGGATGAAGTATATATGAAAGTCTTCTTTGTGTATTAAAAAGTGAAAGAGTAATGGTGGGAAATCACTAAATTAGATCTGGACGGTGATGCAGGGAAAGACTGAGGGCAGGAGAAGGGGATGACAGAGGATGAGATGGTTGGATGGTATTACCGGCTCAATGGACATGAGTTTGAGCAAGCTCTGGGAGACTGTGAAGCACAGGGAAGCCTGAGGTGCTGCAGTTCATGGGATCACAAAGAGTGGGACATGACTCAGCAACTGAACAACAACTAGTGAGAGAGACAGAAATTTAGACCAAGAGGAACCTTAGAACTTGCAGAGTCCAAGGACTCAGATCCTGGAGAGATGACCTGAGAACCAGCAACATTCAGAAGGACTCAGGATAATGGGACTGTAGGGCTACTGTCAGCATCTCTTAGAGAAAGTGGGTGAACTTTGAAAAAGTCTGTTTTCTCTTCCAAGTCAACAGAGCACAGCTTAATGAATGTTCCTGAGTAGAGTTACATAAAAGTTCGGATGAAGGCATGTTGTGATGCCTTTTATACTTACGTGAACAACCTGTAGAAAAGTATAAATCTCCTGGAATTATTTGTAGAATCGTTTGTAGATGTGTGTGTATGATATCATCCTCTCACCTCATTCCCACATAGAGAGAAATAGCATAACTAACTCAGTGGATAAAGACACAAGTGCTGGACTCAGATAGACCTGGGTCAAGTAGGGCTCTTTCAGGTATTAACTCCGTTACACAGAGCACGATGTTTATCCTCTCTTTATTTTATTGTAAAAAAAAGACGATTGGAGCACAGTTGCTTTACAATGTTGCCTTACTTTTTGCTGTACAGCAAAGTGAATCAGCTATGTGTAGACATATCTCTCTCTTTTTTTGGGTTTCTTACCCATTTAGGTCACTACAGCACTGGGTAGAGGTCCCTGTGACATTCAGTAGGTTCTTACTAGGCGACTTACCCTCTCTTAGTTTGCATATCTATAAAGTGGGACAAAAATAATACTGTCCTATGGGAGGGTGTTATTCTGAGAATTGAATGAGATGATGATATAAATCACTGTACTCAGAGCCTCCCAAATAGGGGATGAGAGTGAAGGCCAAGTGTAGCTCTTTCTTTTCATCTAGTTGAGGGGTTGAGCTCTTGGCCTCTGAGACAAGCATTTGTATATCATTTTCTTTATTTGCAAATAAAATGACAGAGTGCACCTCACTGAGCCATTGTGAAGATAAAATGAGATGATGTTTATGAAGAGTTTAAAGGATGCTTGACACAGAGTAGGCATCCTTTATGTTTTAAATTTATGCAGATGGGTGAAGAGAGGCCCTAAAATTAAGTGACTTCTCCAAAGTCACAGTGCCTCTGGGAGATCTTCCAATCTTGGAAGTGAAAGGATGGTAGAATATTCAATTCTAGAACATTGCACTTGGCTTCATGTCAGTTTTAAAAAGGAAATGTCTTATTAATGGTAAATATTTCTGTAGTGCTGACCAGACTGTCAACAATATTCTGTTTTCCATTGACATCCGATTCATCCTTTCAATAACTCTGTAAAGTGAAAGTCATTCAGTTGTGTCTGACTCTTTGTGACCCGGAATTCTCCAGGCCAGAATACTGGAGTAGGTAGCCATTCCCTTCTCCAGGGGATCTTCCCAACCCAGGAATCGAATCGGGGTCTCTTGTATTGCAGGCGGATTCTTTACCAGCTGAGCTATCAGGGAGGTGAGTGCTATTATGATCCCCATTTTCATATGAGGAGATAAGACACAAAGTGGTTAAAATATTTTCTTAGAGTGACACAAGAGTCAATGGCAGAGCTGGGATTTGAACACAAGCATTTTGCTGCACTGCCTTCAAATACTTTTTTTTAAGGTCAGACAGAAGAATAGTAGATGATAAGGAGGAATGGCTAATGGGAAGGAGGACAAGACCCCAAATTCCTAATCAAAAGGCCTTGGAGGATGAGATGTGTCTGATTCAATAAGGTTGTCAAACATTCAGCATTTGTTATATTCACGTAAGGATAGGGAAATGGCAACCCACTCCAGTATTCTTGCCTGGGAAATCCCATGGACAGAGGAACCTGGCAGGCTACAGTCCATGGGGTCGCAAGAGTCAGACACGACTTAGTGACTAACCCACCACCAACATATTTGCGTATAACTCAACCACTGTGCCGTATACTTGAAAGTAACACAGTTCTGGAAATCAGCTATACTTCAATTTTAAAAAGCACCCAAAAAAAAAAAAAAAGAAAGAAAGAAAGAAAGATAAGCATTAAAAAATCATTCATCATTTATTTATTTTTCAATTAATTTATTTTAGCTGGAGGGTAATTACTTTACAATATTGTGATGGTTTTCGCCATATATACCCACCATGTGGATGAAGGCTTAGTGGCCCCCATCTTCACCCCGGTGAATTGCGCTTTCCCTGTGTTGGTTCCCATGGCTCCATCTTCCAGACATCTGCCACAGCACTCCCCGCACGTTGTTAAGTGTGTTTTCTTCCCTCCTATCTTCTTTCTAAGTCCTTGAGAGTGGGGGCTCTGTCTTATCTGTCCTTGTATTTTCCGGACCGAGCACAGTACCTGGCACAGTATAAGCACCGTTTTTACTGACTGAATAAACAAATTCCCAACGAAATGAATGAGAGCTCTTTAGGGAGAGGAAGGAGACAGGTTCACAGGCCATGATAAGACTCCAGGAAAATCCGGGATTGTGTTATAATGAACTCCTCAGCCGCCTAATGAAGCTACTGCGTGACTCTCGCCCCAGCTGGATGTCGAAATGAAAGCCAACATGAGCCCGTGTTCTGCTAAGAATAACACCTACGAGATAGCAGTGTTTGAAATAAGCTTGTCTCTGGAAAGGTTCCTGAGCCTTGTAATTTTACTTTTATAGTCATGGCCCCAGCATGTTTGACTTTTCAAATCCCCTCAACTGAGATCCAAGGGTCTGTTTATAAAAGCCCTATCTGAAGCTCGTTCCTCTGGGAGGTACAAGTGGGATTTCTACTCCTCTGTACAAATTGCTCCCCTGGAGTGGCATTACATTCTGCTTCTTGTAGGGCTTCTCTGTTTGGGGAAATGAGAAGAGAAAGTGAACAGCCTAATACAAAGCTGGTCATAAATGTCTCCTGGGAACCAAAACCCTCTAACAATAAAAATAACAGTAACGACAGTACTAATAACAGCCCAAAGCTGTCACCCAGGAGGGGAGAGCAGATAGACACGTTGCAGAAGAAACCAGATCAGTACAGAGGAGCAATTGGACATCTTAAGTGCAATGTTCTAGGCAGTAGACAGGAGTCAGGGATGCTGGAAACAGGGTCAGGGAGCAAAGAAACAGGTTGTAAAACAAAGTAAAGGGACTCAGGACCTATTTTAGGAACCAAGAAGAGCTACCAGGAGGTCTAGTTTATTGGATTACAATGTGGTCTGGTTAAGATCTTTAGGACCAGTCTGGAGCCCTGTGGAGACCGGACTGGGCTTCCCTTGTGGCTCAGCTGGTAAAGAATCCACCTGACATGTGGGCAACCTGGGTTCGATCCCTGGATTGGGAAGATCCCCTGGAGAAGAAATGGCTACCCACTACGTTATCCTGGCCTGAAGAACTCCATGGACTACAGTCCATGGGGTTGCAAAGAGTCGGACACGACTGAGCGACTTTTACTCACTCACTCACTGGAGCCCTGTCACCACAAAAACACTATGGGGGCTTTATAATGTGTTAATCTAGTGAGGCTAAACTAAGTTTCCCAGAACTTTTTTTTTCTTTTTCCAGAATGTCTCTGGTTATTGTGGACCCATAGAGATTCTTATGTAAGATTTGAAGGGTGACAGTACCCTTCAGTATTATAGATTACACAGGATGGCCCTTATCTGCCAGCTCACTTTGTCAGCAGGAGGCAATAGTTGAATTAACAACTAACCCAGCTTCCTCCAGTTCCTTCCCAAGCTTATCCATTTTCTGGGCCAGATGTGTGTGTGTTTTGTCCTGTTGATGCAAAGTGCCAGTCACTTTCTTCAAGACACACACACCATCAAGATCAGAGGCAGTGAGGACTGAGATGGGTTTCAGCTCATCTTTTCTGAGTTCCAACTTGTGCTTGGGGTTCTGGCTTGCTTTTCAGTTTGATTTAACCTTCCTTCCCTACTGCCTGCCTTGTGGGCTCCAGTGTCTGACATTAAATGCAAAGACAACAGCCTTACAGACATTATTCCACCAGCTGCATGGTTGGGCAAGGTCAAATCCCTGTGACATATTCCTAATTATATACAGATTTACAATACCTAGTGCTTCTGCATCTCTCTTTGAACATTACTAATACACACATTGTCTTCAGAATGGAAAGACCATGAGATTTGAACCAGAGAGATAGATGTGAATGCAAATCCTGCTCTTGCTACTTGTTTTTAATCTTCCATGAAGATTCTTATCTGAATGAGGCTCAGTTTCCTCATCTGTAACTTGAGGATAATGCTGACCTCATTGGGTTAGGGAAAGAATTAAGAGTGATAAATATGCACAGCACTAGCTCATCATAGGTGGTCAATTATGATGGGGAAGAAGGTGTTTTGTTGTTTATTGACTTGCGATAACTTTCCTTCTCTCCCGTTCATCCAGAATAGCTTTATTAGAACAATGGTACTTGGTACTTGCTCCATGGCTAATCAGTCATTTGTGGTCACAACAAGCTACTTCCAGAAAGTGATGGAGTGGGGCTGGTTTGACTCAGGCCCTGCTTGCTTCCTCCACTGTGAGTCACTGCAGATAATTTCCTCCTCACTGCAGGGGGAGAAATTCCTCACCCAGATGAGCTGAGCACATGTGGCACCGTTCCTAATCCTCAAACATTTCCACATGGTCCGCTGGCTGCCAGTTCTGCAGCTGTGACTCTTCTGCCCCTTCTTGCCTCTCTTGGTTATGGCAATGATGAGGGCCACAGTTATGAAAAAGAGAACGAAGGCCTTGCCAGACCGTGAGTCTCTAATGAACCCGTGGCTGAGCTCACCAGTCATCTCTCAGCATTCAGACCGCCCTGGGGATCAGCCCCCGACGCCAGGCTGTGTTTTGGGACAAGGACGACTTCCTTTAGCTTCATGAAGGGTGTTGTCAGAGCTGGATTCCTGATGACAAGTTCATTGGTCAAACATCTCTCATGTATTTATTTAATAAGAGAATGAGTTTGGAGAATTGTGAGCATTCTCCAATACCAACAACAATAATAACAAGAAATTCAAGCCCGATTACCTATCTTCATTTGGTTTCAGTTTATGATATGCACAATGTGTCTACACACCACTGTTTCCAGTACTACTGCTGAATAGTTCCGCACCTTTCGTGGGTTATTCCATAGCTGGTACAATTGAAAATAACAGAAAGAGCATAGCATTGATAATGGGAAGACAGAGATTTCTGTCCTCATCGGTTACCCACTAGTAACACTGGCAGACACTCACTTCTGCAATGCCTCCCAGTTCTCTCCTCTGTAATTCCATCTCCATGGTCCATTGTGAACTCTAAATATGTACATTTCAGCATGAATTAATAGAAAAAGAAATTTTCAGCAATACATACTTTTGAATATTTGCTGTGTGCCAGGCAACTAGCAGGATCCTATAGAATAAATGAAAAGAAAAACATAATTTCTATTTTCACAGGGTAGGTAAAAATTAAGACTTAAAGAGTTATTGTATAACATCAAGGCAATAATAGAAAAGGTGTCAAAAGCAGGACATGATTAGTTACCACACAATTTGCACAGAAAATATGGGCTTCAGGAGATCAAATAAATTGAAAGAAAAAGAAGAGAAGGGAATCAGACATACGGGTTTTAAAATTTGTTTGTCATGATGACAATAAGATTCAGACAGCTAAAGAAAAATAAAGGTCTGGGAAGGAAACTAGATTCTCTTCTTCAAACTGGACAATTAGTCATGGAAAAGGCTCTAGACATCTCAAAGCCTCAGTTTTCTCATCTTCCATATGGGGATGTGAATTGGAGTTAAAATGATCTGACTCTATATTAGTTTTGTAATTCAAGCCAGGTGGCTTCCATGATCGCTCACTGGTAAAGAATCCGCCTGCCATTGCAGAAGACATGGGTTCCATCCTTGGTCCAGGAAGAACCCCTGGAGAAGGAAATGGCAACCCACTCTGGTATTCTTGCCTGAAGAACTCATGGACAGATATTCTTGTCTGGAGAACCCCATGGACAGAGAAGACTGGTGGGCTATAATGGGGTCAAAAAAAGTCAGACTTGACTTAGCAACTGAACAACAATAACAATAAGAAATTCAAGCCAGATAGTCTATCTTCATTTGGTTTCAGTTTATGATATGCACAATGTGTCTACACAACACTGTTTCAAGTACTACTGCTGAAATAGTTCCTTGACTATAAATCACACCTTACCAATGTGATTGTTAACCTTTCTTAAGGAAGATCCTATGGTTGATGCTTATCTTGGTTCCTCTTATTCTGTTTGTCAAAGTGTCTGTGTGCCCATGGCCAGTGTTTAACAAAGCCAGTGGGTTGATAAGTTTGTACAGTGTCGTTCCAAGCCATCGGGAGCATCACCCAAGTTGATACTTGGACTAATTCTCAGACCCCCCTGTAAGAGTGCAACACTGAAAATTTATGCAAGGAGAGAAAAACATGTGAAAATGTTCAGCAAACTCTCTTTTTTCACAAAGCCAAGCACTTGGTGTCTTTTTTTTTTTTTTTCTTTTTTTTGCAAGTTTGCAAAATGACAAAAAGATTTCTCAGGCTGTGGGAAACAGATTGTCCCTTTGGCCCAAGTAGAAGGGGGGTGAGACACCGACTGCTGAGTAAGAAACATGCCCGAAGTACACAGACATGATATTTTCATTTCAACTTCAGTGGTTTGAATAGGATGACTGAGGCTTTTTATAGAATTATTGTTTTGGCCTTGTATGTTGGCAGATCTGTTTTCAATCAAGTGGGATCATTGTCTCTTGCAGTGCAATATTTCAAAAGGAAAAAATGGTACAGTAGACCTAGATGTGGGCATCGCAGCATCTTTCTCTCCACAGAGACTTAGTAATTTGCTGTATTGGACAAGGCGTATGATTCATCTAAAGAAAACAGACATGCGTCTTGTAATCTGTCTGGGAAACTGACTTCTGATATTTTAGAATACAGAAAAGAGCAGCAGATTGTATTCATGTCCTGGCTACTTGACATAAGCACCATTATGTAATAGAAAGTAAGTAGCATAATCTAACATTAGTAGCATTATCATTTTTACCAAAGCTGTTCTTCACTTGGACAAATAGTTGTGGTCTAAAAAGGAACTTCCAGATTTGATATCCTAATGACTTGTTCATTTGCTTATTTGTTTGTTTCTGTTTCTTACTTCACCTAATGCTGCCTGATAGCATTTTCCAGGTCTGGCTTCCCAACTGGACAACTAGTGAAGGTTGGGGTAGGTTTTGTACATCTTGCTA